>NC_067240.1:26308035-26625000 GCF_019924925.1 Ctenopharyngodon idella
AAATGTCCCGTGGCTCTCGGCTCCGCTCTGCTTCATACCACAGTAGCGTTAATAAAACTTCAATACATTAGCTCATCCATGAACATGATGAGGCCCGTGGATTGCTTTCTATCGGCTGTAGAGGTAAAGATGACAACTCCCATGATTCCATGCTCATTCACCGCGTCATCAAGCTATGCCTTTGTTATTGTTTTTAATAAGCGACCTCTAGCGGCGAAACTTACATACTGTGCCTTTAAGTTGTGCATAAAGTATTAAATGAAAAGTGTTTCTGTTCCTACAATTGAAATGTCTGTGTATTTGACAATTATTGCACCTAATCCACTTCATTTGTTATATAGTACGCGAACACCGGGAAACAGAAAATGTCCGACTTCCATTTTCTGACTCCTCCCTCGACTGCAAGCGGTAAATCTCGCTGATTCATTAAAGGGTTAGTTCACCCAAAAATGAAAATAATGTCATTTATTACTCTCCCTCATGTCGTTCCACACCTGTAAGACCTTCGTTAATCTTCGGAACGCAAATTAAGATATTTTTGTTGAAATCCGATGGCTCAGTGAGGCCTCCATAGCCAGCAATGACATTTCCTCTCTCAAGATCCATAAAGGTACTAAAAACATATTTAAATCAGTTCATGTGAGTACAGTGGTTCAATATTAATATTATAAAGTGATGAGAATATTTTTGGTGCGCCAAAAAAACAAAATAACGACTTATATAGTGATGGCCAATTTCAAAACACTGCTTCAGGAAGCTTCGGAGCGTTATGAATCAGCATGTTGATTCATGATTCGGATCGCATGTCAAACCACCAAACTGCTGAAATCACGTGACTTTGGCACTCCGAATCGCTGATTCGACACGCTGATTCATAACGCTCCGAAGCTTCCTGAAGCAGTGTTTTGAAATCGGCCATCACTATATAAGTCGTCATTTTGTTTTTTTGGCGCACCAAAAATATTCTCGTCGCTTTATAATATTAATATTGAACCACTGTACTCACATGAACTGATTTAAATGTGTTTTTAGTACATTAATGGATCTTGAGAGAGGAAATGTCATTGCTGGCTATGCAGGCCTCACTGAGCCATCAGATTTGAACAAAAATATCTTAATTTGCGTTCCGAAGATTAACGAAGGTCTTATGGGTGTGGAACGCATAATAAATGACATTATTTTCATTTTTGGGTGAACTAACCCTTTAAATACAGAAACACTTCTGTTCTCTTTGCCGTTGCAAATCGCTTTGAGTGTGAACGCCCTTTAAAGCATTCGGAGGAAGCTGAGGTTTAGGTTACTGGGGTTCCCTGTACAAGGTGCTGATGACCAGTCAAGCAGAAAGGACCCCCCAGTTAAGCTATTAACATACTGTGACCTCTGACCTCCCACCTCTGACCTGATAAAATGGAGTCTTAATGGAGGCCAGACGCCAGCGCAGGGCGACGGTGTGGCCCATGGGAAGGACGATTGTCTTTCGATTTCAAGCACCCACTGAAGAGGCCCAACGAAGAGGAGGAGGACAAGAGAGGAAGTTTATACAGCCGACTTGGTAGGGCAGCAGGAGCATAGCTATTTATAAAACTAGCAATGCTTTGCTAAAATTAATAAATACGCACAATTGAAGGCATCCTGTTATTTTGTGGCCAGGACTGAGGAAGTTATTTTGTGGTACACTGATAATTTTGGTTAGAACACCAGGCTATAAATACTGTCAGCACCGCTCCCTCCCAAACTCCAAATGAAAATCCGGTGTTTAGGAAAACAACTGCAGGGGGAAAAAAGGAAAAAAAAAGATGGAGGTGGAACATTTTTGAAGCAGGAGATTTGAGGGAAGACTCTTGTGTCTGAGCACAGCTTACAGACCGTCCACAACCCTGTAGTCATTGTCACAGCTGATTGCAAAGGAACTTTTGGAAAACCAATACGGTCACAACATAAATACTGTCAGTAAAATAGTTTCCAACATACACGAACACAGTATCCAAACCAGCAACAGGAATATGTCTGTTCACAGTGAACATGAATGTCACAAGATGCCATCCAATGAGAGTATATTTAATGTTTATAATACAGCGGTATACTTCTGGTCCTCTAATCTGATTGGACATGCAGCGTTCCAAGAGTTCTGATATATGTGACGTGCTTGAATTTTGACTGTAATATGTTATGCTAGTTTTGATAAAACAAAGTCTTAGCTTTCACATTATGCCATTCTCTCATGAAATACAATAAACATTTAGCAACACTTTAATTTAGCATCCTTATTACATTACAAATACTAACTGTAGTAATAACAGTAAATTATGCATAATTACAACCCTAAACCAAACCCTAATCCTAACCCTATAGAAGTGCATGTTGTTAATTAATATTACTCAGTACTTAAAGGGATAGTTCACCCAAAAATGAAAATTATCCCATAATTTACTCACCCTCAAGCCCTTACAAAAACGCATCGCTTTGCATCAGAAGGCCTTTATTAACCCCTTGGAGCTGTATGGGTCACTTTTATGATGGATGGATGCGCTTTTTTGGGCTTCAAAAAAAAGAAAAAAAGAAAAAAAGGCCATTACATAGCTTGGAAGAGACAGGATATTTTTTTTTAAATATAACTCTGATTGTGTTTGGCTGAAAGGAGTCATATACACCTAGGTTGGCTTGAGGGTCAGCAAATTATGAGATAATTTTAATTTTAAGACCACTGTAATAAGGACACCTTAAAATAAAGTGTAACCAAACATTTTGACCTCAAAACAATAAATGTCATTGAGTGAAGGGATAATATCTTCCTCTTTGCTACTAGTTATAGCACAAAAAAATATCACTTTCAATCACAGGAATTTAAAGGGGACCTATAATGCCCCTTTTACAAGATGTAATATAAGTCTCTGGTGTCCCCAGAATGTGTCTGTGAAGTTTCAGCTCAAAATACCCCACAGATTATTTATTATAGCTTGTCAAATTTGCCCCTATTTGGGTGTGAGCAAAAACACACAGTTTTTTGTGTATGTCCCTTTAAATGCAAATGAGCTGCTGCTTTCCAGAAGAGGGTGGAGCTTTAACAGCTCGCCCTTTGGTTCGGTTGCTCAACAACAACAAAGCTGGAGAATCTCACAAGCCTTACATTGTTCAAACCGGAGTCGGACACTGATGGAGAGACTCAGGAAGAAGTTACAACTTTTAGAATGCAACTGTACGTTTCTGAACGGTTAGTGAATACATTTATGTAGTTGCTGTGGAGTTGATTCAACTCATCGACTAGCATGTGCCGTCATGTTAATCTTTTGTGCAAATCCAGTGTTGAATTGACCCTCGTTTGTGAAGCAGTCTGGCATAAAATGACGGCATGGCAACAACACTCTACTACAACAACTCTTCCTCTTCTCTAAAGCAGCCCAACATGGCCTCACCCCCTTTGTTGCATGTTCTCGGGGGCAGGGTTTATGTAAATTTGGGGGTTTGTGATGTCACTAACCCAGGAAGAAGCTTGTTGTAGTCCTTACCAGCCATTTGTAGTCCTTAAAAAGCGATTTTGGTAAAACAAAATATCTCCCTTTGCATTGAACTTTGAGCGTCGTAACTTTGCAGATGTTGTTTATGCTCAAACAGCAACATTACACACTAACTGAAGTTAAAAAGTGAAATCATAATCAAGACCCCCTTTTAAGGAAATTAATTGTTAAAATATGCATATACTATGCAATAATTTATAATTGTTATAAATGTGGTATACTTTCACTTAACCTGTTATTTAATTGATGTTTGAACAAATCTCTCAAAAATGTCAGGAAATTGTTTAGAATCTTTAGACTATTTCCTCTAAAACAAATTATGACAGCCACCATTTACATGAATACAGTTGCAAGAAAACGTATGTGAACCACTTGCAGAATCTGTTTTGTTATTTTTAACAAAATAAAGGAGATAATACAAAATGCATGTTATTTTTTATTAAGTACTCTCCTGAGTAAGATATTTTACATAAAAGATGTTTACATATAATCCACAAGACAAAAAAATAGCTGTATTTATTAAAATAACCCCATTCATAAGTATGTGAACCATTGATTCTTAATACTGTGTGTGGTTACCTGGATGATCTACGACTGTTTTTTTGTTTTGTGATGGTTCTTCATGAGTCCCTTGTTTGTCCTGAGCAGTTAAACTGAGCTCTGTTCTTCAGAAAAAATCTCCAGGTCCTGCAGATTCTTCAGTTTTCCAGCATGTTTTGCATATTTGAACCCTTTACAGCAGTGACTGAATGATTTTGAGATTCGTCTTTTCACACTGAGGACAACTGAGGGACTCAAACACAACTATTAAAAAAGGTTCAAACATTCACTGATGCTCCAGAAAAAAAACATGATGCATTAATAGACGGGGGGTGAAAACATTTGGAATTTGAAGATCAAGGTAAATTGTATTTAATTTGTCTTCCGGGAAACATGAAAGTATCTTCTGTTGCTTCCGAAGGGCAGTACTAAATGAAAAAAATGTATATTTAAACAAAATAAGAAAAATTTGGACATCTTCATCTGTTCAAAAGTTTTCACCCCACGACTCTCAATGCATCGTGTTTCCTTCTGAAGCATCAGTGAATGTTTGAACCTTTTTTAATAGTTGTGTTTGAGTCCCTCAGTTGTCCTCCATGTGAAAAGATGGATCTCAAAATCATACAGTCACTGCTGTAAAGGGATTAAATATGCAAAAGATGGTGGAAAACTGAAGAATCTGCAGGACCTGGAGATTTTTTCTGAAGAACAGAGCTCAGTTTAACTGTTCAGAACAAACAAGGGACTCATGAAGAACCATCACAAAACAAAAAAACAGCCGTAAATCATCCAGGTAACCACACACAGTATTAACAATCAACGTTTCACATACTTATGAATGGGGTTATTTTAATAAATACAGCTATTTTTTTTGTCTTGTGGATTATATGTAAACATCTTTTATGTAAAATATCTTACTCAGGAGAGTACTAAATAAAAAATAACATGCATTTTGTATTATCTCCTTTATTTTGTTAAAATTATTCACACTTTCACAGATTCTGCAAGTGGTTCACATACTTTTTCTTGCAGCTGTATATATAGTATATATGGGAACAGTTTAAAGTATAAAACACAATAATTATATCATTAGAAAACAGACTTTTCTAATTTTTTATTCGGTGTATAAAACTTAAATGTGAGAGAGGCTCTTCAGTTTTTCCTTGTCTGCCTTACGACATTCCTGACCAAATAACTGACCAAATGTTTTGGGAAAAACAAAATGTTTTGGTAGGCTTTGGGCAACTTTGTCTCAGAGGCCATGCAATGTCGGCCTGCTTTGTTCTGACAGCAGGAGTGGCTGTTGAAAGGAGCTCTTTTTTCGGCGGGTTTGTTTGTTATTTGATGTAGCTCAGTCTACAGTCTTGTCGGTTGACCATAACTCAAGCGAACGTTGCTGGGGCACTCCAGTCAATTATGTAGAGGCAGCAGACAGGGTAGTTAGTGTTGGATAGGTGGGAGAAACTTGGGGTCAAGCCCCAATCAACACTCCCCCCCTACTGCTCTGTCAAGTGCCATTTTCTACTGACGCCAATGCCATAAAACTTAACCGAGGTTTAGGACGCACAAAATGGCTTTTATGGCTTAACAGAAATTGTTTTACAATAACCACCAACAAAACACTCAGCAATTAACAGGATGACATTCCCAGCTTCTGAGATTATCAGGGGCCAAATATAGATGAATATCAAAGGATGTTTTGATAACGACTACTGTATAATATTTAATACACCTTCATGTGCACAGGGTTCGTACTTAAAAAAGTACAAGTAACCTTAACTTTCATGCCAGCCACCACTGTGTTATTCACTAAAATGTCAACATTAACATTAGGGCATAAACAGCTTCCTTTGGTTCCGGTGGTCTCTTCCATGTTGTTCCAGTGTCCTGGCCCCCAACAGAGAAGGCAGGCAACAGGGGCCACCATGACCCCAGCCTGTTGCCGCGGGATATGAGCTGGAGCCAGCTTGGCTTGTATAAGGCTTGTTTATGGCCTCTGAGAGGCAGGAAGTGCCGCCAGGGATTCCTGTTGGACCTGTCTTGTAGTTAATTTTACAGCCACTTTTTATTTACTGATAGTTACACTTGGGCCCTTGTCATTCATAAGGAAACATGCAGAGTTTGGGCTTACAACTGACACCCCCAACCACTCCACTCCCTCTGTCTTTCCTGTACTCCTTCAAATCCTCTGAAAAAAAGAAAAAAAAGAAGAGGGGTTCACGATGCCAATGCAGCGATATCGTTGCTTTCAATCAGCGTGCCGAGCCCAGACCGTTATCCCTGGTCATCGGAGCGGATTGTTTATTCCTGTCGTAATATGTTTAATTCTGTGGAGGATGTTTTGATTTGCCACCAGGTCTGTTTTTCATTGGAGGTTCAGCTAACCACAACCCATCGCCCTGTAGATGGGAGGAAGCGACTCCGAGGCTGAACAGAGTCTGAGAAGTGTCCTTATTAACTGCTGCTGACAGACACAGTGAAGACTATACTCCAGATGTTTCACGTCCAAAGTTTTTAATGAAGCTTCCGGAAGCTGAGTGATGATTTAGATAATTGGTCTAATGGCAACATTTAAAATATGTCAAATTAAATACTGGCTACAAAATAGCAAGTGTTTAGCATCCAAACAATTTCCTTGAATCAGTTCTTTTGAACAAACTTACTTTTCGCCCCATCGGTCTAATTCTTGGGTCGTTCCAAATGCTCGTACAGCTCTTCATATTTTTGACTTAATTGTTTAGAAATTTTAGAGGCAAGTTTTTGTGACAGCCATCATTAAATTATTATATATATCAACAAAGGCAGCTCTTATATTACATATGGACATTGACAGCTCTTTACTAAATGGATGTGTCAGAAAGAGGCGGTTCTTTGTTTATTGAGTTGTTGACTTTAGTAATAAAATTGGTCTTTTTAATAATATATACACTAATACAATAAAAACTATTTTTTTTTATGTTTCTGAAAAAAGTTTCTTAAAGGGTTAGTTCACCCAAAAATGAAAATTCTGTCATTAATTACTCACCCTCATGTCGTTCCAAGACCTTCGTTCATCTTCGGAACACAAATTAAGATATTTTTGATAAAATCCGATGGCTCATTGAGGCCTCCATTGCCAGCAAGACAATTAACACTTTTAATGCTCAGAAAGCTACTAAAGACTTATTTAAAACAGTTAATGTGACTACAGTGGTTCAACCTTAATGTTATGAAGCGACGAGAATACTTTTTTGGTGCCAAAAAAACAAAAAACAAATAACGACTTTATTCAGCAATATCTAGTGATGGCGATTTCAAAACACTGCTTCATGAAGCTTCGAAGCTTTACGAATCTTTTGTTTCAAATCAGTGGTTCGGAGCGCATATCAAACTGCCAATGTCACGTGATTTCAGTAAACGAGGCTTCGTTACATCATAAGTGTTTCGAAATTTCAGTGGTTCATCACTGGGGGGCGTGACCTTGGCAGTTTGATACGCACTCTGAACCACTGATTCGAAACAAAATATTTGTTAAGCTTCGAAGCTTCATGAAGCAGTGGTTTTGAAATCAATAGCCAACAAAATTATCGATTTTTATTTTATGCCAAAAATTATTAGGGTATTAAGTAAAGATCATCTTCCATGAAGATATTTTGTAAATTTCCTACCGTAAATATATCAAAATATTTTTGTGAGTGGATATGCATCAATATTTTGATTTTTTTGAACCCTCAGATACCAGATTTTCAAATAGTTATATCTCAGCCAAATATTGTCCTAAACCACACATCAATAGAAAGCTTATTTATTCAGATTTCAGATGATGTATAAATCTCAAGTGCAAAAAAAAAAAATTGACTTATGACTGGTTTTGTGGTCCAGGGTCACATATGAACAATGTGGAATAAGCAAAAGTATGAAATTAATACTTATACTAAATTAATATTTATTGTGCGTTTGTTTTTTATGCATTTTAAGAAACTTACGTTGCATGTGTGAAGCTCATAAGTATGATGCAAGCTCTCTCTTAAAAGTGGAACAGTGGTTTCACGTGGTGCTCACATCTAGCCCAGGATTCACTACTCCAGGAACATGAACCGAACGGCCCTCATGTGACAGATAAGGGCAGGCAGGGTAAACAGAAGCTAAGATAACACGCTGATAGAGTGTTCCTGTACTTCCGGTGCTGCATATTTGCCATCTGATCAAGTGGGCAATGAGTTGTGTGAGTGTGTGGGAGTGTGGGGAAAGAAGACCAGCAGACTTGTGTCCATCTGTGCAAGGCTACTTACCTGATAAAGCACAGCACAAACACTGTCAGATTCCAGGGTTGTGAGCCATAGAGATCTGAAGTGAGAAAATACCAATCCAGTTCCTGAATTCAGCTCTTTCTTTCATTCCAATTTAAGTTCCAATTCAAGGTGGCCAAATCAATTTATATCGCGACTTATGATTTGAAAGAGTGCCAGTTTCTAAATCCTGAATTTTGCTCATCCCTGTCAGATGCACACTAAAGAATGCTCCATGAGCCAAAGTGTGACATTCCATTCCCTCTATTCCTTAATGGTGTTCTGGACAGCAATGTTTCCACATCCAGCTGGGTCATCAATCACACTGAGAGCAACAGTGCGAACTGATCTCAGATCTGCTATTTCACCATCAAAGTTGTAATTATGTGCCTCGGGTTAAACTGTGGACTACGATCCTGACACTCCACCTGAATAAGCAGCAATAAACATGACAGCAACCGGATGTGGGCCTCTAGGGCATGGATGAGGGGAAGATACAATGATGGTGAGAAAGAACAAGGGAGAGGGTTGCCCACAAATAGTGGCCATATTCAAATTCAAAGGCCAAACTATTGTAGCAAAGAGACAGAGAGTTCAGTACATCCCCTTAAACCTTAAGCAGGACTAAGAAGAAGATAACTGCAAACGATGTTGGGAGCAGCATTTTAGCATGCTACAAAGTCCCTGTCCCAAATGGCACACTTCATGTGCACTTGCGGTCTTGTGGACTTAGAATGGCCAGTGCATACGTGTGTCTGTTAAGTCTACAAGACCGTAGGATATCCCATTGGTCATTTTAGGTTTCAGAAGGGTGCTCTCAAGCACCCCCTATGCGCCCTCGATGCGCTCTTTTACCAAGCTCGTGAGCTCCGCAGCAGACAGTCAAAGCGGCATTATGTCACAAAAGTGTGGACTCGGAAGAAGTTGGCAAGGGTTTAGGGTTCCATTTGGGACAGGGCCTAATACAATTTCTGCAGTATGACAGTATGTATCGAAATTTTCTGTATGCATGCAATCCCTAGAAGACCTACCAAAATATGCACTGGAATACTGTATATCACACTGCAATACACTCAATCTGACACACCATTCCAATATAATATAATATTCCATTTATATTTCTTTTTTGAGTCATTACATAATCAAACTGCCCAAAGTAAAGATGCTTTCATTTAAAATTTTATTTAAATTGCAAAATAACATCATTTATTTTGGGGATGATAACTGCTAAATAAATCGCACAATGTAATGAGGTCATGTAATGTTTTCAAAAGTATACTGTATATACTGCCCATCAAGCAGTATGTTGTATGTATTTAGTATAGTATAGGCGGTATAGTATTATACTCTGCCAAAACAGGCAAAACTACTGCAGTTCTCATGGCAATGCATAAATGCTTATATATGTTTTGAAATCATATGCACTATTGTAATGTATTGTAATGTCAGAGGTTAATAAATGTGCATTAAAGGGTTAGTTCACACAAAAATTAAAATTATCCCATAATTTACTCACTCTCAAGCCATCCTATGTGTATATGACTTTCTTTTATCAGTCAAACACAATCCGAGTTATATTACAAAATATCCTGGCTCTTCCAGGCTTTATAATGGGAGTGAATAGTAACCGAGATTTTGAAGCCCAAAAAGCACATCCATCCATCATAAAAGTAATCGGCTCCAGGGGGTTAATAAAGGCCTTCTGAAGTGAAGCGATGCGTTTTTATAAGAAAAATATCCATATTTATAACTTTATATACTAGAATAACTGGCTTCCAACTTTTACCTGATGCATGACGTATTGATGAACGCGGAAGCGCAGAGGATAGAGCAAAACAAAACACCGGTCACAAATTAAAAGTCTAAAACAAGAATTTTTAAAGAGAAATGTCTTTTGTTGCCCAGCCCTATTTGTTTGAACTACTTTCACCTAAGCTTACGCTTCTACATCCTACGTCATAGGCCGGAACTTGATTCTCTCGTGAACACGTGGACAGATGTTACCGGAAGCTAGTGATTATAGTCTATAAAGTTATAAATATGGATTTTTTTTTTTTTACAAAAACGCATCACTTCAGAAGGCCTTTATTAACACCCTGGAGCTGTATGGATTACTTTTTTGATGGATGGATGTGCTTTTTTGGGCTTCAAATTCTCGGTTACTATTCACTCCCATTATACTAAAGCTTGGAAGAGCCAGGATATTTTTAATATAACTCTGATTGTGTTCGTCTGAAAGAAGAAAGTCATATACATCTAGGATGGCTTGAGGGTGAGTAAATTATGGGATAATTTTCATTTTTGGGTGAACTATCCCTTTAATGTGCACGAATAACTTTGAATTTACTTTCAAAGAACTGCTAAATTAGCTTGTTTTGCATATTGCTGGCATCACTTTCAGGTAAAGGGGGCTAGGGTTTATTTTGGCTCTTAGAGCTACCAGCACCTCCATCACCAAGGTTCTCCAGTTCTCTTCATCCTATCCAGCCTCAGTGGAGTGTGACAGTCAAGGCGTGAAGATGGAGTTCAAAACAACAAGAGTCAAGAAACAAGAGAGGACGCCTTTGTGTCCCACAGCCCTGAGCTGCCCCTGGGAGTTCTCAAAGACTTGTTTACCTTTGGAGAGCAAGTGCAAAGATTTTGAAGATTTTAGATGTCTTTGAGGATAATATGAAGTAAAATTGTGCTAAAAATAAGTATACAGGCAGCTCAATTATTTGCAACTGATACTGTTTTATTGTAAAAAAAAAAAAAAAAATGCTTCCTCTATATTAATAGAATAGTTTTATTGAATTAAAAAAATATATGAATAAATTAACCAACTACATTATGTTACACCAACAAGAGAAAATAGTCCTTAAGGTAACAACTGCACATTTGAATTTTTTTACAGTGCGAAAACCGGTCTATCGTTGTTTGTCCCGTTATGATAAATAATAACTAGTTCTATTTTACTTAGCTTATTTACTGTATGGCCACATGTAAAGGCTTTCTTCTTTTCTTGTTCCTGTACTAACAGCAGTGTGTTCGCTATAGAGCCTTGAGGTCCTGCTGGAAGCACAGCTGAGCCGAATGGAAGGGTGGCGGATCAGTGTGGGAAATTGGGAATGTGCGGTATGCCAGATTAGAGGAAATCTGCTGGTCGTTCTGATGAGCACTGTTAGAGCTCTGCTTGGACAGAAACAAGGAACACTGCATGAGCGACTTTTTAAAAATGCTTGAAAATGTATTTTGAAGTGGGTAACACGAAAATGTATTTTGAAGTGGGTAACAAAAAAATTGTGCCCTACTAAACTGGTGTGTAGGTTACCACCATCTAAAGTAATATTACCGCGCTTTGTGTTGTTTGAATGCCTGTGCTGTTTTCCTTAGTACTCAACAAACTTCAAAAACCATTCTTTTATGTAGTATTGCTGTTAAAATCCACCTCAGAGAGTTAATCATCATGATTCCGTCTTCATGCTGTATACAGACTTGACTCCAGCATGGCACACTGCACATGTAAGGCCACAACACAAAGTCACCAGGAAGTGCCAACAATACAGACGAGGCTGAAGGGGTTAAATGCCTCATTCATTCTTGCTCAAGGGAAAAAGAGAGAGAAGAAAAGGAGGGGTGGAGGGGAGGAAAAAAAAGAAAAGACAAAGAAGCAGGCACAGCCCAGCCACCTGCCACATTCCCCGACAAGAATCGAGCCAGCGGAAGGAGCCATTTCTGCAGGAAGCCACGGCGGCTCAGGAGAGCCTCTTAAACCCATTACGGTGGCGAGAGCCAGCACGCTTGACTAGAGGATTTCAAAGCAGGAAGGAGCCTCAGCCATGCCCACTCACTCCAAAGAAAGAGAGAGAGAGACTGTTAGAGAGGGCTGAACTGATTAAAGAACGAGTGTAACCACCAGCAGCAGACTTCCTTACACCTGACTCCACCGAGACTAAGTTCCACCAAACATGCTCAGATAGTACTAATGACACCATTCAGCCAATCTTCTATGGCAATGGCCATATTTGTCCTTAACAAGAAGTACACAATTAGTTAAATAACTGTGTGGTTCCCTTCGAGTGGCAAACGAAGATTGCCTACTGTATGTTAACTTCGTTTGTTTGCCAAACGCAGTCAAATTAGGTGATGGTCATCTCTCTGCAGTTTACCAACCTGTTTTTTTATTTTTTTTTATTTCAAATTGGAAATCCCACTGATCGGGGAATTCAACCAGTGAACCCCTAATGCTCATGCCCCAACAAAGGTGTCCTTTCAGGGATGGTACAAACATTGAGACTTGCACTTTTCTTAATAGACTCTAAGCAGGAGTCATTTCATGAGTAGGTGGAAGGGAGAAAGAGAAGGAAAAAAAGAGACTGAGTGCAAGTGGTTAAAATGGAAGGAAAAGCACAGGCAGAATGCTAGAATGAGCACTGCAACTGTGAATGGAATTGGAAGGAATCCAACTCATGCATTTTTCAGTCTATTACTACAGCTGTTACACCCTGTTAACACTGTCAAGTTCAGGAGATAACGTGTACATCCAACGTGCTGGGGTAATCGTATATCTCTACACTAAAAATCATAACGTCAGAACAAATTTCATGAATAATGAGGCTCAGTATGATGTTGCAATTGCAACCAAGGGCAGTGTGCGTCCGACTATTGCCCACGCCCTCCAAAGTGTCGAACACGCCAATCTCCACGCTAGAATCTCAGGAGCCGTACTTGCTAAAAATAGGACAACATAGCTACACACAAATTCATCCACACCATTTCATGTTTTCTGGACGTTATCTTATCATTGTTTTTTTTTTTTTTTTTTTTTCAATCATTACCATCCGTTTTAACTTGAGCTTAAAAGCTTAAGAGCATTACCTCTCCAATTTACAAAACCTCTTCCCAAATTAAGCATAGGAAGAAAGGCCTGCGGGTGTGAACTGTGTATTCATCCTTCATTTATGCCGAGGTCACTTTGAATTTGGTGCATCCATAAGCCTTAAGGGCACACCGCTCGACTTTAAGACCTTTAAGAAGGTCAAAGGAACAAAGGCCATCCACATCACGTAGACTCCCGGTCCCAAAACTCAGACTTCCAGAGCTGATGACGTTTTAGCAAGCTAGCTAACTACAATTACCACCGTCTCTTTTTCTTGCATCCCCCTTCCTCTCCTCCTCCACTCCCCTGTTCTCCTACTCCGCCTCTAGCACCTGCGTCCCTCCAGAGGGGGAGGTTTTGGAGAGGAAGCCCTGCAGGCGTCTTACAGATGGTTCCCAAATTACACCTTCATTACCCACCCCCCCCCCCACCACCTCCCAGCCCCATCTTCGCTGCTCTCTCCGCCCCCCCTTCCGTTTCTCAGTGCACTCCCACACCACATCCTCCACCCCCCAGTCGCCACACCTCACTGTGAGGAAAAGAGCCATGTCTGCCCAGCAATTTACCCTTCTAGTGAAGAAGGGAATGTGTTTGGGCCAACAGGTCAAGTGCTGAATATTAGTAACGCTTTTCAATCACTGAATGTACCTCTAAAGCTGAGGAAACCATTGCAGTACAGTAAGTATGCTGCCCAATTGGCCAAATTCTGAAGCAGCATCACAAGTATCCTTCGTGGAGAATGTAGAACATTCTAAAACAGTTACTTACAAGGCTCCATCTGGTAATAAGATGCGTTTTGTTAGATTGGATCAAGTGGATGATAGAGACACATCCCCATCTACACCTGGTGTTTTAATCCATCTCTTTTGTCCACTTTTGATCACTTCTGTCCTGATTTATCTGAGGGAAGGGTCTGTGGGCTGGTAAATATATGGGCTTTTTCAGATCTTTCGATCTAATGGGTGAAATAACCACGCGCAATTTGCATATGAACACAACCAGAGATGACAGGAAAACATACAGAGAGCATCAGCTTTCATTTCTGCTCTGACAGCCGGCAAAGTTTAAATTCCATCTGACTAGTGTGCTTGCCATGTAAGCGGAGAGTAGCCCGTCTTTAGTCACTGTTCGACCACATGAGCGTCTACACCGTTTTAGACCCTGTTTACACCTGTATTTAACATCATCCACTTGTGATCTGATCAACCAAAATGCATCTTAACACCAGGTGTAAACAGGGCCTAAGATGCAGCCAAATAAAGTAACTTTCTATGGAGTCAACAGGCAGCGAAGCAGCTTGATGAATACAAGTTTCTTCCAAATGTATTTAATATGTGTTTATTTTGTCAGCTTTAAAGAGCACACCAGCATATATGACCTCATAGCTAATGGATATGGAGTAAAATTTTGATTTCATGTGTTTTTAAACAGCAATCATTCTTTTTTTTCTGCCTGATAAAAGTTAAGGATATAAGATTCCATGACTACAGGGTCAGGCTGTAATAGCTTTTTCACTGAAGCGGCACACTCCACTATCACCTTAGTTAAATGTGCTGCTGTCATAATAACAAGCATGAATGACTACTTCCTACAATGCATTTTGACAGTTTAACCTAACAGAGTTACCACATCCATTTACAGACTTAACCCATTAGGCAGTTATCAGGATCCTTGTGTAATGGTTCATATAACAGGGTTATGTCCCCTACTGAGAATACGGTGCCCTTTGCCTTGAGCTGTCTTGCCAGATTAAGTTAACTACCAAGTCCTACCTACAACTCTTTTATAAAAGACGTACAAACTTTGCCACTGCTAAAGAGTTATGCAAAACTCCAAAAGATTCTCAGGGTCAGTCCCTTTGGCCGCTGAGAGGATGATACAGTCTCCGGTCGGGATGTCATTACAAAGGAATGCATTCTGCAAGACCAAAAACAAGATCTATAGGTTCCATATGCGATTGCAGCTGGAGGCCAGTTTGCCGCAGAAGAGAGAGAATGCTAATGCTAAGTAAACAGCCCTCTGTTTTTCCTTCTTGCTGTTTAGCAATTCCTGTGCTGGAGTTGATATACTGATATTTAGATGAGTTCTGATATAAAGTTGCTCAATTCATCTTACATGTTTACGGATCGAGTAGAGGGCAGAGAAATCATTTTAATTTTGTGCAAACAGACGTCATCATTACTGTCAATACAAGTAAAACTCGTGTATTATTAATTAATTTGCTCTGAACACAAGCCTTGATTACTTTATCATAAAACAGAAGAATGCATGTCATTTTTTATGCTGACATTTGTCCCAGTTTAATGTGCAGAGACAACTATAAGTATGCACTAAGACTCTTATCTATCTATCTATCTATTCATTCATTTTGCATCCTGTCTTGTAAGGAAATTGACTGAATTTGATTCTCTCTGTCTAGGTGTAATATATTCTGGATGATGCATTGAAGACTCCTGCCTGGCCAGCGTGTAGGCAGGAAGACCCGACCAGAGATGGGTTAGTCAAGCAAGAATAAGTGATTCCATGGAGATCCCACTCCTGACAGAAAGGAACAGCAACGGGGGAGTGTATGACTCACTGTCCATCCCGAGAAGAGATTCCACACAACAGCAAACAGTGATGCGGACATGATGAGTTGAGGGATCTTAGTGTGGCCTTAAAAGCCCACTCAACAGCAGGATACCATTGTATGTTGAGCACCAAATCTACACTAAATACAATGATAATTGCTTCCTAGCTAGAAAAACAGATGCTTTTACCACTAAACAAGCTTTTTAAATGGTAATGAACAGCTATAAACAAGTCGTAGGACATGATAGTCCACTTATAATCATGACAAAAATTTCTGACACCAGGTTGGATCCAGGTGTCCCCAAAGGTTCAATTGCAATTGCTTTGTTTGCTGGGCCGCTGTGCTGTTTTTGAACATCTAATAGCTTTGGGAAAGCAGAAAGGGGCCTCTTCTCCCACCATGAACTCACCCTAATGACAAAAACACATTTTGTTTGGGAGTGCTTTGGGAAGACAGTCAGAAAACACACACCAGAGTGTTTCTGGACTGCACAAGAGGCAGCAGCGGCATTTTAGGTTTACTCATTAGAGCTTCCAGCTCAGCACCTATTCTTCCTTCTTTTTCTTTCAACCACCTTTCTATTTCTTCGCCTCAGTGGAATGGTATTCTGAAGCATTTGGTTAGATCATTCTGAGGCCATAAGTTGTGCAGGCGGCTAATTATAGGCCACACTGTAGACCTGAGGGCCGGATGTGACAGCGTGCAGTGTGTGTGTGTGTGTGTGTGAGAGAGAGAGAGAGAGAGAGAGAGAGAGAGAGATCATGCATGCGAGTATGTTTAACTGGGTTTGCAGCAGGGGATCCAACCTTAGCCCCTCCCACAGAGTACTGCAGCAGTGACTCATTCAGGATCAAGGCAGAGACGGCCAGGGTCTGCACACGCAAACGCATTTCTCCAGCCCAGCACACACAACACACTCACATACACACAGCTTCAGCTCTCCACTATCTACTCAAATACACACAGTATGAAGTCATTCACAAAAAAGGTCAATACATATCCTTATGTTAGCAAAACTGTATAACTAGATCCTTCTAGGCAAATAATATAAGATATAAACACTGAGAATAGAATAGAGTAGAATAGAATAGAATAGAACAGAATAGAATAGAATAGGAACAGAACACAGTAGAGGAGAGTAAAACAGAACAGATCAGAATAGAAACCAGCCAAACAAAGCAAAACAGAATACAGCAGAATAGAACAGAAATTGAGTAGGAGCAGAATATAATAAATCTGAGTTGAACGTAATAAAGAATATGAGAAGAATAGAATAGGTTACTAATAGAACAGTAGCAGAATAGAATGAGAGCAGAGCAAAATAGAGCATGAATGGAATAGAATCAATCAATCTGTGTAGAACCTAATAGGATAAGAGAATAACAGAGTATGAGCAGAGCAGGACAGATTAGAATATCAACAGAATACAAAAGAAATAGAATACAAGAAGAATAGAAAAATAATATAATTGAATAGAAACAGTAGAATTTAATAAGAACAGTACCAAATAAAGCTGAGTAAAATCAAGTAAAAGCAGAATAGAATAGAACAGGATAGAATAGAAACAGAATAGGATAGGAGTATAACAGAACATGTATGAGCAGAATAGAATAGAAACAGGATCAGAACTGAACACAATAGAAATAGAACAGAAGAAGAATAGAACAGGATAGAATTGGCTAGGAACAGAGTAGAATGGAATAAAAAGAGTACAGAATAGATCTGATTAGAATAGAAGCAGAGCAGAATAGAACAGAGAAGAAAGTACAGTATAAAACAAAGAGGAACCGAACTGAATAGAGTAAAACAGAACAGATCAGAATAGAAGCAAGCCAAACAAAGCAAAACAGAATACAGCAAAATAGAACAGAAATGGAGTAGGAGCAGAATATAATAAATCTGAGTTGAACGTAATAGAGAATATGAGAAGAATAGAACAGATTACTAATAGAACAGAACAGTAACAGAATAGAATGGGAGCATAGCAAAACAGAGCATGAGTGGAATAGATTCAATCTGTGTAAAACCTAATAGCATAAGAACATGACAGAGAGCAGGGCAGAACAGATTAGAATATAAACAGAATAAGAATACTAGAGGAACAGAATAGAAAGAGAATATAATTGAATAGAAACAGTAGAATTTAATAAGAACAGTACAGAAAAAAGCTGAGTAGAATTGAGCAGTAGCAGAATAAAACAGAATAGAATGGGAGCAGAACTGAACTCAATAGAAACAGAACAGAAGAAGAATAGAACAGGATATAATTGGATAGGAACAGAATAGAATGGAATAAAAAGAGTACAGAATAGAGCTGAGTAGAATAGAAGCAGAGCAAAATAGAACTGAGCAGAAAGTACAGTACAAAACAAAGAGGAACCAAACTGAATAGAGTAAAACAGAACAGAATAGATCAGAATAGAAAAAAAGCCAAACAAAGCAAAACAGAATACAGCAGAATATAACAGAAATTGAGTAGGAGCAGAAAAAGAATATGAGCAGAATATAATAAATCTGAGTTGAACATAATAGAGAATATGAGCACAATAGAACAGATTACTAATATAACAGAATGGTAGCAGAATATAATGGAAGCAGAATAGGATGGGAGCAGAGCAAAATAGAGCATGAATGGAATAGAATCATTCTGTGTAGAACCTAATAGAGAGAACAAATTAGAATATAAACAGAATACACCAGAATTAGAATACAAGAAGAATAAAACAGAAAAAGAATATAACTGAATAGAAATAGTAGAATTTAATAAAAACAGTACAGAATAAAGCTGAGTAGAACTGAGTAGGAGCAGAATAGAATAGAATAGAATAGAATAGAATAGAATAGGAGCATAACAGAACATGTATGAGCAGAATAGAATAGAAACCAAATACATCAGGAGCAGAACTGAACACAAAAGAAATAGAACAGAACAGGATAGAATTGGATAGGAACACAGTAGAATAGAATAAAAACAGTAAAGAATAGAGCTGAGGAGAGTAGAATAGAATCAGATCAGAATAGAATAGGAGCATAGCAGAACATGTATGAGCAGAATAGAATAGAAACTGAATACAACAGGAGCAGAAATGTACACAATAGAAATAGAACAGAAGAAGAATAGAACAGGATAGAATTGGATAGGAACAGAGTATAATGGAATAAAAAGAGTGCAGAATAGAGCTGAGTAGAATAGAAGCAGAGCAGAATAGAACTAGAGGTAGAAAGTACAGTACAAAGCAAAGAGGAACCGAACTGAATAGAGTAAAACAGAATAGGACTTCAGCAGAAACTGAGGTGGAAAGCTTTTAAATTGCATCTGACATCACAGATTTGCAAGGTTTGTTTCTCATTACGCTGGAGACACGGTTCAGTTACGCTTCCATGTACAGTCCACTTAATATTTGTGTTAATGCAAGTGTCTGTAATTATAATGCAATGATTATGAAACAATAGCTATTACATTCTCATTGTCTGTAATGAGCGATCATGCAGTAGCAGTTAATAATGTATATCCAGCAGCACACACGCAGAGTAAAGCAAACACTCACTGTCACCTTTATGCACACACTGCCTACATGTGTGACAAAGAGTGAGATCAGCATGCAAACTCATTTAAGCTCTATTCAGAGCTGCTGCCAAGGAAGCCAGCAGAGTTTTTTCTCCACTTCCTTTTTTTCCCTCAATGAACAAGTGACGTGCTTCTGCTTCACTCCACCCAAACCCCCTCCCCACAGGGAACAGAGCGGCTCATTCATACGACCACTCAGCCAATCGGCTGCCAGGAGGAAGCGGGGGTGGTCTGTGACGAATAGGTCACCTGTATTACATCACTGGGCTCCAGGAGCAGCGAGCGAGAAAATCAGAATGAAGAGCGAGCCCTCCCCACTCGCTCTCTCAATTTCTCCAGCATGAGTCAGAGGCAGTCTGATTCCCTTGATGCACTGCGGAAGCGTAGCATGACGTCTCCTCGCTCTTTCTCTGTGTGTGTGTGTGTGTGTGTGTGTGTGTGTGTGTGTATGTGTGTTTGGGGGGCGGGTGGTTGAATGGGTCCTCTGCAGCCAATCGCAGCATCCCAGCATTCAGTATCTCTCCTCATTCATAAAAATATGAAATGTGGATGTAGATAGCTGGATAATAAGGCTGGCCAGCATTTCAGCATCTCAAAGACTCTGTAGGTCACTTGCATCACTGCATGATTCTGTGCCCCAGAATTGATCTAGGGGTAACATTACAATGTTTTTTAATGAGATATCTCACCAAAATATTAAAATGTCATCATTTACTCACTCAGGTGCTTTTTAAAAATCTTTTCAAAACTGATGTAATGCATATGTGAGTCATGAACAATGTGTTTAAACAAGTTTCAGTTGTTAAATAACATTTCAATGTGTTTAAATTAATTTGTCTTTTTATGTCAGGCGGTACGACCAAATGGTTGTATATACTGTAGTTGTACCACCTGACATGGAAAGTGTACCAACCTACTCATACTTGAAATTACCTGTATTTGGGAGAAGTATAAACTTTTTCACTCTGCCAAGAGGATCAGTTGGGCTCCTCTGGATGATGCATTATGTTTGCTGTTATTACCTTGTCAATTCATAATAAATGATCCATGTTTGCAGTTGTGCCACCCTGACATTTAAGAATATACAAATTGCTTGACAAATGTTTTTTAATGATCTCAACAGCTTTAAAACTACTGGTATTTATAAAATGTGTTTATTTGAAAGGTTTCAAAACTAAATTGATGCCATTTAGTTTTTAATTTTTTATTATTAAGACACCATTTTAAATAGTTTTCTTAGTCTGTTCAATTGTTCGGAAAGTTGCAGCACCTGACATTTTGGGGGTTTTAAATAGCAAAACATAAAATAAAATGTATTATTTAAATGTACTAAAAATGAATTCAAACTAAATAGGTTTTATAGAATAAAGTGATACATGTCATGAATTTATTTATCAAATCATTTAAAAAGGTAATAATGCACTTAGGTGCAAAAATATGCACGTCATGTCATTGACCCATTTTCAAAAAATGTCCATACAATTAAAATCAGTGGGTTCCAATTTTTTTTGGACCCCACTGACTGTCACTGTACAGACAAAACAGTTGAAACATTCTTTAATATATCATCATCATCAAAAAAAAAAAAAAAAAAAAAAAATGTTTGGAACAACATGAGGGTGAGTAAATTTCATATAAAATTCGTAAGATTTGGAAAAATTACATTTCCATCACTGATACACCAAAATGTAAAAGATCGAAAAAATTGTGGAATGTTCACTTCATGCACTCATCTGTCACAGCTTTAATTACATATTGGAGGGGGAGGGGCTACCATACTGTAATGCTGGATGACATAAAAACCTTATAATGTATACACTAAACCAGTGGTTTTCAAACCTGTCCTGGAGCACCCCTAGCACTGCACATTTTAGGTGTGTTCACGCCATTTCGTAATTACCGTAATGATTCTGAACTGTAAAGAGCCTTCACGTGCTTGTAGAACTTGTAATTACAAAGTGTAAACTCTCAAGCTACGACTTGTACCACCTGACCACTGCAGATTTAAGATGTCTTTGACTTGAAGTGGCGCTGTGCAGACCCATTGGTATATGACATCAAAGTACCGCGAGAGCGATTTGAAAGCATACAGTGTTTTAGTTATGGTAATTACGACATGGCATAAATGCAGCATTAGCAAAGCCACTTGAAGGCAAGCCTGCAACCTTAGACGTCTGCTAACGCTGTGGTACGCCATTGGACACCATTTTTTTTAATGGATGTCAATGGAGGAAAAGTTTCACTATGCGGCTGAATAAACCGCTTTCATGAGGAAATAGCTTATTAATGAATCGACAGACCTCGGCTAATCTTCAACATGTTTGCTCTTAAATATTTGTTTTGGATTGATCTATTTTTAGAGTTTACACCGAAAAAATGCTGTTTTATAAGAGAAGACAAGGACAATTGCGCGACAGGTATGATTCAGTTTACGGCACTTCTCGTTCATTTCTGTGGTATCTGCAACCAGTGATTGACCTCTCAACAAAATTCAATGATGTCAAGGCTGTAATGTGCAATTATGCATGCAGACCGCTAGTAGGCAGTGTCCACTGGCATGTTGATGGTGTAGCCCACAGTATCGAGGCAAAAGCCGAAGAAGCAGCAGCTTTTTGTGTACTTTGTCGGAGAAGCAGCAGCAGTGATGGCGGCAAGTGTTGTCAAATCCGCAGTTTTTTCATAGGGAATTGGACTACTTTTAAGTTTTTTGCTACGGGTTGATTTCCACCCCTGTACGTATGATTTCGCCGCTCCAACACCCCCCTAGACGTACAAATTCGGCCACCCAATGGAGAAAATAGCATTGTGACTGGCCATTAGGCTACTTTTGTTGCACAGACCTGGCAACCCTGGGCGGCAAATATACAGCGACTTTTGTTGCAGCTTGAGTTGTTAAATATCGAAGTGTAGTTATGTCGCAAGCGGAAATGAGTATGAGGAAATGTGACGCTATCGCAGATTTTTTTTTGACCTGAGGTAGGAGTTCTAGCAGACCAATCATAGCGCTTGCGGTGTGTCAGCTAAAGGAGACATACAAAATGTGCAGTGCACTAGACGGTAGAGTGCATAGTGTATTTGGGACACAACTATTGTCATTTTAACAATGAAAAAGGATGATGTTATATTGATATCCCGTTGAATACGACTCGAAAGTTGCATATTTCTGGTTCAGTGTCGATGAAGATGTTCTTCGGCTTTATTTATGGGGCTGTGGGGTCTCATAAAACCAAAAAAAAGTAAGGAAACGCTGATCTATAGAATCATGGCAGCAGTTTACATGACGGTTACTGATTCTTAAGCGGAATTCAGGTGATATAAGATTAGCAAATATACAGAGATTGTGAATGAACGCCGTTCATAAACAGAGGGATGATAGAGAGAGGTGCGGAAAGCAAGTGTGAGAGGAATACATTGGACTCATCACCGTCAGCAGCAGCAGCAGCCGCCGCCGATGAGTCACCAATCGCTTGGCCGTCACTCCCGGTAACTGGTCCGCCCTCGCCACGGTAACCAGTCAGCGAGAGTCCTTGCGCCGTTCGATTGACTTTATCAGCACAGAGACAGAGACACACACACACACCAACAAAACATCTATGCCAAATGTGTGTGTATGGGGTGGGGGGGATATGGGGGCTGTATGAGTCATAAGTGACTAAATCTTCCCCACCCCCACCTTCACTAAGTGCTGAGGCGGTACCATGGTACAGCGATTGTATCAGATTGTAATAGCATAGTTCTTTAATTTTATATCATGGTACTGGATGATTACCATAATATATCATTGTATTTACATGTAATTTAAAAACAATGATTGTATATATGTAATTTAATAAGAATGTGTGTAAAAAATGGTATTACAACAATACATGTCCAAAAAAGTCCTGCCATGGTACATTCAAAATATCTTGGTATTACCATGTGATGGTAATAGCGTGGTACTTTAATTTATTCCAAAGTACTAAATAACTACCATTTTAATATATTATGGTATTTACAATAGTAAATACCATAATATAGAATGGGTGTTAAAAACATGGTTTTACCATGATAGATATTCCAAAAATAACTTAGCACTGCCATTGTACACGTTCTATTGTGTTACAAGTCAAAACTATCACTTACATCACCAAACATCTCCAAAAGAGTATGGTACCTTAGAGATGTACCATTGAAGTACCATGGTTTTTCTACTTCAAAATATTAACAAAAAAAATAAAAGTATATCAATGATACTAAATTAACAAATGTATAGTGAAAAAGGGTTATTTAGATTATTAAAGTGCCTCATTACGTTTTTCCGGATATTACATTTCATGTAGTGTGTTATATAGTTTATATATGTAGTGTGTTTGTGAATGTAAAAGGTCTGCAAAGTTTCAAGATCAAAGTGCAACAGAGTTATTGTCTCCCGAAAGAAAGAAGTGATTCTGAACTGCCTGAAACGAGTCGTCAGTAATTCCAGTCTCATTTCCTGCTCAAAACTACATAGGTTTGTAACGAATTTGCATAATACCAGAGTATGGTCTGGCAATGTTTCATTATCGGACTTGCGCTCAAATTGATACGGTAAACTGGCGCCATCACTGTTTTATTTTATCACTGTTATCACTGTTGTAAACAAGTGCTGAGGAAGTCTCTGGAGCTGAAATCAGGGTTGCCGGGGCTATACAACAAAAGCAGCCCAATGGCCAGTCAAAAGCAGCCTGAAAATAGCCCAATGCTATTTTCTCCATCGGGCGGTTGAATTCTCCACTGAATTTGTACGTCTGGGTGGTGTTTTGGGGCCGTTGGCGTGCCGAAATTGTATGTACAGGAGTAGAAATCAACCCGCGGAAAACATTTTTACCCGGGGCAACAATGTAAAAGTAGCCCAATTCCGTGGGAAAACCACGGACTTGGCGACACTGGCTAAAATTCAGATAATGTAATGGTGTTTTCGACATGTACTGTAAGCGGTAGACCAATCACGACAGACTGGGCCATCTGACCAATCAGAGCAGAGCAGGCTCTCAGTAAGGAGGGGTTTAAAGAGACAGAATCCTTTATCAGACCGTTTCAGACAGTGTAAGAAAACAGGTGATGCAGCAATGTATATTATGAGAAAAAAAGTGTTTTTTGACCTTGGATACATGTAAACCTATTGTAGGAGACCTCCAAAAAATAATTAGGAAACTTTAAAATAGCATAATAAGGGCACTCCAAAATGTTGTTCATGCCAAGAGAGAAAAAAAAAAAGGGTCTTGAGTATGGTTCACTGAAAGGTTCTTTTGGGGAACCTAAAATTGTTCTTTTATGGCATCACTGCATACTCCCCCCCTTTTGGAACCTTCATTTGTAAGAGAGCACGTTCAGACCCCCACCAAAAAAAGGTATTGCCATGACAATTTTGTTATTTTTTTGCAAACACACACTTATTTGTCACAGTCCCTCTAACACCTCCCTCCAAATTCAAATGGGACTCTGGTCACCTGTCTTGGAAAGCTATCCTGGGATATATTTAGGACCCCAGAGCATGAGCGTGTTTGTGTTTGCAGAGATGATTGTCAGTGGTAGGAGAGTGTTAGGTTATTAAATGCTGTGCGCTTCCCCCAGGAAGTCACACCAGAAGGAGGAATGAGAGCTGTTGGCTTCACACCTCAAATGGACGGCACAAACAGGCAATAACAGGAGACAGCCTGTGCCTGCTCCTCAAACCCACACTCGCATACTCAACTACACTGCATTCAAGAGCTATCAGATGGACACAGGCAAATATCACCACAAAAAATGATCATTGTATTCAAAACCAGCTGTTTATATTCTACATTCCACATGATTCATTACTTTCATTTCGCTGACATGATATATTGCCCGTCAATAGTCTCCAGCTGCAACCACAACAGAAATTTGCCCTTGTTGACATGAATATTTTTCCTCTACATCCGACCAAGGAAATCAGGTCGGACTAGTTTTATTGGTTCAGCAACTCAGGCTAACAGATGAAAACAAACCTTCAGTAACAGATCATTCTTTCAAAAGTTTGCAGAGGCTTTTGCTGTTAGAAAATGGTCAATGATATATAAGATTGTGCAACTACATGAAAAATCTAGTTCAAAATGCAGGTGCCAGATGTTTAAATTTTTTTATATGGTTTTGAAGATATTTTATATCACTTTTAACAAGTTTTTATGAGTCTAAAATGTCAAGCAAAAAAGTGATAAAGTAAACACTAATAATAATATTTTCCAATAAGTATTGTGTATACATTTTAATTGAAGTATTTATTTATTTTGGTAAAGTAAAACTTTAGTATAGGGAACACACATTCACTATTAACTACGAATTTTCCATCAATAAACTCCTAATTTACTGCTTATTAATTATTAGTAAGGTAGCTGTTTAGGTTAGGTTTTGGGTAGGATACGACTGTATAATAAAGCATTAATGTGTGTTTAATAAGTACTAATAAACAGCCAATATTTTAGCAATATGCATGCTAATAAACAACTAGTTAAAAGACTCCAAAATAAAGTGTTACCTTTATTAAATAATTACCAATTCACAAATGCCATGGTTTTTTTTTTGGGGGGGGGGGGGGGGGGGATTGTACAACATGACAGTTTACAACTTATACCATATTAAAAGTTCTTAGTTTTGCGTTTAATTCATGTTTATCAAAGCTGACTGTAAAAGTTTCTCATACCTGGATACACTTCAATACCATGGCAAAGATGCAGCAAAAACATTACCACTAAATGTTGAACACGAGAGACATTTAATAGCAGTATCTTATTTACAGGCAAATACATGAGCACATCCACTGGAATTCGAAGGGTGACCGCAAAGCTGCATGAAAAACACAGCACAAAAGAGTAACTTCCTGTGTCATGGACGAGACCCAAGGTGACAAGAGCAGACAAGCCAAAGCAAAATCATGCATGATTAGACAGAGAGAGATCAAACGGGCCCCTATCATGGCCACTGCACAAGGTGGGGGAGAGGCATCCGGCTAAATGTATATTCAAAGGAAAAATGTGCAGTGCCATCAGCCTCCTAGTATAAAAGAAGAAAGGTTTGACTGCTTGAATTGCAACGCAGACAATATCAGTTTTTATTTCTTTGTAAAAAGAACTCAAACATGGTGCTCTAAGAGCCCTTTTGTGGACGCCAAATGTGCAGTGTAAAAACATAATTTGCATTTGCTGATGCAAGATGCTATTCATGTGCCTTCTGGATCTTAACTTTGGTCTTAATAAGCTATTTCAAATAACTACATAGCCAATAAAACATGTCTAAACCACATCAAAAGTGACAACTTAAAAACAGTAACTTTAATTTCATGTCATGTGGGGAGGCAGAGAGAAAGAGAAACAGTAGAAGAGAATAGAAGAAAAGGAAAGCATTGACTGTTTTGGATTCAATTCATTTCACACTGCCATTCACAAAGAGAAAAGCTCTTCATGAATGGTGACCAGCAGTGACTGGTTGCCTTCTTGTCAAACATGACTGAATGAAGGGGAGAGAAAAAAAAAAAAAAAAAAAAAAAAAACAGACTGAAATTAAAAAAGCAAGACTTCCCCCTACTGGTTAACAGGGAGCATAGCACATGCTTTTACTACAAACAAGATCTGATACATAAGGCTTTTTTTTTTTTGTTTTTTAAATACATCAAAATATACTGAAAATAGCAAATAGCACTCAACATCAAACCACAAATGATTTCAGAACAGGTGCAGAGTTGTTAGCATCCACTACTTTACATCTAGAAACGTAAAAAGAGTATCCTGCTATCTGACACCCAAACAGCATTTTCAAAAGCAGAGAGGGTGGAAAATAAAAGTTCTTCCTCTAACGCTCTGGAATTCCGCTGTCTTCCGTTCAGATGAGTAGATTACAGATGGAAGGTTTTTTTTTTTTTTTTTTAAATACATTTCCACCGCTGGATCAGTGGCTCAACACAGGCCCATACATGTGGTTTCATTTCCAGCAAGTGACTAGAGCAGATTAAAAAAATATATATATATCATTATGTGTTTACGTTACTTGACTGACCAGTCATTACTTTCAGCTTATGAAACTTGCAACTTATATACAGCAATTATTATTTTTATACTGGGGGTAGGGGTAGTTCATCAGGAATTCATAGGATCCTAAAAAGAGGGTGTTCATAATAGAATAGGAAAAAGGGCTTTTAATTTAATATTGCATATACATATACATTTTAAATTTTTAGTTTAACAAACAAAAACACATGCACGCACGCACACTTACACAATTTACCTAGATGAAGAGAACTCTGGTCCGTGGAAGAGTAGAAAAGGAGTCTGCCATTTTTCGAATCTTTGCGTAGTTGATAAAGCCTCTGAGGAAGAGCAGGAAGCCTGTAGGTCATAGAAACTCATATCAGCGCTTGCGCCTCTTGCTCCGTTCAACAATGTATACGTTTTTGGAAGCTCAAGTCTCGCTTAAAATTTTGAATGTCATTAAACTACATAAACTACAAACTAAGTTTTGAGATTTATTGAAATACAACTTAAAAGGTTAGTTCAAAAATGAAATTTATTGTTCCAAACCCGCAAGACCTTCGTTCATCTTCAAAACACAAATTAAGATATTAAGAGGTTTTTTTTTTTTTCCTCCCTAAAGCCCCAGGTATACTTCACTTTCCTCGCATCTTTCAAAGTATACTAAACCACGGATGCGCGCGGATGACTGAGTTTGACACATGCGCAGTACAATTTTTTCTATACTCTTTACCAGACATCGTGTCATCAACGGAAGAAAAGTAGAGGAAAAAATAGTGCATCCACAATTGCAACATAGTTCAGAAGATACACCAAGAGAACAGGAATCAAAAACGATGGAGAAGGCATGCTTCTGAGTCTTGTTTTTGAATCGCTCTTTACGCACTCTTCCTCGACGACTGCACCTTGTGCTCAGTATTGTGCATATTGCCACATAGTGGACTCTTCTGTCCTGCATGCGCTGTTGCACGCGCACCGTCCGCACGGTCTCGAAATTTGGGCTGCACGCGGACGGGTGTGCGGCTGGCCGCGAGCCCTCCGCATGACGTAATTTTAGTGCACAAACGCGGACGGCCAAAGTATACCTGGGGCTTAAGAAAGCAACGAAATGACCACATTCAAGGTCCAGAAAAGCAGCAAAGACATCGTTTAAATAGTCAACGTGACTACAGTGGTTCAACCTTGATGTTATAAAGCGACGAGAATATTTTTTTTTGCACAAAAACAAAAAAAACGTCACAGAAGAACACGGATTACAGAACATGGAAAATAAAGAACAATGTGTTACATTATCTGCGATGTGTCTTCAACGTAAAATGTGTATGACAACAGATCAAATTGCTGAATAAAGTCGTTATTTTTGTTTTTGCACACAAAAAGTATTCTCGTCGCTTCATAACATTAAGGTTGAACCACATGTTGACTATTTTAACGATGTCTTTACTACTTTTCTGGACCTTGAATATGGTCAATTCATTGCTTTCAATGGAGGATAAAAAAAACCTCTTGGATTTTATGAAAAATATCTTAATTTGTGTTCTGAAGATGAACAAAGGTCTTACGGGTGTGGAACGACATGACGGTGAGTACTTAATGACAGAATTTTCATTTTTGGGTGAACTAACCCTTTAAGCCTACTTTACAACCAAAACATTTCACAAAAGGAAAATCAACTGATATCATTCATGTCTTTCGACTGGAAAGCAGAGGAAAAGTAGAAGTTGTGTTTAGTGTCCTTATACTTACCAAGCAGCAGAAACACCCACCATAACCAGTACTGTCCATCAAAGTAACCAGGGAAATAAGTGGAAAACTGAGAATGCAAAGAGAGAGGAAGAGTGAGAAAAAGAAGCATGAATAAAACACCAATCACGTTCGGGCTTGTAATGTCATGAAGACGTGAAGAAAACACATTACAATACATCACAGCCTGTTTAACTCATTTAATCAGATTTGAGCTGTTGTGGTGATTACTAATGCGCTGTAATGCGCTTCCGTAATGTTCCCAGCCAAGCCAAAATGGTTAACCAATATAAACTATAATAAATAAAACAAAATGTGTAAAATTAGCTGCAGTTGTCTAGGTGGTAGCATACCCGTACGATGAGGATCCATTTGATGAGTGACAGACCAAACCCAGATATGGCGCCATAACGCCCGGCTGCAGAGGTTGTAAGGCAGAATGATAGAAAGAAGCCAATCCAGTTGAAGAGGAATGCCACTGAGGAAAAACAAAAAATCTTTGTAATAATAATTGTAATTATATCACATTTTCTAAAGACTATGTGGAATTGTTTATTCTAGCAATCTTTCCTGTACCATCATCCCATTCCCAAAACTCCCAAAACTAAAAAAAAAAAAAAAAAAAAAAAAAAAAATCAACATGACCCTCATCACCATCATTTCCTTTTTGTTTCTTTATTTGGTTGTCAACATTCATGCCTTAAGTTATGTTTGGAAAGTCCCGCTTGATCGGAAGGAGATAAAAGAGCAAAGAGAAAGTGCAAAAACTGTTTCTGAATCCTCCATCATCGCTGAAAACACTTACTAAAAAATGTCAACATGAAAATGCCGTCATTGCCTATCCGCAGCTGGTCAGCATCCTCAAAGTCATCTCTGGCCACAAAGTCATCATCCTGCAGGAAAACACAGAGACAGAGATGTGTATCAACTCTGAATGTATAACAGAGCAAGAAACAAGACTAAAATAACACACTGGGAAAAACCATGTGATCGTTTAAATGAGAAAACAGAATTTCACAATGACAGGAAAGAAATGGGACTGGATGCACTGTGCATAAAATTCACAGAAACTAAAAAAACCACAGACACACATAAACATAAGTGACACTAAAGCAACATTTTAAGAGTGACTTGGTAGAAAATGTAGCTTAAAGACCCTGATATACTTCAAGCGAAATCAAAGAACGATCTGGTGTGACGTCATTTCGAACAAAATCAGGCCAAAGTGAAGATCGTTGCGTGTTCGAAACAGCTCGAACATTCCGGAAAAGTTTGGCACGGCTTGCCAACACCTTCAAACTACCATTGGTCTGTAGCGTAGTAATAGGTAGGTGTATCTCCGCCTTCTTTGACATGGAAATTTTCCATCCGCGATAGTGATGAGCGATATGATGATATTATCCTATATCAACGATGTCTCGCAAGTATTGCAATGTCGATTATAACAGTCAGTTACCAGACGATCATCACCAATATTGGGAAAAAATGACAAATATGACTAGCTAGTAAGACAGACAGACAGACAGACAGATAGATAGATAGATAAATAGATACATAGAGGGTTCCTACACATTTTCCATTCCAAAATTCCATACTTTTCCAAACTCAAATTTCCAAACATCGCTATAGATTTTCAGACCACATTTAACATAAATGGTTCATACAGTATTATTTTCAGCTTTATATTTGGTATATAGTACTGTCATTTGTAAATATTTTTTATTTTCTCAGGGTTTTTTCATTGATTTTCTTGAAGTGACAACATAAAGAGCCTCTAAAATAAAAAAAAATTAAAATTAAAAAATTAAAAATACAGACTTTTGCATACACAAGAAACTATTCAATATTCAACAGGAATATTTTGCGTGGTTACGCATTACAATTTATAGTTTTATGTATATTATAACATATTTCCTTTGTGCGTCACTGTTATCTTACTATGAAAAAAAGGAGAGCATGGATGCACATGAATTAATAGAGATCTATTTGCTCAAAATTTGGCTTTCCTTAGGGTAGTACCTCTAATATCAAGGCCCAATGTCCAATTTAACGCATCTTCGGTGGCAGTGGAGAAACCATGACACGAAATGGGTTGATGGTTCAATACGGCTGTGTGCATTATCCTATTTGCCAAGTTCAAGGGTCTATAAAAAAAAGATTGGTACTGCAAAAAAAATAAATAAAAAAAATTAAAAAAGTGTTCAAAATTTGGCTTTCATTAGGGCAGTACGACATATTTCAAGGCCTTAGGTCTATATTAACACATGCTCTATGGCGCCCAAGAAACCACACCACAAAATGGGCTGAAGGTGCAACAGGTGGCTCAGTGTGCATTGTCATATATGCTAATTTTAATGGTTTCGGTCTGTATATTTTTTTACTTTTATCTTTTTAAAGGCTCTCTAATATGGTGCTAAGAGTATCATATCATATCATAATGAAATTTTGCATAATGAAAAAGTGCACCTTGAATTCATTCAGTTGTGTTTGACAATCACTAAAGAATCACTAAACAGTTACCATGAAAACACACTTCTTGTAATAAATTTATTTTCATTAAATTCTTAATTTTCTATTATAGAAATCTAAATAAGAGCAATAATCTGTAAATGCAAATATTTTACCCTGCTCTTTCTTTTTTCCATACTTTTCTAGACCTGGAAATTACTGAAAACTGCATAGGAACCCGGTAGATAGATAGATAGATAGATAGATAGATAAAGACTATCATAAATCTATCATTTCAAAAATAAACATATGCCTCTCCCTAGTCAAGACATGCAGCACTTTGAGGTTCAAGTCAGAAACACAGGGCTCTGGGGTCTTCCATGGACGTCACCTGCACCATCACACTTTACAATCTCACACACTCTGTTACTGTACCTCCAGCGCACAGCGAGTTACATCATCGAATGTGTCCAGGCGTTCCCTGTGCTGTACGCAAGCAGTGTGTGGCAGAGAAACAGAGCAGTGAACAGGGGAAACTACATCACATTAAAACAGTATTTCCTGTGGTGATGCTGTTAAGGACTTTTGTCCCAGAGCTGGTTCGATTTGTGGGTGAGATGTGTGGTACTTACTCGACCTGACACCAGTGGGATGGTAACCTCTGCTTTGGTTCTCTCAGCCTCATCGTATGACGGAAGTGATGTGGCTACATTGTAAGATGGGGGCTTGGGAAATGCTGCATCATCTTTGTAATCAAAATACGCTGAGAAGAGGGAAAAAATATGAATAGTGATTAATTACATACATATGCTATTGCATAATGTGATGAAAACTATGCTTAAAGTTTACAGGTCTCCTTTAGGTCACTATTATTTCCACAACGAGGATTTTTTGTATAAGGGAAAAAAAAAAGAAAAGAAAAGAAAAAAAAATCAAAAGAAGGCTTGCACACTTAAATCATGATATGGACCAGTACCTGTGAATATTAAACTTCAAAAAGACTGCTAATGTGAAGTCTGCATGTTCTGCGTCTTCAGAGCTTCATGCTTTCTAATCTTATCTTCACCTTGTTTTCTTTTTGATGCAATTATTCTGCTTATTGCATAGATAAAATACAAGAAGTTTACATCAGTAGTCCCATTTTCATAATTGTGACCACACCGTCTGTTTACAATGTCTACCACTGTAACAGATGTTTACATCTACCTATGTCTTTATACTGATAGGCCTATACATATAATTACTGTAGTAACTGTTATATTGGAATTACTCCATAGTGATAGATGCCCCTTTTTACATTTGAGCCCCTGAGAAACTCTCTGCACATCCCTGTATACATTGGATTGATTTTTAAGTGTGCACTATTAGCGCCTGGAAACATTTGAAATAACGAACATTTGAAATAACGAACTGTGAACTCTAACCCTCGGTATTGGCAGATATTCAATATTCAGATCGGGGCAAAAAAACTTGATCTCTATAAATTTTTCCTAAATCATAAAACACAGAATACAGAAAAATTTAAAAATGTATTTACAGGGCACTAATATTGCTAAAATTTTAATGAATGATTAAACTGTTAGCATTTTTTGAGTTCAACTGATTAGACGTACTTTTTGATTATTAAATTTTAACTAGTCTCAGGCTCTGTTTCCACCTGGTATTAAGATGTGTTTTGGTCGATCGGATCACAAGTGGACGAGGGAGACACATACCCATTTACACCTGGTGTCTCTTTTGTCCACTTTCAACCACTTCTGTCCTGATTTCTCCAAAGGGGAGGGTCTATGGGCAGGTAAATATATGGACTTTTTCAGATAATTAGATCTAATGGACGAAATAAGCTTGCTCAATTTACATACGAACACACCCAGAGATGACAGAAAACATACGGAGAGCATAAGCTTTCATTCCTACTCTGACAGCCGTAAGGCCGGCCAAACACGGTGAGTGTGTGTTAGAAATCAGGAATGGTGGGAGAACATTGTGCTTGGTACATTTTTCATCTTCAAACCAAACTTGAGTCTTCAGCCGACAAAGTTTAAATCCTGTCTGGCTAGTGCGCTTCCCATTATGTTTACATGTTAGGTCAGTAGACGTAGAGTCTTTTGTGGCTGTTCAAACACAATCGACCACATGAGCGTTTACACTGTGAAAGCAATCCGGTCGAATGCGTTTTCAACTACCTCTGGAAGTGGACAACTCAAAACATTTTAGACCCCGTTTACACCTGTATTTAGCATCGTCCACTTGATCTGATCGACCAAAATGCATCTTAATACCAGGTGGAAACAGGGTCTCACGCCCACGGACTGTTGTCTGATGCAACGCCTGATTCACACATAACTTGGAAACGCCTGAAGGCGTTTCCAAGTTATCATCTAATTGGTTGAATTATACAGGATTTCCGGGAGATGTGCGTCTCGTTCTTTAACAGCCCACCTGGAAACAAAGCCGCCTTGATGCCAAACCCCCTCATGAAAGAAGAAATCTGTCATGTTTACAACAATGATAATCAGGATCACAGCTGTAAGTCAGGATCAGGATCAACTAAATGCTGGATTTTCTAAAGTATGTTAAGTTCAAGGCATCAAAATACATAAAAAGTTTTACATGCCAATCTGTTATTACAGGGACATCACCTTTACATTTTTACACCCTTAAACATGATGCTGTACAAAACGAACTGTGATTGGTTGCTTGACATGTCAGTCAGACGGCCTCTGGGCAGTCCTCGGCCAATGAAAGCTGCAATGGAGTGCAAACCTTCTGCCGTTAGTCTAGTCTAGGTGAGATTAAGTTTTAAGTGAACCATTAATACGAAATCCAGGAAAATTAAAACAGAAAACATGTCATTTGGGGAAAAAATAAAACTGAATTTGAGACAAAAATAAAACAGATTTCATAGAGCCGTACAAAAGTTGCATACCTGCATTGTCTGCTGCAATACTGCTGTAAGGGGGCGGAGCATCACTGGCCACCTGAGGTCCCTCCTCTGGATCCTCCTCATTGGGCAGCTGGGGACACAAGAGACAGTTCATTGGCTGCATGAAATCCTAAAGTTTGATTTTGACATGGTTGCACTCTAAACACAACCCTGGTCTAAAGGCAGGTGAAAATATGAGAGAATTTAAATTTCAATCCTAAATATTCCCTGAAACTGTGCAAGACCATGACAAATGTAATCCTAAGCTGAAACTCACATGAATTTCCATAAACTCATCAAATGTCCATACACTAGCAAACACACACATTTGTTCCAAGAAAGAGTTCACCTTCAGCATTTCATAAATCAGGTAAAAACTGGGCTACCAAACCGCCTTTCATTAATTATGAGCAGAAACATTCATTACATAAAACAACATTCAAGGAATCTGGACAATGCCAACCTTTATTATTATTTTTTAATTCACTAAATGATAAAATAAACAGTCCCATAATAAAACACGTCAGAATAAAATTATACCATTTTGTAGACGCAGATTAACTCTATAAAGCCTGCTGTTTCAAATTTGACACATGAATTTCGAAGGCCTCTAAATTATCAACATAATTAAAATTTTTACCGAAAAACCTGTTGAACCAAATCCACAACACTGCCTTCTGTTCTTTGATTGGTAGTTTAACCTTTTTAGTAAGTAAAAGGCCTTCTAGCATAATTTTAAAAATGGCCCCTTCTGGTTGTGGTTCACGTGTCTTTTTGCTGTGAAATTTTAATGGCTTTTATAAAGCAATGTAGGAATAACCTTTATATTGTTAGCAGTATTTCAAGATGGACATTTAAGCAACATAGGTGTACTTGATTATCCATACATAATGTTTTAGAAAAATCATGTTAAAATGTGAGTATCAAATAAGATACATCAGGCTTTCGAGGAAAGTTTAAATACATGTGTATATCTCGCAATCTTCATTGTATTGCATTGCATCATATGTTTTGTCCCCCACAGTTACAACTACAGAGCTTTGATAATAAAACTGAGCATTTAATTATCTTAATAATACATTATTTGGGAGATATGGGATGTGACAACTGATGTGCATTTACTGTTACAAATCTCATTGATATACATTAGTAATTAAAAAAAAAAAAAAATGTTTAGATGTTAGATGCTTATATTTTGCATAAAGGATCAATAAGCTGTTCCATTTCAGTTTATTATTAATTTAAATGGACTATTATTCTAGGCTTCATGTCAGGCTTTACATGGTTAAATGTACCATGGCATTATAACAGTTAATTGTTTTCCAGACATGTAACATAGCAACATCAAGGTCTTTAAAACATGTAGCATGGAAATACAGTGTTTTGCCGTCATGTTTAATGGGAATACCATGTTTTTTTTTTAAGACATGTTACATGTCCAGAATAATGGTTATAGCATGATACACGTAGTTTTTGAAGAAGCTTAGACAAGGTATGATAATCATTCTATAATAGTAGTATCAAATGACCATGGTATTACCATCTGATACCAAGACTGCACCATAAGGGCGAGTGTAATAACCATGATAAAATATGTCATTGAGTAGGTTGTTTCTTAATACAAAAAGATAAAACAACAACAACAAAACATGTCTGCTGTTGTGAGATATTACATTGGTCTCTACTAGTTATCAGTGATCTAACCAGACATTTTGTCAACTTGTCAAGGCAGGTTCCTTCTACATGAATTTCAGCAAATCTGCAGTAACTCTGCATTAAATGTATTTGCTTGCATGGTAAATGAGATACGTGGCTTATATTGCATGAATGAAAACTTTGACGTAAGCAAGAAACTGTAGCATATTAGCATTATAAACCATTTTAAAACGGTTTCAACACTATATGAGCGCAATCCAAGTGTTGTCATGTCGCAATCATTTAAATGGTCGTGTTATTCATTTCAAAACACTGCGGCCTGCATGCTGTCAGAGCCTCGGTGTTTCACGAAAACACTTTCCGCCGTGGACGCGCCTGCCGCTGGTCTGCTTTAAAAATAACTGCGTCGAGGCACAGTGGAGCTCACTCACCTGCTGATATCTCCCGCTTGGCTCAGCCATCCTCAGCGAGCTTAGGAAGATAACGAAAATCCCCGTATAGACACAATTCAAGCTGCAAACTGTCTAAATGAAACTGTATAAATAGTTAATGGCAAAGCCACAGCCCTCATCAGATCAGATTTGCCTATGAGCTTCCTGTGATGTCAGTCAGACGGCCGTGATCTTTAGCGCCATCACAGGACAAAACGAGCATAAAACACGCCAAAATATTATTAATATTTCAGAAAATACCATCGAGCAGACTGTAGCCTACTGACACTGTCGAATGAAAAAAAACAAAAAAACAACTGAACTGAAATGATACTATGTCTTCTGTAGAGCTGCTTTATTATGTTGGCTTGATCTACTACTTAAGCTTAAATACTTTACAATTTTTACCTTATCTTAATATGGCAGAAAAAGAAAGAGCTGTATGCCAGGCTAGTACACGGGTCTGAATTCAGCAAGTGCACTACACAGTTCACTCGCTAGTTATTCTCTATTACCTTAAACACAATCCTATACAGCCATCTAGTGGTCAGTGTACATATGATAATATTCCCCAAACCCACTTTGCTCTATTAAAAAGTTTGTGTTGATTATCTTCTGAAATGTTCAGTTTGCAAGGCTGTTATTACTAAACTTTTACTAAACTAAAAGATGGAATACAATGAACCAGTGGAAGAAAGAAGTAAACAATTTTATAAATATAATCTTTTTTAATTTTTATCAATCCATTTCTAATACACAATATGCATTGTAGTCATTAAATATTTAATTTCACAGTCTATGAATTTGTCTATTAACATCCGTGGCTGTATTTATATAGGTTAGATGATATATACAGTCATGCTCAAAAGTTTACATACCCCTTGCAGAATCTGCATAATGTTAATTATTTTAATAAAAATGAGGGATCATACAAAATGCGTTATTTTTTTAATTAGTACTGTCCTGAATAAGATATTTTACATAAAATATGTGTACATATAGTACACAAGACAAATAAAATAAAATAAATAAATAAATACTGAATTTATAAAAATGACCCTGTTCAAAATTGACATATTCTTAATACTGTGTATGGTTACCTGGATGATCCAGAGCTGTTTGTTGTGTGATGGTTGTTCATGAGTCCCTTGTTTGTTCTGAGCAGATAAACTGAGCTCTGTTCTTCAGAAAAAATCATCCAGGTCCTGCAAATTTGATTTTCCAGCGTCTTTTGCATATTTGAACCCTTTCAAGCAGTGACTATGATTTTGTGATCCATCTTTTCACACTGAGGATGAACAGGATGAAGATGTGTACATTTTTCTTAATGATTTGTTTAAATATCATAATTTTTAATTTAGTACTGCCCTTCGGAAGCAACAGAAAATACTTACTTGTCTCCCAGAAGACAAATTAAGTACAATTTACCTTGATCGTCAAATTCAAAAAGCAAACTTAATGCATCGTGTTTCCTTCTGGAGCAAAAAAAGATGTAAAAAGTGTGAAAAGATGGATCTCAAAATCATACCGCTTTTATGTAAAATATCTTATTCAGGACAGTACTAAATAAAAAAAAATGTGCATTTTGTATGATCCCTCTTATTTTGTTAAAATAATTAACATTTTGCAGATTCTGCAAGGGGAATGTAAACTTTGAGCACGACCGTATATCATAAGTTTTCCATTAAAAGTGGAATTGTGTCGGGGTCTGCCTTCAGTTTTGGACACAGTCTTTTATTCTGGCTATTGCTTAAGACCCATATTATCAAAGTCTGTAGACCGGACAGAACTTCTGTACTGTAGAACAAGTCTGTTTCCTCACAGAAATATCAACACATGCCTGTTTCACAAGGTTAAATATGGCTATAGTCACAGTTTTCCATTCTTTAACACAGAGAGTCACAACTGAAGTGTGGGGAGACGTTTATTCAGTTCTTTTAAAAGTGCCTTACATTTTGACTTGAGGTAAAACCATATATCATTATGAGAAACATTTCAGGACAAGACAAACCTGCTTTCAAATATAGATTGATACTATTTCCCTGTGTTTTTAACATGTTTTTTAATGTAATTCTATCTAAGAACACCATGGCACATGGTATAAAAGCACATTGAAACTCCAGGGAAGATCAAAAACCAACAGACCTTAATGAACTGAGTGGTATTTGGAATCACAGTAGAGGTCCTTTTTGCATCGCTAACAATGTCATCGCTTAATGCTATATATACTGTACTGGTACGGTTACAGCACTCTGGCATTTGAAAATCATTCACATATTAAACAAAAAGAACAAACTTATTGCTTTTTTCAAACATTCTATAAACCACTTATTCATGTGCAAACTGTCTTGATGACCGTGTGAGAGTGGTTCACTCGTATGGTATTTTGGGAGGGGAGATTGAGGAAAGGGACTGGGGTTTTTAGTACACCCATGAGATTGGTACCCACTGGGGGGTTGAGGAGGCTCTCTCGATGGCCTCCTCTACACCCTTAACACTCTCATCCACATCATTGTTGACAAGCATTTCATCAAAGAAGTGGCGGTATGCACTGAGGATGCTGTCGGATTCTTTCTGGATGTTCTGCAACGCCTCTGACTGAAAAGTAGAATGGAAACTTAGATTACAAATCTTGTGTACAAAGGATAAGATTGCTTTGTTATAAACTTCAGGTCATAAGCATGCTTCTGGGACCAGATTCACGAAATGTTCCTAAGCGCAGTTCTTGAAAAAAATAAATAATAATAATAATAATAATAATAATAATAAAAATAACTTAAAAGGTTCTCAAATATTTTCTTAAGAACATCTTATTTTTTTTCTTAAAGGGATAGTTCCGACGCTCAAAAACGAACACAAAAGATGATATTTTAAAGAATGTCGGTAACCAGACAGTTGACGGTAGCCATCGAATTCCAACATTCTTTAAAATATCTTCTTTTGTGTTCAACAGAAGAAAGAAATTCATACAGGTTTGGAAGAACATGAGGGTGAGTAAATGACATAATGTTCATTTTTGGGTGAGCTATCCCTTTAAGACTCACTGGCTGAAAACTCAAAGAACTGGAAACCAGAAGTGGTGCATTCCACGGACGAGAATCCATGAACCGCATTATTGGTCCATTTTCTAAGACTGCATGATATATTAAACCATTTAAAAATCATAATATACCATAGCGCTATTGTGAATTTCCAATATAAAGTTTAAACCCTCGCTCTGAGTTTGCATGTTTTGATGTCTACACATTCTTGTTCAAGAAATGACAGTGGCTGTAGCATCTCTATCATAAAGTGGCCAAATATTAAAGATTAAGAGGACATTTTAATTAAATGATGTTTGGCCAATAATAAACAAGGATTTGATCATTCTGTAAAGTGCAACAACAACAATCACCAGGCTGTTGGCATTTGTTATAATACATAATACACATAAGTTGATTGATTATATTATGTATATTACTGATTATATATTATATTATGTATTTTAACAGTGTTGTTCAACAAAACCATATGATTACTTGCTTTTGATACTTTATTTGAACCAATTATTATTGCCTCATTGTTATTATATATGTATTTTAAGTCGTTTTAATGGCTATTGTTCAATTTTAAAGAGAAATGTTGGGAGATTTCGATGTAAGAGAAGAGAGCTTGAGTTTGTTGCACAGCCCTATTTGTTTGAACCGCAAGAGGTGTCTAAGTTCCTACATCCTACGTCATACATCGCGTTAGAGGTTACGCTTCCGCCATAAATCGACTTGCATACAGATGTTTGCCGGCAGCTGGTTATTATAGGTTATAAAGTTGTAAATATGTATATTTGTCTTACAAAAACCCATCACTTCACTTCAGAAGGCCTTTATTGACCCCCTGGAGTCGTGTGGATTACTTTTATAATGGATGGATGCACTTTTTTGGGCTTCAAAATCTCAAACCCCATTCACTACCATTATAAAGCTGGGAAGAGCAAGGACATTATTAAATATATCTCCGATTGTGTTTGTCTGAGAGAAGATGGTCACATACACCTTGAGAGTGAGTAAATAATGGGATAATTTTCACTTTTGGGTGAACTATCCCTTTAAGAATGTTTTGTGAATCCAGCCCCTGGGGATTAAAGCCTGAATAATTACTTTTCTAACCTGATTGGCAGTGTTAGTAGGAGCAATGAACATCACAAGAGGAGCCATCTCTGCTGTTCGGAGCACTTTCAGCGTCTGGTAAAAAAAAAAAACACAAACTAGATTTTTAAGAAAATGTGAGTGGTGTTTTCTGTGGTGTTCTCACTTGTCACCACAATGCTAAGGATCAAACGCTATGCTAATTTAGTTGACAGCTGACTCAACAGTGTTTGATTACCTGTGGTTCCACATCCAGCAAAGCAATTTTCCCCTGTTCGTGAATCTTGTGGACAGTTTCGATCTTAGTACCAAACATGTGTCCCTGGTAACTGCCGTATTCAAGTAGCTCATTCCCAACGATACATTTGGTCATTTCATCATTGGAAATAAAGTAATATTCTTTGCCATTCTCCTCATCCTTCTTTGGAGGTCTAGTGGTGTCTGCAAAAAAAAAAAAAAATGTATTAATGATTTATTTTGTCGTGTTTTCCAGTAAACATCCTTTTTATTTAAAAAGCAAAACTCTGTATAAAGTGCTTACAGTGAATATATAATAAATTAATCTATAGTTTAATAAAACTATAAAATAATTTTGCAGCAAAAAGTTGTCAAAACGCCCTTAAGTGTTTCATGTTTTTGCATTTTAAAACACAAGAAGCAGGGCATTTCAAAAAAGGAATTTAAATTTATTTTTTTAAAGGTTGAACTTCTTTTAACTTGAGTTCTGTGTTTAAAGAAACAAAGATGTCCATCTAACGCATGCTTACATAGAAAAATCAATGGGGAAAAAAATGGAATGGAATCAAAAATCAAGAATTGAATCGAATTGTGATCTTGTGAATCGGAATCGAATCGGGACACCTGTATCGATACCCAACACTAACAGTCAAGCTGTTCTCAAGCAAAACTGAGCTGGTCCACCAGCACTCCTGCTTCCCATGCTGGAGACCAGCAAACCATAAACCAGCATCCCATGCCGGTCCAAGCATGCTAGTCAACAGCAATGCTGCATTTTTCAGCAGGGTATCCACGTGGATTTGCGACCGTATATAATGCAGTTTTGCTCTTTTTAAATATTAACATACCTAAACACAGGTGGAAGACTTTGGAGTTAAGAAATTAAAGTGAGAAGGGATGCAGCTGGACTGTACATACGTGGTGCTGGGTAGGCAAACTTCTCAGGATATTTGCTCAGCAGTGAATTTTTAATATGGCTCCTTCCAACTCCAGGTGCACCTTTAAACAAGAGCAAAAAAATTAAAATTACACTTTTTAACCTGTAAACTTGAAATTAACTGCACATTTTTTAATATTAAGCTCATTTTTGTGGATCTACGTGGGAATTTATATTTTATAAATAGATTCTTTTTAACATTTCCAGGGTTTTCAGAAGCTGAAATCATCTTAGTTTGATAAACTTCTATAGTGGTGAATGGAAATTCAAAAAAAAAAAAAAAAAAAAAAATTATATATATATATATATATATATATATATATATATATATATAATATATTTTTAATCCCATTTCCTCCAACTCTACATTATTGCTTTGATGCCTTTCCAAAAAAAATAAATAAATAATAAATATATCAATAGACTGGTCAGAAGAGAGAACATGTCACTCCCTTAGCTGTTGTATTAGAAACACTCACATAGCAGCGTTAACTAGTTTTCTAAAATTTAATGCCAAGGTAATATAACACACCATAGTTTTATAAATATTACTTAAGAAAATATAAAACTTTTTTTTACGACGTTAATAACTGTGCAAACGTGTCATCGCAGTCTGTGAAAAGGGTCCATGATGATGATATGTATTCTGTATAATGTCTGTTTGCTTTGTGCTCTAGTTTGGGTTTTGTCTGCCTGTCCGCAGTGCCTGTCTGAGTGCTTCGAGTTGGTTGTCATGGTTACTGATTTAGTTACACACTTGTTCCGAGTTGCTTTGATTATCCCCCTGTGTATTTAAGCCCTGTGTCTGTTCTGTTCAGTGTCCGATCTCATCTTAGGGTACGTTTACCTGACAACGATGTACTAAAAACAAAAACGTTTTTTCTTTGTACAGATGACAACGTTATCAAAACTATCCCCGTTCACACGGATCGGTGAAAATGGCAAACAACATTGTATCATGGGCTCTCGCACAGAGTTTCGTACAGTTTACTGCACTTTGATATTCTTCTCATTATTTCCCTATAGTGCCTAATAAATCTTCTGACACACATTCACAGAAAACATGTTGAAAAATAAGGTTGATCGACTAAACACGTAATATGCATGTGCATGATATCACCGTTTTCACAGATTCACGTTTTTGCAGTTTACACGGAGATGACAAAAAATGATTCACTTTTTTGAAGCTTTCGGAACACCACACGCTGGTGACCCCTGCTGTTCAGAACAGTGTAAATGCAACAAAAACTCAGGCCAAACATGAATAAAAAAAAATAAAAAAAAAACTTTTTACAAACACATTGCAAATGTTTTATTGGAAGTAAAATCAAATGCAACTAACTTATCTAATAATATTAAATATCAAGTGTCTGTGTAATATGTGCTCTTTTATAAATTTTAAGGTGTTGTTTTGTTTGTTCCATGAATGGCTCAGCTAAACAGGCCAATAAAAGACTGTCAACTACTATTATTCCTTTTAATTATACTAACATGTAATTGAAATGTCTAGAAATGCATAAAACTGATAAGAGATCAGGTAAAAGACACTTGTTCATTGGTTCACCACTGGGGGGGTGAATCTCAGTAAGTTCACATGATTCATGGGTATACAGAGAAATGTTTCAAAACAGTTATGATGTACAAAGCCACTTATTCGAAACTAAAGATTCATAAAGGTTTCAAAATCGCCCATCACAAGTTTTCAGAGGGTTTTGTTACGTTTTGGAAAATGAACGAACTGCTGCGATTAAATCCTGTGTTTTATTCTACCCTGCTGCAACCATGCTGTGACACATAAATCCTCCATTCCCAGGAATTCCCTGCTGCTCTGAGGTGTGTCAAAGACAATGAGGACATAATATTTAAAGTTAATAGGTTTGATGATGCTTACCGATCAGAACCAGAGTTTTTCTGGTGAATGCAGGAAGTCTCACTACCTCTTCATAGGATATTACATCAAGCTGGTCAAAGACTGAAGAAGAAGAAAAAAAAAAAATCTGTTAATGCTTGACAAGTGCATCTGTCCTGTTTCTACAGCTCTATACAGAAAACAGGCTTCAGAAATTATAAAGAGGTGAGCTTCACTAACTTGAGCTGTGTTTGGCAAGATATTTGTCTTTGCATTTCTTCTTCTTGCCAAAAGGACTGCAGGACTGTCCGGCTTCCCGTGTCGCTTTGCTTTTGCTTGCTACTCGCCTGAAGAAACATCAGAAATGTTTAGCTTGTGAAAGAAAGGGAGATCTTAAATGTACATTACTAAGTCCTTGCTAATGTTGATCTGTCATCAAATACAGGAAAAGAATGCAGGTCAGAATGTACCATTCCTGAAGCTCTGGAGAAGGCATGAGTCCTGCAAAGTCTGTGGAGGAGCTGTCCACCTTCCCTTGCCACCAGTTTGGATCCTTCTTATTGATGATATGAATGATGTCACCCGTTTGAAATTTCAGGCCAGCTTCTTTGCATGGGATCAGGTCATCTTTGGCAGGGTCATAGTCAAACTGTGCCCTCATATACATCTGCAAAAACATTATCCGGAAAACATTACTCTCTCATAAACCATCACAAGTGCTTCATAAAGATGATTTATCAGATGATTTGTCATTGCCTTCAAATTTTAGGGGTCAGTTTCCCCTTACGAAAAAGAACTATACTTAAGTAATGTTCAAGTCTATTTTAAGTATACTTTATGTAGTAAGTATACTAATATCAATGTACTAGTAATAAACTTGTAAGTATAATGTTTCAATACTGCTTGAGACTAAATTGGCCCACTTTTTAGTATATAAAGTATATGTTTAAAGGGGTGGTTGATTATGATTTCACTTTTTTAACTTTAGTTAGTGTGAAATGTTGCTGTTTGAGCATAAACAACACCTGCAAAGTTATGACACTCAAAGTTCAATGCAGAGGGAGATATTTTCTTATAGAACTACAACAAACGGCTGCATTCTAAAAGTTGTAACTTCTTCCGGAGTCTCTCCATCAGTGTCCGACTCCAGTTTGAACAATGTAAGGCTGAACACCATTACTGACAATCCTCATTTTGGCCACGTGAGATTCTCCAGCTTTGTTGTTGTTGAGCAACCGAAGCGTGAGCTGTTAAAGCTCCGCCCTCTTCTGGAAAGGAGGCCGGGAGCAGCAGCTCATTTGCATTTAAAAGGGACACACACAAAAACGGTGTGTTTTTGCTGAAACCCAAATAGGGGCAAATTTGACAAGCTATAATAAATGATCTGTGAGGTATTTTGAGCTGAAACTTCACAGACACATTCTGGGGACACCAGAGACTTATATTACATCTTGTAAAAGAGCCATTACAGGTCCCCTTTAAGTGTACTATAAGTGTAACAGTAGAAAACTTTAAGTGCACAACTATTTCACAACTACATTTCTCATTTGTACTGCATCTGTACTACAAGTGAACTTAGATGTATACTAGTAGTTTACTATTATAATACTTGTAGCACACATTTTAGTTTATGCAAGTACACTCTGAAGTATACTCTGTAAACTACAAGTTTAGTAGTTTTATACTGCAAGTATACTTGTAACACTTTTTTTTAAGTGAACATAATACTGAGTTTACTATTTATATATTATTTTTGCACTTTACATATACTGCTATGTTCATAAGTACACAAAAAGTACATGACTAAAAATATACTTTCATATTTTTAGTTTAAAAGTATACTAATAACACACTTGAATAAAACTTTTTGTAAGGGTTTCCAGGGTCAACAAAAGATGTTGATCCAGGAACATGTCCTACTTTTGTAAATCAAGCTGTATGTATATAAATATTATGCTGCTGTAATAAGAAAAAAGTATCCCTTTATGTGATGCATTCATTTTTTTTTATTTTATTTTTTTAAATTGTCATACACTACCGGTCAAAAATTTTGGAATAATTACGATTTTTTAATGCTCATAAAGGCTGTATTTATTTGATCAAAAATGCAGTAACATAGCACTATTGTTACAATAAGCAAATATTATTACAATTTAAAATAACTGTTTTCTATTTTAATATATTTTGTAATTTATTCCTGTGATTTATTCTAGTCTTCATTGTCACATGATCCTTTAGAAATCATATATAAAATCAGCATATTAGAATAAGACAGAAAAACAAAGACAGATAGACATGATTAGATAGACAGATAGATAGATACAGATAGACAGATAGACAGACAGACAGATAGATAGACAGATAGATAGACAGATATTAGTGCCAATATCTATAGCTACAGTCTAAAACTGATAAGCAAACCTCTAGATGGATCCTGCCATAGCTCATCACAAGGTCAAACAATGTTTAATAGGTTTCACAATCAACTGGTGTGCCGTTTGACGCTGTGTGACCAGCAGAAGGCAGAAGAGGGTTTGAAGTTACTTCATCTAATGAGAAAAGTAAGTGTACAGTTATCTGCTATTGATGCTTAAATAGTCACCTGTGTCTTTCATTGGTTTCCCATTCCCATGATAAACCTCAAACCTTAATTTAATCAAGGATACAGAATAGACAGACAAAGAAATAAGTGATCAAATTTGAGCGCATATTTACAAATCAAAGGGTAAAGCGAGATGAGTAGATTGTGATCATAAAAATATATATATGTATTGAAGCAAGAAGTAGGCAAGATGTGAGAATGATTTAGCTGTTGTTTCACTCACCTCACATGCCATAGGGCGACTTTGCTGATTGGGGATGATTTTCAAGGTGACAACACCGTTTGTGTCTTTCTGTAATGATGAACAACATCCAACAACATCAAATCAAGAGTAACATGACCACAAAAACAACTAAGAGTGCCAGTTCTTCTTAAAAACTGCTGCTTTGAAACTATGGTAGTTACTAACAGACTGTAGCAATTTACACTGACACTTTCTTTGCTGAGTTTCACAGAAAAATTCTATTTAGCATAATGCAAAAAATGTCTCATTCTTATTTTGGTATACAGTAATTAAAATCATACTGGTTGTTGTACACAAATGCTGCCATTATATATGCTTTCATTTTTACTATGCATTTACAAAACATGGTGTAAAATTGTGAAATTAGACTAAAGACATTTCTTGGTATTTTTCAGGAGATTCTCCTGTTCGTTGTGTACTATCACAAAACAATGTGACATTTAAACAGCGTATGTAGAATTGTTTTCATGCTACACCACTACTTATGAGAAAACGTTACGAGTAACAGGAAAAGCTACACAGTTTGAGTAATGTAGGTAGGTCACTACTTTCACTTAGTTACTCCTCAACACCCCTTGTGAAAAAAAAAAAAGTGTGCTTACTTACACTGAATGTGCACTTCAATCATACTTCAAATCTTCAAAACTTCTAAGTGTATATTTTAAAACACTGTACTTGCTGATAATATAATATTAATCAAATAAAAAGCCACTTACTTAAAGAAAGTACAATTACGTTTCTTAACACACTTGTATTTTTATGTCAAATTAAATTTTACTTTAAAGTAAGTTACAATAACTTGCATTTAAGTGTATGAAAACATAACATTCAGTTGACACTTCAGTATTTTCTTTTTTAAAGTGTTATTTCTGAAATAAGCACACTTTTTCAAAGTATGCTTAAGTGTACTTCTTTTTTAGTGTGCATCCACAAATGACACAAATACCCACCAGAATCTTCTGCAGTTGGTCTACACTTTGATTAGCAATACTTTTCCCATTGATCTCTGCAATTTCATCTCCTTCGTGTAAAGAACCTGTTTTAAAAAAAAAAAAAGGGAAAAAAGGTGTCAAGCTGTTATCCATTGAGCTGTATGAAAACTATGGATGTCACGATCAAGTTTTGTGCCCCTGATCTGATCCGAGTCATCGAATATTGAGTATCTACCAATACTGAGTCCCGATTCAATACTTGTACTTTCCTAGTGCTTGGCTATATTTACAGGCCTGTATATCAGTGGTGTGTGGTGGTGTTTTAAAATGAGGAGGCACATTTTTTATATACTGTAAATCACATTTAAATTTATGTCTGTTATTCTTAATTTTCCTGGTTAAATAGACATAACAAAAAAGAGACCAAATTAAATTTCATTTTGTATCTTTTGCATTAACCATGTAATGTTTTATTTATTAAAACCAAATATAAATTTCATCAAGTTAGTGTTTTTATGCATTTTTTACATTTATTCCAAAATAATAACTAAAGGCAGTAACAATTTAATAAATATATATTATTTGTGAACTAATGTTCAGCTTTTCTTTTTAATAGTCAACTTATTTTCAGCAGTCATCAAGCTTGTACACACTGGTCACAGACGCAGACACGAAGATGTACTATTATTACCCCTAAGCTGATTGCTCACTAAAAACCCCCACAGTCATCATGGTTTCAGGCCATTTTAAGTTTGATTTTGACGTGACATAAAGCGGTGAAATGGCTAAGCGGTTTACTTGCTTTTTAATTAGTCTTCCCATTAACAGCATCATTGTCTTTATTCAAGCGCACGAAAACAAGAGGCGGGATTTATCGTGTAAACCAATCATATCCAATCCTAGCCCATTATATCCAATCAAAGCGTGATGGAGGCATTGCCTCCTCTCACGTGACTTTCCCCCATTTATTCTCAATTACCCCCACTAAACCCACTGCACGCATTAGGGTGTCTGTTTTAAGTCAATGGAGACCGAGGAGGCAAGCCTCCCGCTATAACTTCACCTGTGGGTGTCACTGTTGAACAGTGTTACTTTATAAAGACTTTTACACTTTTTAATGTCAAATTTTGTAATATTTGTAATATTTTCTGTCAGTCAAGTCTGAAGCAAGACAACCCGCAGCAACGGCGTCTCAGATAGTTTGACAGCAGATAAAAATAAACAGTAAATAAATGAATAAGTTGTGCACCAAATATGCTAGCTCGAATGTGTGTTTGTGTGACACGCTAGAACAGACCTCATTGGTTCAATTTAGCTGCTTCTTTTTTAACGGCCATTTAACGGCGGTTGGCAAACCCACCTGAAGGTGCATACCGGCACCTACTGCATGATAGATGACGTAAAATAAAGGATCGGGCTTAGGATAGCTGGTACCGATCAGTTGAAAAAAAAAAAAAAAAAAAAAAAGCACAATCGGCCCAATACCGATCGGGCTCTGAACATCCTTAATGGAAACTGCATAATTATTCACAAACAAACCAAGAATCCACTGTACCTTGTCTGTGTATCATCCCTCCATGCAATATTCTCGCCACTGTACACCTTTGCTTTTCATTCAGCTTAAGAGTTACACCCTGAAAAGACACAGAGCACAATGTTACACTTCTGCTGTTTAGAGACTTCAAAACTGCTTTTCAGACATGGTCACTATGAATTGTCATTAGATGGATAAGATCTTCTTAAAATACTCATTTTTTGTTCCATTGAAAAAATAAATAACAGCGTACAAGTATGGAACAACACAAGTAAACTAGATGAGTAAAGTTTGATGACAAACTTTGATGTTGGCTTGAGAAAGCCATGTCTGAAATTTGAAACAACTTTGAACAGCTTAAAGTTTCAAGTTTTTACTAGAGAAGGGGGGGGGGGGGGGGGGTGTCACTGACATGTTTTATCACGTTGCTAGCATTTTTTAACATGATGCTAACATGAATTAACAGGTTAACATGATTAACATGTTATTAACATGAATTAACACACTGCTAACACGAATTAGCATGTTGCTAGCATGTTTTGGCACACTGCTAACATGATTTAGCATGATTTTAAACACTGTTAACATGAATTAGCATGTTGCGTACATGTTTTAGCATGAATTGCCACTGCTAGCATTAATTAGCACATTTTAACACTGTTAGCATTAATAAGCATGTTTCTAGCATGTTTTAACATTCTCCTAGCAGCATGAACTAGCATGTTTTAACACTTTGCTAACATGAATTACCATGTAGCTAGCATGTTTTATCACATTTAGAGCATGGTTTAACAATTTGCTAGCATGAATTAACATGTTGCTAGCATGTTTTAGCATGTTGCTAACATGAATCAGCATGTTTTACCACTTTGCTATCATATTTTAACAACACTGCTAACATGAATTAACATTTTTTAACATGATTTATCACTTTGATAACGTTTTAACTCTTTGCTAGCATGAATTAACGTTTTATCACATTGCTAACACTAACATGTTGCTAGCATGTTTTACCACATTTCCAGCATGAGTTAGCACTTTGCTAACATGAATTGGCATGTTGCTAACATATTTTAACACATTGATAACATGAATTATGTTTTACCACATTGCTAACATGAATTAGCATGTTGCTAGCATGTTTTACCACATTGTTAACATGATTGGCATTTTGCCAACATGTTTTAGTACGTTGTTAAAAATTTTTTAGCAGATTGCTAACATGAGCTTGCATGTTTTATCCAATTTTTAACATGACTTAGCACTTAACTAGCATGCATTTGCATGTCTAACATGTTGTTACCATAAATTAACATGTTGCTAGCATGAATTAGCATGTTGGTGGCATGAATTAGCATGTTGCTAGTATGATTTGTCAAGACAACATAATGACAGAATTAATCTGTGAATTATATTCCTTTAAAGAGAATAATTTAATGATTAAGTATTTTAATTTCGTAAATACAAAAGACATGAAACACATGAAAATAAAAGCTATAATACCAGTGGCTCAGAGGGGTTCTTCTCAAAGGCCACTTCTCTCATTTTGGTTACGTCTTTGCCGTTCATATGGCTGGCGCTGCCGTTGCTGTAGACTTCCTGTGCTTTGCTGTCATATGTCTGCATGACGGCCTGGAAATGCAAACATGGATCACATTAAGCGCTGTATTACAGGAACCACACCGTTGAGATCCTAATAATTAGATCTGTCTGTGGTTAATTAATATTACTCAGTACTTAAATGTATAATTACACTGTAACAAGAACACCTTAAAATAAAGTGTATCCAAACATATATCAGCACTTTGTCTAGGCATAAAATAAAGTGGTAATATGGAGGAGGATTGAGGAGTCATTGTGGACATCTGTCCTGGGTTAACGATTAAACGGACACATCTTAACACTTCATTAAATCCTGCAATGCTGGGAACTGGTTGGCATGGTTATGTTGTCTGATGAGGGGGCTTGATTTCAACTAGCATGACTAAACAAAGTCCCTAAGAAGGTAATAATGGTACCTTCTATAATGCTCTGTTATTATGTTAAATCGAGTAGTCCAATACACAACTTTTCATTAGTGGTTCAAAAATTATTTTCATTCTAAAATATAAACACTCCCATCTTTATTCATTTTTATTCACATAAGAATAAAGTTGCAAATCTTTGTTATTTTGTTTATACATAATGACTCCAATCATCTCTGTATTTCCCTTTATGCCGGATAGTCAGTTTTTTAACAAACTAGCCTGTTTTAGGGGAAAAATGAAAGCTTGTGCGAAGATGTTTTGCATTTCACTGCATTCCAAAATTCAAGTTTGGTGAACTCTGACCTACGTGAAGATGTGTGACCAAAAGAAGAACAAGACGATCTTATACAATGTGTCCACACTGGACACAAAGCAACTGTTTTGTTCTTCATGTCAGAAATAGCGCAAGCACTTAACACTAGAACCGCCATGGGGTAAAATTTACCCATGACTGTTTTTCAAATGTATATAACAGATTTTCAATAAAATATCCAAGTATTCCAGCCATTGACTTTTACTAAAATTGTGTTATTTACAATCCCCTGTTAAAAATTGTTTAGATAAAACTAAATTTAAAAAAAAAAAAAAAAAAAAAAAAAAAAAAAAAAACAGGGGATTTATACATAAAGGTCAAACTTAGCCCAATATAATTCCTTTATTTTCTCGCTGTGTTTGAGCAACGCGTAGGCTTACTGTAAACGGTCACACAACGCACGTTCAAATGAAGATGTTTTAGCCTACTCATAAATGTTCAAACATTGGCTTAATTATTAATTTTTGTTTTGCATTTTTTTTTTTTATATTTCCGATCTATGATGTAATGAATAAAACAAATGTTTATGATTACCCCAAGTTTATTGGTGTAGTTCCCTTTTTCAAATTATAAATGATATAACTAAACCAATTAATAATTAAATAGGTTAAACAGTGAGCTCGAAATTGTCGTTGCATCATACATCCTATGCAGTGCGGTGAATTATTATTGCTCTTTATTGTCTATGTAGGGTATTTTTTAATGATTTAAAGGGATAGTTCACCCAAAAATGAAAATTATCCCATGATTTACTCACCCTCAAGCCATCCTAGGTTTATATGACAATCTTCTTTCAGACGAACACAATCCAAGATATATTTAAAAATATCCTTAGTCCTCCAAGGTTTATAATGGTTGTGAATGGTAACCTACATTCTGAAGACAGAAAAAAAATGCATCCATCCATCCATAAGAAAAAAAAAAAAAAAAAAAAAAAATCCACATGGCCCAAGGTGGTTAATAAAGGCCTTTTGAAGCGAAGGGATGTGTTTTTGTAAGAAAAATATCCATATGTAAAACTTTATAAATTCAAATATACGAGCTTCCGGCAGACGACCATACGCATATTGCGCACGTCAATTTAGGCGGAAGAGCAACCTTTGACCCGAACGCAATGATGCAATGACGAACGTGGAGGCGAAGAGGAGAGAGCAAAACAAAACACTGGTTACAAATTAGAAGTCTAAAACAAGAAATTTTAAAGAGAAATGTCGGAGGATTTCGATATAAGAGAAGAGGAGCTTGAGTTTGTTGCCTAGCCGTATTTGTTTGAACTGTGAGAGGCATCTAAGCTTACGATACTCCTACATCCTACGTCATACATCGCGTCAGAGGATTACTCATTTGGCGCAAGTCAACTTGCACATTCTGCATGCGGTCGTCTATCGGAAGCTCGTTATTTGAATTTATAAAGTTTTATATATGGATATTTTTCTTACAAAAACAAATCCCTTCGCTTCAAAAGGCCTTTATTAACCCCCTTGGGCTGTATGGATTACTTTATGGATGGATGCATTTTTTCTGTCTTCAGAATGTGGGTCACCATTCACAACTATTATAAACCTTGGAGGACCAAGGATATTTTTAAATATATCTCGGATTGTGTTTGTCTGAAAGAAGATTGTCATATAAACCTAAGATGGCTTGAGGATGAGTAAATCATGGGATAATTTTCATTTTTGGGTGAACTATCCCTTTAAATAACATGGGTTCTCTCAATATGTGATTAAAGACATTTTATTATAATATTACAGCACCCAAATATGTATTTACTTCCTTCTAATTCCATTGTCATTGTAGGCCAGTTTTAGCCTGTATTTTTAGGTATAACGACCCCTGAGGGATCTAGTGTTAAAGTACATCAAAAATAAATGGGGCATCAGTTTACCGTCAGGATTTGTCGTGTCGCACCACATCTAATGTAGACAGCATCACTGAATATAATGGGTTCTAATTGTTTTTGTCGTGTCGCGCCACTTGCGTCTGGTGTAAACAGTGTTAGCTGAATTAGAAGAACAAAAGTTTTTGCATTGCAGCAAAATGAAGTGGATTGCGTTTTTACATCTTGTATTTATTTATTTTTTGTTGTTGAATTTATGTTTTTACAGAAGTTGCCACAGAGCGTTCATTTCATCCATTACAGTGTCAGAAGAAATTTCACATGCTCAAAGTATAGTGTGACTGTAGCTTTAGGCTTAAACTTTTTTTTTTTTTATTCAAGTACATGAACAAACACTATTAGTTACAAGAGTGTGATTTTATGTGTTGTTGCACAGATGCAAGTCATAAAAAGCTTAATGTTTTGCTTTCTCAGTTAATTGTTTTCTTTTATGGACAGTTTTCTTTTCAGGTCAACTACCGTCATGCTTTAATAATTTATCATTCAGGACTAGGGTAAACCTATTTCTGGTAACCTGCCCTCAAGCATTATTTTTGAGCAAAATGATAATCACAGAGATCTCAGTTTGTCAATCATCTGCTTTCACAGGCACAGCAGTGGACCTAGGGGGCAGCAGTCAGTCATTTTAATCATACTATGAAGACAAGCATAAAAATGCCAGCTATATACCCTTCAAGCAGTGATCTAAGAAAGGCTGTTAGTTTCACTGTTGATATTCAGCAAATGCATGACAACGCATGATTGAAACGAGATCAGGGCAAAGTTTACACCACATTACTACTATTACATGATCAGGACTTTGGAACTCGGCTTTTAAGACATGATGATCGACGATTGGCTTATGTCAGGTTTTGATAACCAGCATAATCTGGTGTCAGCTAGATATTGTGATGAAGTATGATGTTTTCCCACATTGTGAAATCCACTATGTCTTCATGGGGTTTCCACATGAGGGAGAGTGGATAAGATGTGACACTTTTTCCTTAAAGGCATAGTTAAAATTAACCCCAAAATTAAAATTTAATATCATTCCCAAAACTTAATTACTTTTTTCCTGTGGAAAGCAAAAAAAAAAAAAAAAAAAAAAAAAAAAAAAAAAAAAGAAGAAGAATGTTGGCAGCCAATCAGTTATGGAGCCAATTGACTTCAATTGTATGGACAAAAAAGGCAAGGAAAAAAGGCCCTAGGGAAGGAAATTGAACAGAAATCAATCTACGAAATCAAATCCACTTTGCATACACTTCCAAATGATAAGGACTTGCACTCAAATTGATACGGTAAAAACAATTCCATCGTTACTGTTCATATCACTGTGTATCAAGTGCTGAGGAAGATCAGGAGACTATTGTAGGAGACGTCCTAAACAAAATTAGGAAACTTTAAAATAGCATAATAGGGATACAATAAAAATCACACTGAAACGAAATCTTGCATCACCAGAGAGAAGTCTGTTGTTTTCACTGTAAGGTACAGTACAGTATATTTTTACTGCACAATGCTTGAATTCTTAAACTAGCCAGCAAAAAGTTTAATAATGTGAATATAGTGAAACAATTTCTCATTCATTTCAGTTGAGCCAATGGCACACTTTACCCCCACAGCTACCATTCCTCATTTAATCATTTGTGGCTATTTTTTGGTAAAAAATAATGGAATGGCTTTATGCATTGGCAATTCATCAACATGTATTATATGGCCCCTTCCAGTGGACCAGGGACCTTAAGTTATTAGAAACTGCTGAAATAGGTTGTTTTTGAAAGCAAAGAATGAGACATATCTTGCTTGTCATGAGTCATGAGCAATTTCATTCTTTTAACTTGACACACCTAAAGTTTTAGTGCAAAACAGCAGTGCAAAAACATTTGAAATCCCTGACACATGACAAGCTTTGGCAGCAAAATGTTTAACGAATGGAACAAATAAATTTGATTAGTCTGCGATATATCACCACAATTTGTAAACTATATCATCATCCAGCTCTAATCTGCTAAATGCCACTATATGCATGAAGATATTAAGATATTATAAATATTAACATCATGATTTTCTGTAAAGCTACTTTGATAAAACTGACTTGACACATTATATGACATTCAGTTCATAATCAACTACCAAAAGATGCTTTTGTCTAAACCGCCATGAGAAAAGTATTGTAAGTCAGTATTTGTATCAAAGCATGTTAGATGCTCTGCATTTAAGCTAGCCTAAAGGATAGTGACAGTGAAGGTAACAGGGTTATGACTGGGTCCATTAGTGTAAGTGAGATAACAGTCCTAGATCTGGGAGACTACACTAAGGAAATCAAATCAGTGCTCTAGTGTTTCCTGATCATATGGATTCTCTGCAGAAACCCATGTACACACACACATACTGTATGATAATCCTGAAACACATGCTTATTCATATACGTTTACACTTAATTCAATTCATTATAAATATATAGCATCTGCCTGGACACATTAAGACCAGAGACAGAGATGCAATTTTAATATCATGCCTCAATGCCCTTAAACACACAAGTTGAGTCAGTTAAAAATATAATTGCACACTGCTGTGAACACTCTAGTCAAACCTGTTTAGGGTACAACACACTGCTTTCTGGTGCTGTACTTAGTATACAAACAGAGATACCTCCAGGGTCTTTCATGGTAAAGTGATTAAAGGGATATTGAAGGCTTTGAATATAATGCAATAATCATACAGACTACTTTTTTTAATCACTGATAAAAATAAAAGTTTAAGTTCAGTTTTTGAAGGAATTGTGACAAAAAATAATAATAATAATCAGTTCTTTATTTTTTAAAGTCAGCATGAAACAAAAGTTGCAATAGTCTTTTCTTCTCTACTGTGATGTATATGCGAGAATATCAGGAATTGATTGGATAGTTGGATGGTTGTGGTTTGCTATTGGTGGATCTCATGCGAGTGACAGGTTGCCCCGCCCTCACGCCAGTAAACACATCATCAGAGAAGAGAAGTTGTTACAAGAGAGAGGAGAAGTTATTTTAATTAAAGATTATGAGGGCACTTTTTTTTAAAAAAAATAATGTGCCCACATAAATCATTTTTAATAAATACTGCAATATTCCATTAAAATAAAAAAATGTCAATTTTGATAAATGTTAAATTTAATTTGAATACATTTTAAAAGATTAATTAAATTGTTAATGTTTTTGCCTTCATTTGATTACCACTGTTTTTGATAATAAATTTGTATTAAATCATAAATTCATAAAAATTTAAATAGACAACCCAGAATTTCTGAAAAAAATTTCACATTTCACAGGGTCCTATTATTGTACAAAAAATGATAAATTATTAAATTGTTAAAGTTTTATTTAAACTTTTTATTATTATTATTATTATTATTATTATTGTTATTATTATCATCATCATTTAATTTATCTTTTAAAAGGGAATCCAGAAAATTAAAATGGAAAAAAAAAAAAAAAAAGGAATTTGGGAAAAAATTAAAATGGACTCCATAGGGCCCAAAGGAAAGTAGGATGGATTTCCTGTGTGACCAAAAAAAAATAAATTAAAAAAATTAAAGGCCCGTTTACACCAAGGACAATAACTATAACGATAACTATAAATTTATGTAAGGAATAATTAATGACTGGCCGTTGAATTATTAGAAAATAATGCACACCCGAAGTGGTTATGACGTTACAAGGTCATTACACCTCGCATTATTTTCTAATAATTCAACGGACCGGAGTCAATTATTCCACTTATACTACAGTTACCACACCTCGAGACACTGTTCAGATGTTGTATTTCAAGACATTTGTCAGGTTTATATATTTATTGTTATATTGTTATATATTATTGTCCCCAGTCCACTATAATTTAGCATGCTTCCACTACTTTAAACCCCACCATCTGCCACTGCAAATACCAACCATACCAGGCCTGGAGACCAATCATCAGGAAGCCTCCCGTAAACTCGCTTCATACTGCTGACAAAGCTGTCGTCATTAGAGGGAAGTCACATGTTGATAGGAAACAGCTAAACATCCTGAGCAAAGGTTGCATGCCATGATTTGGCTGATAAAACATCAATGCATGGGTCAGCTAAAGAGAACCTACTAATGCGTGTCCATGCAAAGAAACCTGTTGACTCAGGTCTTGTGAAATCAACACTTCAAGTAGAATTCTGTGTTGGCATAACTACAGCTATTGCAGTTTACAGCAGCCAGAGGTCTTGTTCTCGTCAAATCCCTAACCATTGACTGTAATGCTAATTAGGCACTTTATTTGTACACTCCTAAACATTTGCAGTGCATATGAGGTCAATGACAATTTGTGGCAGGCCCTAACACATCCTCATTCCCAATGGCAAAATAATGGTCTGCGACATTATCTCCTTATTCAGCTCGCTACACTTCCTACTTTAGAGTTTCACTGAGTCAGGACTGTCATGTGACTCAACAGACAAAGAAAAAAACCCTCTGTTTTCAGGCCAGTGTTGGCTTGAGACGTTTAGCAGTCACCTGATTTTCAGTGCTGAACATGAAAAAGAACATCAGCAATAACCAAGACACTCCTACACATTTGAAATCATGTAAATAATAACTTCATTCTGAAACTCTACAAACTCTTTTAATCTCCATCCGAAGCAAGCAAACAAATCTAAAACAAAGAAGAGTTCTGGAGATACGCACTGCAGTGTGCTTTACCAAAACAAGTGTGAAACCAGACTAGATGGCTCTGGCTGATACCTGCAGTGTGTTGACTCTTCAGTTTTGAGCCCTTTGGGAACAAAACACACTACTGATCTATGAAGACTGCATTGAGCGAACACAAGCCAAAACAACACTACTGAGTTTTAGCTGTGTCATCTTCCAAACCATGTAGACCAAGCTGCCTGAAAGGGTTACTTCATGAAACTTGTTTGACTGGACTGCTATCTGATTAAAAAAATTAATGTCTCTGCAAAACACATATAAATACAATATTTTATTCACATGCTATATGTAAATATAACACTTACATGATGGTGCCAGTGCCGATCAGCCAAATCTTCTCTTTTCTCCCCATACGATAATTTGTATTTTGATTTTTAATGTGGCTCAATCAGTGTATCAATTTGAGAGGAATAAAGTGTAGCTACAGAGTAAAATCCCCAGAGTTAAATCAACTCTGCTCAGAGTACATATGGCCCCTCTCTAAATAATGTTAAAGTAACACTGAAGCAGAGTTAAAATTAATCAGATAATTAAGCAATTACTTAAGTGATGATTGAACATTAATGATGAACACCTGCTCTTAACAAGCAGAATCACTGAAGAAAAGAGAAACACAAGAACAACTGACTTCAGTCATAGCTTTAGATGAAATCAACTGAAGATAAAAGACATTAAATCTCTCAAGATCTGATTAAAAGATCTGATTCACTTGTTACTAACCAGATTGACTTTATTTCTGTCAGATGTCTAAAGAAGTTCTTATTGAGAATTAACAGCGGTTTAGATGTTGGTGTTTTATTGGTCACAAAATTATGCCACCATCATGGTGGTCAGGGTTTGTTTTAGTTGGGCTCTTGACACTTTTATGTCCATAAAATAGTTTGTGTTTGAGCAACTGCAATAGTGTTTCGCAACAAACGCTTATACATTGCTGAATAAAAAGACTGAAGAAGCAGATCTGTTTGAATTTCCTGCTTGAAAGCCCTTTCAAATGAACATCACAAAGAAGGCTCTTTGGTTTCTTGACTGAGATTTGGCTATTGCAACAAAAACAAAAAAATTTCATTAAACAAATGCCACTGTAACGCTGCAATGCTAAAAATGAGCAACTCTTACTGCTCAGGCTTATACATGAAAACATAGCATACAATTCTCAACAGTGGTGACATTAATTATTCATACTGCAGTGCATGATAGGAGTTTTGTCCTATGGTGGTACCCAGCATGCATTGCAGCGTGAAGCGTTTTTTTTTTTATCACCATTGTTGAGATTTATATGCTGATTCTTGATGTACGTGTGTCTAAGTGATGCAGTAGTTCAAAATTTTTTATGCTCTACATGGTTTTAAAATTATTCAATATATCTGTTTGCTGAAACACTTTCTTCTCATGCTGTAGTTTCACAGGGTTGGTAATGCAAGACCAAAATGTATAAATGACATAACATCATATAACAACAGCTAATATCTGCTCACTGTAAAGCACTGACCTCACTGCTTTTCAACAACATATGCGCCATTGCAGATAAATATCTAAAACATGAAGTCAAGTTTCAAGAACCCAACTTAAGCAAACGCTAATCTCCCTGATGGTGGCTTTGTTTCTTTTCTTTTTCTTGACCAATAAAACAATTCTGTAGATGTGTGAAAATAAAGTCAATCTGGTTAGTAATACGTGAAGCTGGTAATGCTGTTTGTGGAGTTGTTTAATCAGATCTTCAGAGATTTCACTATTTTTATCTTCAGTTGATTTCATCTAAGGCTGTGACTGAAGTCAGTTGTAGTTCTTGTTTCTCTTTTCTTCAGTGCTTCTGCTTGTTAACAGCAGGTGTTCATCACTAATGTACAATCATCACTTAATTAATTGCTTAATTATCTCATTAACTTTAACTCTGCTTCAGTGTTATTTTAACACTATTTAGAGAGGGACCAAATGTACTCTGAACAGAGTTGACTTAACTCTGGGGATTTTGCTGTGTACTTTTTTGACCCGAATAACCAGATTAATTTACGTTTGACTACTTTAAGGTCAATTCACACTGCGCAGACAAACGCTAACAAACACGTCTGTCGGAGTTTGTCAGATCAGTGTGTTACCCCTGTCGGAGTTTGTTTTCACCCGACTGAACATGTTCAATCGGCGTTTGTCGGGTCTTGAAATGTCTGAAATGTCTGAGCAGTGTGATATGATTTTCCAACAAACACCAACAAAGGGAAGTGAAAACACAAACAAACAGCACAGGAAGCCACCAATGGTCATCAGATTGCATAAATCAGTGGATAATGAATAGAAATGATGATACTGTCTATAATAAATATTAAACTAGCTTGTGAAAATATATATTTCTCCAAGTATGCGCACTTTTGGACTGAAAGTCCTAACGGATGCTGTTCAGTGCAGCTGTGTGAACACAAATAAACCACAGCTGACATGACTGAATATGAATGCATTTCAAAATATTATAAGCTACCAAATGATTATTTTGCACTCCTGACATAAATTAAGAAATTACTGTCACTGCAACCGAATTTTATCATAAACAGTGAACAAATATCGAAGCTGGAGTATTTAATCTTTCTAATGAAACAGTTTGTCCAAATCAACTGCAGTTCTCTGCATAAATTAAAGTATGTGGCCCGTCTTTCCAACCACAGCTTCACCCACAACCTCTTTCGCTTTGTATGTCCTCTTTTCAGTGTGAACATGACAGATATTTTTCATAAAATACTAAATCCAACGCCAACTTGATTGTCTGTGTTTGTTGGCAGCTGTCTGTGCGGTGTGAATTGGCCTTAACACTTAAAAGTTTCCATAAACTCATTACACCAACACGACCCCCCCCCCATCCCCCCCAAAAAAGGGGGCCAGCTAATTTATATTTATACAGTATAAAGCTACTCACATTAAAAAAAAGAGGCCCACTGTTTGCGGTAATTAAAGTTTACATGGGAAATATCCATCTCCACTGTAGACCAGCTACTCTTAGATGTACCAAAGTCTCTGCACTTACAATCACCCATGTGTGAACAGGGAAGCTACATGTCTGGTGCTTTTATCTAAAGCAAACACAATGCAGGTACACTGTGTTTTACACAAGCAGCTCCAAACTGTTCTCCAGACTTCCCCCCTTTATCTGCAGAGAAAATTATGGCTCCTATTTATAGAAAGCTTGTGCTTCTTCAGTTTGACTAAAGCACTGTAGATCTATGACTAAGAGGGTGCTGCTGCCAGCAAGCCAGCACCCATAATGCTCTGAGCAGAAGAGATATTAACATATTAACATACAGGTTTAGTATTCTGAGGAAATGTTGGATTTGAAACAAACTGTTTTGTTTATTGTCTCCATGATTCTCATTTAAAAAGAGTTCAAGTGGTTTATGCTAGGGTGGCTTACTTGCCCAGTCAAAATATCCACTTACAAGTGATATTCTGATCTATATATGACGATGCCATAATGTTATCAGCCAATATTAGCGCCAAATTGGTCAACAGATAATATCAGGACAGTCAGAATCTGAATATATTTAAGGTTTCCATTTTTTGTACTGTAAAATAAATTGTTTTGATTTCAATTTAAGCTTTAACATAAAATTACACAGTGGAGCTTTATTGTAAACATTAGATTTTACTATACTGACTATTGCATAAAAAGATTTATTGGCAATCGCTAGACCAATATATCTAAAAAAAAACAAGGAAAAGTATTTGCCATCTTGTTTGTGCCTTGTTTTAAAGGCACAATATGTAATATTTTTGGATTAAAATATCTAAAAACTACTAGAACAATGTTATATATTTTGTTGACTTGTGTACTTAGATTATCCCAAATGTTTCCAAGAATGTTTAAATCCAGAGAAATAAGCAATTTTAACCAGGACACGGACTGTGTCCATGCGTCGCCTATCAATGGTATCATACCCACATTATCCTCGATTTCTGGTTTTATTTTGTAGAAACCATGGAAACACCAAAGACACTTTAATATATTGAGCAACTGTTTGGATAGATCCATCGACAGAAAACTAATCATGCTATTTAGCTCAACACATTGAGTCTTATTGTTTAAATCTCGTTTTCTTGATTTACCGCGAGTACCATGTTTTACCATGACTAATATCGATCTAGCTTACTGCAGTGTGCAACAAGTGTCTCATAGGAGCCGCCGATCCAACGCACAGAGTAACGTTATAACAACTTTCAACACACAAATGTATGAAATACATGTATAAATATGATAAACAGGGCTGCGTTACCTCACATAGCTTGAACGGAAGAAGCGGAAGCGCTCGACTGTGGCATAATAAAAGCTCCGTTGCTCTCGAGCCGTGTGTTGCGCTCGTCTCTCATTAGCAATCTCTATTTCCGGCGACGTGACAACGTCCACAACAGTAGAGCTGATATATTTCTGACATTACTTGTAATGTTATTTAAAGTACATTATGATAAATTCTTTGCTTGTTACATATACGTGCAAAATTTCAGCCATGAATAAATTATAAATGTTAGCTAGATTATGTTCATTACCTGTCTAGCGATGTGTGTTTATGCTGAAATATAATAAAACAATGGTCTATATTTTTAAAAACATCTATCGCACGTCGTTATGTGTAGTGAGTTGGCTCATGTGATTTAAGTTTCGCGCTTCAGAACTTCCGTTAAGGGAGCACAGTGAGCATCAATGCTCCCTGGTTTTCACGGTGCATTGTGGGACTTTTTAGGGAGCGAAAGTGCCCTCTTTAGTGCCCTGGAAGGATTCTGCGATTGAGACAGCCCTTAAAATGGCCGACTCCCTGATCAGTGCCCTGAGTCCTAGGGAGCTGATTGAGACACACCCAAATGTTTTGAGCTTGTCCACTTTCGACTACTTCCAGAGGAGGTCGAAAACACATTCGACCGGATTGCTTTCATATTGTAAACGCTCATGTGGTCGAATGCGTTCGAACAGCCGCAAAAGACCACCTACTGACCTAATGCATAATCATTGTGGGACGTGTTGTTGGGAAGCACGCTGGACAGATGGGTTTTAAACTTTTTTTAAAGGTCTTGCGGCTAATATTGCATAAACAAAAGTGGCTGCTCTCCTTATCTTTTTCTGTTGTCTCATTTCGCAATATGTAAGTTGTGTGAGTATATTTCGTCCATTGCATCAAAATATCTGAAAAAGCCCATACATATATGAACAAATCTTTGTGCAGCATATTTGTTTACCAACAACACAAGCAGCAGAATTCTGACGTAAAATCAGTGTGCATCGACATGTAACCCTCCTGCTGGTGTTTTGACGAAAATAGAGGGACCCGCCCATAGACCCTCGCATCGAAGTAAACAGGACAGAAGCAGTCAAACGTGGACAAATGAGACAGATTAAAACACCAGGTGTAAACTGGAATGTGTCTCCCTCGTCTACTTGTGATACCAGAGGTGTAAACAGGGCCAAAGGGATATGTGCAACAACAGATATCAGACGTTCATTTCTGTTTGAAGTGCAAGGGGAAAAATCCATAATCATGCATGGGTAGTTTCAGTGGGTCTCAAACCACACATTGGACCAAGAATATTAACTAATATGACTTCATATGGTAAACCTCCTGCCACTAATTCAATCCTCACCACATGAGTACTGTTGTCACATCATCAGTGAAATAAGAGGTTTATCTCAGGAAACAATCATTAACCTTGTTACTTCACTAGACTTTCACCACTAAATGTCTTTTCAAACACAATGTCCCAGGTAGAGATGTACCGGTTGACTGGCCTTTAATGTTATTTTTGGCCAATCTGTGACTTCATTATAGTAATTTCCCAAAATGTCATATTACAAAGTCTGTGAAGCCATAAAAAAAGGCAATATAGCCTATTCTGTGTAGGACTGTAATCTTATTTTATCTTAAAATTACATTGACATCATTTGATTCATAACATAATGTTTTAAATTAGTTTATTTTGGTTTTATGTAATTTTACAAAGCTACTATAAAGTCAGACCATTTTTTTTCTGCTCTATTAAAAAACTGCTGATGATATCTTGTAATTCAATTTCATGTTCATGTACCATTTTCAATATTTCTTACCTGTTGCTTAAAGAAAACAATTTGCAATTGATATTGGAATCAGCTCATTTGGTTGTAAAAAAAAAAAAAATCAGCAAACAAATCAGACATGAAAAATCATAATTCTTTTGAACTTTTCTTTTGCTGGTAGCAAAAGGAAAAGCAGTTAATGGCATTAACTCATAGTAGAGAGACTGGTAATGATGATAAGTTGATGTGTGAATCTGAGACATTACTACGATGATTGATTTAATTATCAATACAGTCATTTAAAGTATGATTGTGCTTTTAGGATGAATGTTATATGCTATGATTATTATCTCTGCCAGCCCATAAGAATGATAAATGTGATCACTTTATTGTCTCTATTGTTTCTCCTCGAAAGGAACAAGTTTAAATTGAGACTTTACTCTTTTCTCCTGGAAAAATCCACTGCTTATGAAATTCTTTTAAATCATCTGAGCTATTATATCTACATTAAATATTAAAACTCAATACTCTTATTTTGTCCACAATTGACTGACTTGTGTCTAGAAAAAAATAAAAATAAATAAATAATAAAAATCTGAGACAAAGCACATAAACTAACTGAACTCTATTAGGTGTCCTGATATAAAAGAGCAACCTTTAAGAAAGACAAATTCCCTATTTTTTTTTTTTTTTTTGCATAAACTAGTAATTTGAGATGACCGGTGATTCGAGTATGACATCAGCAAAAAGCAGAAACAATAGGCCTGTCTTAAATTATCTGAGAGCATAAGAATATGTTTCAAGACACAGGTCAAAAAATACCTACCAGTATTAAATTATATACTAATATAACTTGATTTATTTGTTTCAGAGAGAAACGACGCACACACAGCTGTCATGTAGCGATTGCGTAAATGAAACGTTTCTTTTCAATGAATTGGTGAACCGGTTCACTGAAAAAAAAAAAAAAACAGAAAACAGAAAAAAATAAAACATGTAAAACGTACTGGAAATATATTTGACATACTCACATGCACGCTGCATCAGACACATTAAATGACAGCAAACAAACAAACACCTTTATTAATAAAAGTAAGAAAAAGAAAAACAAAACGTAATAAAATAACAAATGTGCCTATTGTATGGCTCCACTCGAATTTTTAATGTTTTAAAATAGATTTTGTAATATGCACCGCGTGACAACGACATAACGTCATGGCATTCAAAGAATCACCGAATCTTTTTTAAGTTCTCTTAATGCTGTTCGAAAGAACCGATTCGCAGAAATGAGTCGGACTTCCCAGCCACTATCAACGTGACGTCACGATGCGTCATGCGAAAATAATATTCAATAATGTATTCAATGCCTGTACATGTGAGTCATGTAACAAATTCTGATAGTTATGCTGCGAACTATTTTAGCTGAAATCGTCAAAACATCTAATGGTATCAAGAGGAAAGTTGTTATGAGCAGCAGTGTGATGCTGCTGATGTCAAACCGGGCTGCACCAGTCTGGACCAGCACATCTATTATGTGCACAACTCTTATATCTGTGTGTGACACTGATAAAAAACTATCGACAGACATGGTCAACATCCGATCGTCAAATGTAAATGCTGAAATGAGGAAATGAGTAAGATCGGGTTGTTTAATGTGAATCCTCTTACCTTGTCAGGCTTGGGTTTATTCTGCAGCAGCTGTTCCAGATAGAGATCGGAGAGAGCCGTTCGCGCGCTGTTGACACGCTCCAGAATGACAGCAGGTTCGTTTTTATTGGAATTTAATGTCATGTTTCACAGTTAGGAGGAGGAGGGGTAGAAAAAATTGTCTGGACCAAGTTGGGTCTGCTCAAGGTCCGAAAGGGGTGGGTCAAGTAGAGCGACACGACGTGATAAGAAAGCTTGAGATAGTTGAAGATAAAGCTTGAGATTCGGGCTCGAAGTCCGGAGTTTGCGCAAGAGACAAGACACAGCTGACAAAGCACATAAACATTAGTGTGAGGAGGGGGCTGGCACACTGCAGCTTCCCTTTAGAGTGCGCACTTGCGTAGTTACTATCCCTGACAGAACGTAGCGGGGACCCGCACGCGATTTCTACTATGGCAAATACTAAACTTATGAATATTAATTACGTAACGCGAATTTCGCGCAGTGGTCCAAATTGATTGGCTGAAAGACAGCGTCGGTAGGCGGGCGCCAGTTCTCTGGCGAATTAACGAATCCTGTTATTGAAGGCGTGGATCATGAATATTAATTAGGTAATGTGACTGGATTCTTCATAACGGTTCGAGAAATATTAATGAGCAAAGCCTTCTCCATAGTAGGATTTTAAAATGAGCTGATGTTCTATCGAAATACAGTTTTGTGTTTACCACTTGCTGACTGGCGTTGTTTCGTTTCCGTATGGAACTGAAAATATCACAAACAAGATGGCGAATTTTCCACTGATTGTTCAAAAGTGCTTCCTAATACCAATATATGGATAATAAAAAGAAAAACAACGAGAAAGAAAACTAATCCATATGTCTATTAATATAATGGCAATGAAAATGAACTTTTCCTGTGCATATTCAGTCAGTGTGTCAAATTAATTCAATTTCACTGTGCCGATATAAGACAAGCTTGAGTGAAATCAAATTTAAAACCATGTACGCCCCCTTGCGTCCCACACACGAAAAAAATATTAAAGGGGGGGTATCACACAGTTTCTGCCAATCTCATGTTAATCTTGAGTACCTATAGAGTAGTAGTGCATCCTTCATATCTCCAAAAAGTCTTTAGTTTTATCATATTTATAAAAGATACATACGCTGTACTGAGTATTTCCGAAAACAGCCGAGCGCCTGCAGGCGTGTCCTGTGAGTGGACATAAAGTGACGAGCTGTCACGAGCACACGCCGCTTTTGTGTAGAGATTGGCTCAATGGTCAGCTAAACAGATGTATTTAAACACACACAATACACCATCGCATTATCCCTGGATAACTTTTGAATCACTATAATGAATATAGCGTATAGTGAATGATGAATTTATGAATTCACTACGTTCGTTTTGTATACATTATATGCACTTAGGCGCCTATTGCCAACAAAACAGACATTTGATGCAGTTTTACTCACCACCTGTGGTTCCGACTCATGACTGGGATCATTACCGCTGTGACCGCTCCATCTTTCAGTTTCAAACAATCTGTAAATCCAGCTTAGAACTGGGCCTTGTTTATAAAAACATAAGCGCCGATCCCGAGGGCTCGAGCAGCCACGGAAAAACATGAGATATTCTCCATTCATTTCAACCAATAAAAAAGTGATTGCAACTATCAGTTTCTATGGTTATTTGTACTAATAAATGTAATAAATGTTGAGAGCACATCAACGTATTGCATGAGCACAAAACTCTCAGCTTGACTTAACGCTGTGTTCTTTATGAAGAAAGGTTATCTTTCCCTCACAACCAAAAACACACTTCTTTGGTAACATTGTTGATTTTGTGAAGTCCTGTGACCTGTGCAGCGCTGCCGACGACTTCCGTAAACCCGAACGTGCGTTGATGGGCGTGCTCTTGCTCTCTCTCTCTGGTCGACGTGTGCGTGCGCGCCCTTCCGGGAGAAGTGCCCATACAAGGAATTTCGAACTTGTTGACATCACTCAGGCCGATACTCGAAAAAAAGATCCCGAATCCTGTAAGGATTTGGAAGAGAATTTTTGGCACAGAAATACTCCGTCATTCGTCCAACTCATGTTTTGAAACTTTGGCCATGTTTAGCATGATAATCCAACTCTTTAACAGTGTAAATGAGTCCCCCCCCCCCCCTTAATAGTTACCCTGAAGTCACCTTGAAATCAAAATTGACAATTCTTTATTATTTATAAAAAAAAACTAAAAAAAAAAAAAAAACTCACATACCCTTGTAATCTTTATTCAAAATAACCCTTTCGTCTAATAATGAGAAACTTTCTCGTAATTATGACTTAGTTTCTCATAATTATGAGAAACTTCTAGGCATGCGCAAAGCAGCGGAGCAGTGACACGCTAGCGACATCCGCTGGTCAAATGCGATAACTCCGCAACCATGGCACGTTCTGCAAAAGTCTAATCTATAATATCATTAAATAAATAACATTATTGATAAATTATCAGTAGCCTCCCTGATAGCACACGTACATCTTGGAGACGTCTATTTGAGGTGTGTGTTTACGTCTGGAAGATGTATTTTTTAGAGTGTTTGCTCATCTGGAATACGTCTATTGGACGTTTCCTGTCAGACGTCAAATAGACGTTTAGAAGATGTCTTTAAGATGTTTATGATTTAGAATGTATGTAAAACTGACATCTAAAAGATGTCTATCAGATGTTTGTAAACAGCAGATGTTTTCCAGATGAAGTGATCTTTAACAGACATCTTGCAGATGTATGTGTGCTATCTGGGATATGAGACGGGATATAGTCGTTTATTCATTTGTAACATTCATTTGTATTTTTGTGTATGAACAAGCAGAAACACAGAGTGGTGATCCATGGATTTCAAACAGATAGAGGAATGATAAGACAGCACACACCTACATATCCAAGTCTGTTAAAGAACGCTTCACCTGGAAAGCTGTCTTTTGCATACATTCTCATGAGTCATAAACATTTAAAAGGTGTTTTCTGTAGGAATATCACTGGAATGAAGGTTTATGACTGGGCAAGTGCTTTAGGACCCGGTTTATATTAGAAAAGCTTTCCAGCGCCTTTGTCTAGGCAAACCTGCGCATCAAATAGCCTAGACTCATCCGCGAAATACGTGTTAACGTTAACACATAAACCCACACATTTTATGAAGACGTTGCACTTAAACTTAACGAATACATGTCATATTCCTTCGTTAATCTGATAGTTTTGCATAATGTGCCATGTTTGCTGTTCTCGCATTTACGAGACTTTGACCAGCGGATGTCGCTAGCGTGCCACGCCCTTCTGCTCCGCTGCTCTGCGCATGTGTAGAAGTTTCTCATTATTATGAGAAACTAAGTCATTATTACGAGAAAGTTTCTCATTATTATGAGAAACTAAGTCATTATTATAAGAAAGTTTCTCATTATTATGAGATACTAAGTCATAATTATGAGAAACTTTTTCATTATTATGAGAAACTAAGTCATTATTATAAGAAAGTTTCTCATTATTATGAGATACTAATTCAAAATTAACGAGAAAATTTTTCATTATTACGAGAAAGTTTCTCGTTATTATGAGAAACTAAGTCATTATTACAAGAAAGGTTCTCATTATTATTAGATACTAAGTCATAATTATGAGAAAGTTTCTTGTTATTATGAGATACTAAGTCATAATTATGAGAAAGTTTCTCATTATTACAAGAAAGTTTCTCGTTATTATGAGAAACTGTCATTATTATAAGAAAGTTTCTCATTATTATGAGAAAGTTTCTCGTTATTAAGAGAAACTAAGTCATTATTACGAGAAAGTTTCTTATTATTATGACATAGTAAGTCATTATTATGAGAAAGTTTCTCAATATTATGACTTAAAGAATCATATTTTTTACTTTACTGTGGCGGAAACGGGCTTCCATAGTTTACTTCCATTTCATGCCAACTTTAACTGGTGTTAGAGTGTTATAGCAAGACCTGCACCCTCTAGAATGTTTTCAGGGTAACACTTCACAATAAGGTTCATTAGTTAACATTAGTTAACTAATTAACATGAACTAATAATGAACTGCACTTCTACAGCCTTTATCAATCTTTATTAATGTTAATTTCAACATTTACTAATACATTATTAAATCAAGAGTCGTATATAGTTAATGCACTGTGAACTAATATGAACAATGAACAGCTGTATTTTTATTAACTAACGTTAACAAAGATTAACAAATACAGTAACAAATGTATTGCTCATTGTTAGTTCATGTTAGTTGATACATTAACTAATGTTAACAAATTAACCTTATTGTAAAGTGTTACCATTTTCAGTTTTCAGCAGGTATTTTGATTAATTTTATTTGACCAAATTAATTTGCTAACTACTCAAGAGATTTAAGTAGTTCCATTTTTAGTTCAAAAGTGAACATTATCAAGCTTCACTCATTAAACCTAATGCACTGTAATGATAAAAGTTTTGGGAGTAACACATTATAAAAGTCATTATATTACAGTAATATATTATTTTTTGCTGTAAGGCAGTAATATAACACATTACTAATAAAATTTGGGTAATATTATACTTATTGCAATCTCAGTAACGCACGTTACAACAACGCATTTTAATCCGAAATTAAAGGGCATCTATTATGCAAAATCCACTTTTACAAGGTTTTTGGATATAAATGTGTGTTGGCAGTGTGTGAACACAACCACCCTACAGTAGCTATGTTTCCATCCAAAGTTGCGTATTTAACTTATGCACAAATTTTGAATATCGCATAGAACATTTGCGAATAAAGCACAGTTTCCATCCAGCGAGTCAAAGAAAACAAAAACGTCACTTCCTGAACACTGGCGCTAAATATCACTATGAAAAATGTAAGTTTCTGCTATAGAAGCCATTGTATATAATATTTTTTATATATAATACATTATTTGCGCCTCAGTGCTTGCAGATGAAACACAGTAAACGCTGTCATGTTATCTTGCATTCAAATGCCTGGTATTTGTGAACGCAATCATGTGAGGCACTTCGGGGAGGGAATTAAACCGAACCACTTTAACGACAGACTTTGCTCAGTCATTAGAGAATGACCAAAACAGCATTTCAAATGCTGTGCAATGAGATCAATCCGCTGGTTGTTATGAGATCGATCCAGTTATGCTGTTACATTGCAAAGTCACGTCTTTTTTGATGCGCATCAAGGAATTTATTCGGTAAAAGTGTTTCCATCGTAGTTCATGCGCATGTTTTCATGATTTATCCTACTCATTGGAGCACATAAGATTTTTATGCGCATTTTTAGAATCTATGTGCATCTTGGCATTTCCATCCAGCGTTTTTTTATGCAATATCCTAAAATGCCCATAAAAATAGGTGGATGGAAACATAGCTAATTATAAAAATCCACCCACTCCTTTTTTTAAATCCCCATTAAACCAAAGCAGTCTCATTAGACAAGCCGTTTTAATTCTCTGAGCAATGTGACGTTACATTACTGATGCCCCGCCCACGACCACTGACTGACAGTCCTGCATTACCATAGTTTCCGCCCTCAGCGAGCTGTACGCTGTCCGCCATTTTCTCCGCGCTCGAGTAGCTGTAGCGAAAACGTCTGGTAAGTAACTGAGATGTTTTGTTGTTGGATGTGAACATAACAGTCTTCATTTACTGACATCTGAGCCGCTGAACGCAGTGGATTAGTTTTATTTTTGAAGGGAATGCACCACAGATCTAATATACACATACGATTTCTGTAATGTTACCTGCCATTTACATTCACAGACATAACTGACTGTGTTTATGTGAACTGTGTGTGTTTTCGACAACCTTGTGTGTATTTGAGTTTAAACAAAACAAAAAAATGTGAAAGAGAAGTTACTCACGAGACTTGACCTCTGACAGCCAGCTGTCTGTGTGTGTGTGCTTCAGTGCGCTCAGAAAACGATATATTAGAAGTTTAAAATGATATAGGTTTAAAACTTGTGGAAATAATAAACTTTAATGATTACATTAAAACTATGCTATCCGTGAGAGTGATCGTGATATAGATGATAATCAAAACCAAGCAGATGTCTTGTTAATATTTGGCAGAGAATCCGATTGAGGCAGAAACTGTGATCGTAGAGAGGGGGCGGGGCACAGCAGCTTATTTGCATTTAAAGGCACATGCACGAAACCAGCCTGTTCTTGACTGTAGTCAGAAATAGGTATTTACAACATGGATTTAAAAATTATCTGTGAGGTATTTTAAGCTGAAACTTTACAGACACATTCCTGGGAACAACTGAGACTTAAATTACATCTTGTAAAAATGGGCATAATAGGTGCCCTTTAAGTGGTGATATTTTTTTTTTTCACCAACACTGTAAGACATTCCAGCACCAGAGAAAAAAATCCACGGTAAAATAAAGTAATAAGCCCCAAGAAGCCATGGTTTACAGTTAATTTATAACAGCTAAGGGGCGTTGTTAGGCACGATGCGGAGCGGTTAGGCATGACAGGGCTTTTTGCTTTTATATAACGGTTACCATACAATACAAATATTAAAGACAAAAAAATATGTACAGTATCAATGAAGTAAAATCACTAAAAGACTTCCTTCCGCTGGAAAAATAGTCCCTGACCGTGAACAGCAACAGAAGTTACATTTATTACGCCTCTAGATGCCGGCAAAGATTGTCTCTATGAGCGAGTCACTCAGTCGCAAAGACTTTTATATTGAAACTTGTTGTGAACACGGAACAAGACGCAAATGACAAATGCTTTGACTAGCACTGTCAGTGTCAGCAGGGCACAGGGGAAACCCATTAAATGTCAAAAGGACAAGATCGCAGCAGACATCAAGACAGATTTTTTATTATAAACATAGGACTGACCTGAAGGAAAATGCTAAATCTGAATGCAGGTAATACACTCGGTCACTCGATATCTCTCTCACAATACTCTTCTACATACAGTAGTAAGCTTCAGCGAACAATATCACTTTTTACGTTTCTAAGAGTGGTTGCTAAGGGTGTTGTGCAGTACTACACAGAACCGGGTGAAGCGGTCATAGCCGTGTTTTATCGTGAATAAAACACAGCTATTGACCAATCTGGAACTAATGGTAACACTTTATTTTAGGGTCTTTTAACTAGTTGCTTATTAGCATGCATATTACTAGAATATTGGCTGTTTATTGGTAATTATTAAGCACATATTAATGCCTTATTCTACATGACCTTATTCTACATTCTTAATCCTACCCAATACCTAAAGTTAACAACTAACTTACTAACTATTGACAAAGACTATAGAATATTAAGACGTGTCACTTGTGTTGTTTTGAATGGGAGAAAGTGCAACGCGCAATATGGCGGAATTAGTCCCGCCTTCTAAATAAGAGCCAATCGTGATTGGTAATGTCATTGCGTCACTGCAACGGCCGTTAGAAGCTCTGGTTCCTATAGAAACAGTCAGATGCGAAACAAGAGACGCGCATTTAGGACTGCGCATGCGCATTAGCTTGATCCAGCCTGAAAAATACCTGTTTGTCATGATTTGAGCGAATAGAAACAAAATTTATGAGACAGTTGTCAGATTTCATTGGTGATTTCAAATATGAAATTTAATCGAAAGCTTGGCAAACAGCTTTGGAGAATTTGATGTTTCCCCATTCAAAGAGGTAGGAGCTGCACTTGAATGCCTGAGAGGCGTTTCAAAGATGGCCGCCGAGTGAAATGACTTAAAGGGACTTTGCTATTAATAAGCAGTAAATTAGGAGTTTATTGAGGGAAAAGTCATAGTTAATAGTGAATACATGTTCCCTATACTAAAGTGTTACCGAACTAACCGTTTTATAAATAATAAACAACAGTTACTTTTCATTAAATACACAATACATGGAATTGCAGCAACACAGAGACACAGTGGTGCAGTAATACTGATGTAATGAGGTCACAGGTGTATGTTTGTAGAGTAATTTACAACGGCTTCGAACGCAGCTCAACCAATCAGAATCAAGGGCCGGTGTCCTGACATTTCATCCTACCTGTCAGATTGTCCTACCGGGGCTTACTGCGCATGCGCACATCAATATCGTTGACCACCATGCCCATAATTTCGTGCTGCTGGCGTGTGGACTTCTTCCTGTAAGGTTAGTTTTGGGCTATTTCTGTTTACTTTTACTACTTGCACTTCTACTTGCACTTTTTTTTTGACAGTTTGTGTTAATTTTCATTATGCCAAGACAGACCACAGTAATGAGGATGCACGAACTTCTTCACGTAGGGTAAGTTTATGACTATTTCCCGGGCATTTTTTACTACTTGCGCATGGATTTCTTCCTCTAAGTTATTTGTATAATATTTATGTTGTATATATATAATATATATAATTAATTTATCTGTTTATTTGTGCTTTTTTTCTTTCTTGCATTTTTAACAGCTATGGAAGATAAAATGTGGCATGCATCACTGGTTAGTGAACCATTTTAAAATGTTTTGATTGTTTGGTAATATATATATATATATATATATATATACAGGTGCTGGTCATATAATTAGAATATCATCAAAAAGTTGATTTATTTCACTAATTCCATTCAAAAAGTGAAACTTGTATATTATATTCATTCATTACACACAGACTGATATATTTCAAATGTTTATTTCTTTTAATATTGATGATTATAACTGACAACTAAGGAAAATCCCAAATTCAGTATCTCAGAAAATTAGAATATTGTGAAAAGGTTCAATATTGAAGACACCTGGTGCCACACTCTGATCAGCTAATTAACTCAAAACACCTGCAAAGGCCTTTAAATGGTCTCTCAGTCTAGTTCTGTAGGCTACACAATCATGGGGAAGACTGCTGACTTGACAGTTGTCCAAAAGACGACCATCGACACCTTGCACAAGGAGGGCAAGACACAAAAGGTCATTGCAAAAAGAGGCTGGCTGTTCACAGAGCTCTGTGTCCAAGCACATTAATAGAGAGGCGAAGGGAAGAAAAAGATGTGGTAGAAAAAAGTGTACAAGCAATAGGGATAACCGCACCCTGGAGAGGATTGTGAAACAAAACCCATTCAAAAATGTGGGGGAGATTCACAAAGAGTGGTCTGTAGCTGGAGTCAGTGCTTCAAGAACCACTACGCACAGACGTATGCAAGACATGGGTTTCAGCTTTCGCATTCCTTGTGTCAAGCCACTCTTGAACAAGAGACAGCGTCAGATGCGTCTCGCCTGGGCTAAAGACAAAAAGGACTGGACTGCTGCTGAGTGGACCAAAGTTATGTTCTCTGATGAAAGTAAATTTTGCATTTCCTTTGGAAATCAGGGTCCCAGAGTCTGGAGGAAGAGAGCAGAGGCACACAATCCACGTTGCTTGAGGTCCAGTGTAAAGTTTCCACAGTCAGTGATGGTTTGGGGTGCCATGTCATCTGCTGGTGTTGGTCCACTGTGTTTTCTGAGGTCCAAGGTCAACGCAGCCGTATACCAGGAAGTTTTAGAGCACTTCATGCTTCCTGCTGCTGACCAACTTTATGGAGATGCAGATTTCATTTTCCAACAGGACTTGGCACCTGCACACAGTGCCAAAGCTACCAGTACCTGGTTTAAGGACCATGGTATCCCTGTTCTTAATTGGCCAGCAAACTCGCCTGACCTTAACCCCATAGAAAATCTATGGGGTATTGTGAAGAGGAAGATGCGATATGCCAGACCCAACAATGCAGAAGAGCTGAAGGCCACTATCAGAGCAACCTGGGCTCTTATAACACCTGAGCAGTGCCACAGACTGATCGACTCCATGCCACGCCGCATTGCTGCAGTAATTCAGGCAAAAGGAGCCCCAACTAAGTATTGAGTGCTGTACATGCTCATACTTTTCATGTTCATACTTTTCAGTTGGCCAAGATTTCTAAAAATCCTTTCTTTGAATTGGTCTTAAGTAATATTCTAATTTTCTGTGATACTGAATTTGGGGTTTTCCTTAGTTGTCAGTTATAATCATCAAAATTAAAAGAAATAAACATTTGAAATATATCAGTCTGTGTGTAATGAATGAATATAATATACAAGTTTCACTTTTTGAATGGAATTAGTGAAATAAATCAACTTTCTGATGATATTCTAATTCATATGACCAGCACCTGTGTGTGTGTGTGTGTGTATATATATATATATATATATATATATATTTTTTTTTTTTATTTATCTGTTTATTTGTGCTTTTTTTTCTTTCTTGCATTTTTAAGAGCTATGAAAGATGAGTGGAATACACTTTATAATTTCCTTTCGGTGGGGATCATACCCATCAGGGTATGATAAGTCCAAAAAGCAGAATCTTCGGAGATATGCACTCAAATTCACTCTAAAAGGCAAAGTGTTATATTAAATTTAAATTTCAATCATGTTTATTTTATTATTCATCTGTTGCCATCTTAATGTAAATTTGTCATTTATGACTATATGTTCACTTTAATCTAGATGGAGACCTTTTTTATGAAAGCAGAAGAGTCATCAGAACCAAAGAGGAAGCCAGAACTTCATTCCTCTCCGATTGGTGGGCACACAGGAATTGGCAAAACACATGCTGCCATCTTTTTATGATAGTATTTCTATTTCCTGCTGCTGGAATTCGATGGTTGAGATGACTGCAGAGACGGATTCTACATTTGTGAGATGGACATAGCTACTCCCATTATTTTCAGAGAAAAGGACAAGAGCGTAATAGTCAAGTGCAATATTGCAATCTATGTGCGGGACTGAGGGAACTTTCTAGAAGATAGCACTTGAAAAACACCTGGACCGGTGACACGCAAACACTATCCGAGAGAGCTTCAGGATTGGAGAAGAGAAAGAATGTGCCAGACGAGAGCACGGGCAAGACAAAGCAACAGATGCAGAAATATGAGTGAGCCGTGAACACACGTACACCGTTTGTTTGCAGATTAATAATAACGGACTTGCGCATGCCTAATGTATGACACCTGTATGTCACTGAAATCATCTTTACCTTCATTACAACGTCATCCATCAACTTTATTGGTGACACTGGTTTTGTTTATCCAGTCGCCGTTCAGTGTGTATTTCACACAAAAACGGTGTGGGCTGCTCCGAAACAATCGCAGAAAATGCAGAGAGGTAGTGTTTATTAATATTTCATTTAACGTATTAATAATACAATTAATGAATTATATATATATATATATATATATATATATATATATATATATATATATATATATATATAGTATATTATAGAGCCTCGCAGCAGCATTTTGTACCAATTGTAAACGGTTTAGTAATGATTTGTTAATACCCACGTATAGTGAGTTACAGTAGTCTAACTTTTTCGAAATTGTGTGGTTTTTAATGGTTTTACCTTTGCCATTATTCCAAATAATAAAAACATGATTTAACCACAAAATAAATAAAATTTAAGATCACTGTCAAAGGACACCCTCAGATTCCGCTGCTCCTGGTGCTTCAAACCATACAGCTTCAGTTTTATCTTCATTTAAGTTAAAAAAAAAAAAAAAATTAACAACCTTCATAGTTTGAGTTCATGTCAGACCAACTCAAAACAACCTCCTTTTGCCAAGATAACAGCTCTGAGTCTTCTTCTATAATGAGATCATTCCTCCATACAGAATCTCTCCAGATCCTAAAGAGTCCCAGATCCATGTCAGTGCTTCTTGTCTTCAGTTCACCCCACTCATTTTATAGGGTTCAGGTCTGGGGACTGGGATGGCCATTGCAGAAGCTTGGTTTTGTGCTCAGTGACACATTTTTGTGTTGGTTTTGATGTTTGTTTTTGGATCACTGCCCTGTTGGAAGATCCAAACATGGCCCATTATGTGATTTATAGCAGAGGCTGTCAGGTTTTGATTTTTTATCTGTTGGTATTTTATAGAATCCATGATGCCATATATCTGAAGATGTACAGGACCTCCAGAAAAACAATAGGCCCACAACATTAAAGATACAGCAGTGTATTTCATTTTATACATGGAGTACTTTTTATCCCTGTGTGCACCAAACCCATCTTAAGTGTTTGCTGCCAAAGAGCTTTTTTTTTTTTTTTTTTTTTCATCTGACCATAGAACCTGTCCCATTTTAAGTTCCAGTAGAGTCAAGAAGCACCAACATGGAGCTGGGAATCTGAAGGATCTGGAGAGATTCTGTGTGGAGGAATGGTCTCTGATCTCTTGTCAGGTGTTCTCCAAACTCATCAGGCATTATAGGAGAAGACTCACGCTTGTTTCACACCGCAAACGTCAGCGGTGCGTGAGCGTCGCGTTAGCAGGGATAAGCTTTGTGTTTTACATCATCTGCCGCGTGCATAAGCTTACAAGCCAGCAAACTCGGGTTTGATTTGTGTATGCTAGAGCCTATAGCTGTCTGTGTAATAACTAAAATAATGGTTATATATCATATTTTCTGGCTAGTTTACTTTATTTTTTTTTTTATAATACACCATACTTTAACCCAAACTGAATAGTTAAAAACAAGTTTAAATGAGTAAATCTTTTATAAATATTTTTTTTAATTTCTTTCCTGACATACTCCAATTCTGGTTAAAACACACTAGATAAGCTTATTCTGTGCATTTTGAGCACTTTTTGTATGAAATCATATTTATTTTGTTCATCAAAGGTGTACTTTCACTTTAATTGAGCGTTAGCAGCGCAGCAAAAATAGACCCAGCGCCGAAACGAGCCTCTGCATGCGGTGTGAATGCTCTCATCTGTTAACATGGGCGCCGAAAAAAATACACGCTGCTTACGCTTTGCTGATGCATGCGGTGTGAAACCGGCCTCAGAGCTGTTATCTTGGGAAAAGGAGGTTGCAAGAAGTATTTAATAAAAGGGGGCAAATAATTGTTCCCAACATGTTTTAGAGAAAAATTAGATTTTTCAAATTTTTTGAATAAAATATCTAAAGGATAAACAATGCAGATTTATTTTTTTTACAGCCATCTTTGATCATATTTAACCAGGGGGCAAATAATATCTGACCAGCACTGTAGATAGGTAGATAGATAGGCCTATTCGTAACTATATTTATACTGAAGATTTTATAACATGCCTCTCCATGATATGGGAGTTTTTATCTTACACTTCAAATAAAATGCTACCATTTTCACTACTGTCCAGTGACAATTTGGAAAGTAAATGCGACGGAAGCCTACTATTTTAGTAATGAACACAACTTTAATTATTCAGGATGGGGCCGTTCACACAGAACACGTTTTGCCATTCCATTGCGCTACTTTTACATTGTTTTTCAATGTAAACGCGCTAGACAGACTTTGACCGTTGCACTCGTGTCTCGCATCCATAATTTTGCAACGTCTCTTGCATTACGCAGTCTTCTAAAAATGCGGCGCTTAAGTTAAAATAAGTTCAACTTTTTAAAAAAGGCATCTCTAGACCTTGCTATTTTAACCGCAAAAACGCATTCTGTGTGACTGGTCCAAAGATAAACAGTGCATTCTTACTTCAGTGTTGCCTCGTACATTCAGTTTAACAGCATTAACAGCAAGCCAAAGAGGGCAAGGTTTCAAATGAACAATGCATTGTCGTGGCAGATTCGATGTCTCTTTGTCCCTTCAGTTCTGGTCTCGAAGAAAAACTCACAGAGTCGAAGTTCCAGGTCTCAGAAGTATTTCACTTTATTGTCAAGCAACAAAGTGAGATGCCAGCTCCACATCTGAATCTCTCTTAGCTGGGGCACAGTTTTTATACATTTTTCTTATCTCTTAAAACACACCAAAGTAGTATCATTGGATGGTAATATCCACCCTTACATTTTCACATATTCTCACTTAAAGGTGCTCTTCCCCACACATCTTTCCCATGTACTCGCCGACCTTTCTACCATAATTATCACAAATATGATTGCAGGTGTTGTTTATGTAAGAGACAATTTTCTTAGTAAGGGTGACCAACTTCTAGCTACTGTACATCTTTTGACTTAATTTCTCATGGGCCTTCTGCCAATTTGATGGTCAACCCTTTTCCCATGGGCCAAATGAAACATTGTATCAAACCAGTCAATACACCCCAGAGGCAAGAAGCCTTCATATGACGCACTTAACAATGGTCTTATTCATTTCACAGCCACCTGTTTGGTGGAAAATTACCAACAAAATATGCTCAGTGGCCAAGTAAACTTGTCTGACCCTTACAGTTACATAGGCCAAGAGGCCTCAAAACACTTCTAGCTTTTATAGTAAGCAAACCAATTTCTACAACAGTTTTTTTATAGGATGGATAAAATACTCCCATGCATTATATTCTTGCTCCGTCCATGCAATAAATGCACATTCTTGAATAAATTTTAACTGCTCATCATATGACCCATTTTAGTATGCGCCGGCGGCCAAATGGCACTTTAAAATCAATCAGAGCTATACAAATGTATATATTAATATGTACAAGTAATTTAGGCTACAACCCCCCGTAATTCGCACCTTCATAGCATGCACATGCACATTGAGTTCATGTCAGGCCCGGTTCTTGGCAGCTAGAGAAGGGTGGGCTGGCAGATATACTGAGTGGGCAATTTTCCAAAACGCGTTGGGCACAATTATTTGTCCCCTTTTATTAAATACTTTTTGTATTTAATACAACAACCTCCTTTTGCCAAGATAACAGCTCTGAGTCTTCTTCTATAATGAGACCATTCCTCCATTCCTACAGAATCTCTCCAGATCCTAAAGAGTCCCAGATCGATGTCGGTGCTTCTTGTCTTCAGTTCACCCCACTCATTTTATAGGGTTCAGGTCTGGGGACTGGAATGGCCATTGCAGATGCTTGGTTTTGTGCTCAGTGACACATTTTTGTGTTGGTTTTGATGTTTGTTTTTGGATCACTGCCCTGTTGGAAGATCCAAACATGGCCCATTGTATGATTTATAGCAGAGGCTGTCAGGTTTTGATTTTTTATCTGTTGGTATTTGATAGAATCCATGATGCCATATATCTGAACAAGATGTACAGGACCTCCAGAAAAAAAATAGGCCCACAACATTAAAGATACAGCAGTGTATTTCATTTTACACATGGGGTACTTTTTATCCCTGTGTGCACCAAACCCATCTTGAGTGTTTGCTGCCAAAGAGCTCCAGTAGTGTCAAGAAGCACCAACATGGAGCTGGGAATCTGAAGGATCTGGAGAGATTCTGTGTGGAGGAATGGTCTCTGATCTCTTGTCAGGTGTTCTCCAAACTCATCAGGCATTATAGGAGAAGACTCGCGCCAGTTTCACACCGCAAACGTCAGCGGTGCGTGAGCGTCGCGTTAGCAGGGATAAGCTTTGTGTTTTACATCATCTGCCGCGTGCATAAGTTTACAAGCCAGCAAACTCGGCCAAAAAAGCCAGCAAACTCGGGTTTGATTTGGGTATGCTAGAGCCTATAGCTGTCTGTGTAATAACTAAAATAATGGTTATATATCATATTTTCTGGCTAGTTTACTTTAGTTTTTTTATAATACACCATACTTTAACCCAAACTAAATAGTTAAAAACAAGTTTAAATGAGTAAATCTTCTATAAATATTTTTTCTTTCCTGACATACTCCAATTCTGGTTAAAACACACTAGATAAGCTTATTCTGTGCATTTTGAGCACTTTTTGTGTGAAATCATATTTATTTTGTTCATCAAAGGTGTACTTTCACTTTAATTGAGCGTTAGCAGCGCAGCAAAAATAGACCCAGCGCCGAAACGAGCCTCTGCATGCGGTGTGAATGCTCTCATCTGTTAACATGGGCGCCGAAAAAAATACACGCTGCTTACGCTTTGCTGATGCGTGCGGTGTGAAACCGGCCTCAGAGCTGTTATCTTGGGAAAAGGAGGTTGCAAGAAGTATTTAATAAAAGGGGGCAAATAATTGTGCCCAACATGTTTTGGAGAAAAACATTTATTTCATAATGTGATTTTTCCCCCACTTTCAAATCTTTTACTTCAATGAAAGGTTAGATTTTTCTAATTTTTTGAATAAAATATCTAAAGGATAAACAATGCAGATTTATTTTTTTTACAGCCATCTTTGATCATATTTAACCAGGGGGCAAATAATATCTGACCAGCACTGTAGATAGGTAGATAGATAGGCCTATTCTTAACTATATTTATACTGAAGATTTTATAACATGCCTCTCCATGATATGGGAGTTTTTATCTTACACTTCAAATAAAATGCTACCATTTTCACTACTGTCCAGTGACAATTTGGAAAGTAAATGCGACGGAAGCCTACTATTTTAGTAATGAACACAACTTCAATTACGCAGAATGGGGTCGTTCACACAGAACACGTTTTGCCATTCCATTGCGCTACTTTTACATGATTTTTCAATGTAAACGCGCTAGACAGACTTTGACTGTTGCACTCGTGTCTCGCATCCATAATTTTGCAACGTCTCTTGCATTACGCAGTCTTCTAAAAATGCGGCGCTTAAGTTAAAATAAGTTCAACTTTTTAAAAAAGGCATCTCTAGACCTTGCTATTTTAACCGCAAAAACGCATTCTGTGTGACTGGTCCAAAGATAAACAGTGCATTCTTACTTCAGTGTTGCCTCGTACATTCAGTTTAACAGCATTAACAGCAAGCCAAAGAGGGCAAGGTTTCAAATGAACAATGCATTGTTGTGGCAGATTCGATGTCTCTTTGTCCCTTCAGTTCTGGTCTCGAAGAAAAACTCACAGAGTCGAAGTTCCAGGTCTCAGAAGTATTTCACTTTATTGTCAAGCAACAAAGTGAGATGCCAGCTCCACATCTGAATCTCTCTTAGCTGGGGCACAGTTTTTATACATTTTTCTTATCTCTTAAAACACACCAAAGTAGTATCATTGGATGGTAATATCCACCCTTACATTTTCACATATTCTCACTTAAAGGTGCTCTCCCCCACACATCTTTCCCATGTACTCGCCGACCTTTCTACCATAATTATCACAAATATGATTGCAGGTGTTGTTTATGTAAGAGACAATTTTCTTAGTAAGGGTGACCAACTTCTAGCTACTGTACATCTTTTGACTTAATTTCTCATGGGCCTTCTGCCAATTTGATGGTCAACCCTTTTCCCATGGGCCAAATGAAACATTGTATCAAACCAGTCAATACACCCCAGAGGCAAGAAGCCTTCATATGACGCACTTAACAATGGTCTTATTCATTTCACAGCCACCTGTTTGGTGGAAAATTACCAACAAAATATGCTCAGTGGCCAAGTAAACTTGTCTGACCCTTACAGTTACATAGGCCAAGAGGCCTCAAAACACTTCTAGCTTTTATAGTAAGCAAACGAATTCTACAATTGTTTTCTATAGGATGGATAAAATACTCCCATGCATTATATTCTTGCTCCGTCCATGCGATAAATGCACATTCTTGAATAAATTTTAACTGCTCATCATATGACCCATTTTAGTATGCGCCGGCAGCCAAATGGCACTTTAAAATCAATCAGAGCTATAGAAATGTATATATTAATATGTACAAGTAATTTAGGCTACAACCCCCCGTAATTCGCACCTTCATAGCATGCACATGCACATTGAGTTCATGTCAGGCCCGGTTCTTGGCAGCTAGAGAAGGGTGTGCTGGCAGATATACTGAGTGGGCAATTTTCCAAAACGCGTTGGGCACAATTATTTGTCCCCTTTTATTAAATACTTTTTGTATTTAATAAAACAACCTCCTTTTGCCAAGATAACAGCTCTGAGTCTTCTTCTATAATGAGACCATTCCTACAGAATCTCTCCAGATCCTAAAGAGTCCCAGATCCATGTCGGTGCTTCTTGTCTTCAGTTCACCCCACTCGTTTTATAGGGTTCAGGTCTGGGGACTGGGATGGCCATTGCAGATGCTTGGTTTTGTGCTCAGTGACCCATTTTTGTGTTGGTTTTGATGTTTGTTTTTGGATCACTGCCCTGTTGGAAGATCCGAACATGGCCCATTATATGATTTATAGCAGAGGCTGTCAGGTTTTGATTTTTTATCTGTTGGTATTTGATAGAATCCATGATGCCATATATCTAAACAAGAAGTACGGGACCTCCAGAAAAACAATAGGCCCACAACATTAAAGATACAGCAGTGTATTTCATTTTACAAATGGGGTACTTTTTATCCCTGTGTGCACCAAACCCATCTTAAGTGTTTGCTACCAAAGAGCTTTTTTTTTTTTTTTTTTTCATCTGACCATAGAACCTGTCCCATTTTAAGTTCCAGTAGTATCAAGAAGCACCAACATGGAGCTGGGAATCTGAAGGATCTGGAGAGATTCTGTGTGGAGGAATGGTCTCTGATCTCTTGTCAGGTGTTCTCCAAATTCATCAGGCATTACAAGAGAACACCCACACTGGTTTCACACCACAAACGTCAGCGGTGCGTGAGCGTCGCGTTAGCAGGGATAAGCTTTGTGTTTTACATCATCTGCCGCGTACATATGTTTACAAGACGGCAAACTCGGGTTTGATTTGTGTATTCTAGAGCCTATAGCTGTCTGTGTAATAACTAAAATAATGTTTATATATCATATTTTCTGGCTAGTTTACTTTAGTTTTTTATAATACACCATACTTTAACCCAAACTGAATAATTAAAAACAAGTTTAAATGAGTAAAAAAATTTTTTTTTATTTCTTTCCTGACATACTCCAATTCTGGTTAAAACACACTAGATAAGCTTATTTTGTGCATTTTGAGCACTTTTTGTGTGAAATATTTATTTTGTTCATCAAAGGTGTACTTTCACTTTAATTGAGCGTTAGCAGCGCAGCAAAAATAGACCCAGCGCCGAAACGATCGCGGCACTGCTGCTTCTGCTCTGCTCCTGCTACGCAGCCTCTGCATGCGGTGTGAATGCTCTCATCTGTTAACATGGGCCGAAAAAAATACACGCTACTTACGCTCCGCTGATGCGTGTGGTGTGAAACCGGCCTCAGAGCTGTTATCTTGGGAAAAGGAGGTTGCAAGAAGTATTTAATAAAAGGGGGCAAATAATTGTGCCCAACGTGTTTTGGAGAAAAACATTTATTTCATAATGTGATTTTTTTTTTTTCCCCCACTTTCAAATCTTTTACTTCAATGAAAGGTTAGATTTTTCTAATTTTTTGAATAAAATATCTAAAGGATAAACAATGCAGATTTATTTTTTTTTACAGCCATCTTTGATCATATTTAACAAGGGGGCAAATAATATCTGACCAGCACTGTAGATAGATAGGCCTATTCTAAACTATATTTATACTGAAGATTTTATAACATGCCTCTCCATGATATGGGAATTTTTATCTTACACTTCAAATAAAATGCTACCATTTTCACTACTGTCCAGTGACAATTTGGAAAGTAAATGCGACAGAAGCCTACTATTTTAGAAATGAACACAACTTTAATTACGCAGAATGGGGCCGTTCACACAGAACGCATTTTGCCATTCCATTGCGCTCCCTTTACATTGTTTTTCAATGCAAACACGCGCTAGACAGACTGCGATTTTAACCGCAAAAACGCATTCTGTGTGACTGGTCCAAAGATAAACAGTGCATTCTTACTTCAGTGTTGCCTCGTACATTCAGTTTAACAGCATTAACAGCAAGCCAAAGAGGGCAAGGTTTCAAATGAACAATGCATATGCATTTTAAATACATGCATTATATTCTTGCTCCGTCCATGCAATCAATGTACGTTCTTGAATAAATTTTAACTGCTCATCATAAGACCCATTTTAGTTTGCGCCGGCGGCCAAATGGCACTTTAAAATCAATCAGAGCTATAGAAATGTATATATTAATATTTACAAGTAATTTAGGCTACAACCCCCCGTAATTCTCACCTTCATAGCATGCACATTTTTCGTCCTTTTTTGGCTCGTGTGATTGCCAGCCTCTGCTTTTCCACCACACACTGAAGTGCGTGAGTGTAACGCGCCTCGCTGTATACATTCAGCTAAGAAAAGAAAAAATAGCCTACTGCAATTTTCTTATTTTTTTATTATTATTATTGATGGGTATTCTACAACCCTTCATCAAACTTCTCAACATACAGCCCACCTCAGATTGTTTTGATTCAGTCCACAAATAATAATAATAATAATTTTAAAAATTATTAACGCTATCCTAAATTCTGATTGGGTGGGCAAGGCAGATGTTTGGGTGGGCTAAGCCCACCCTTGCCCATGCCTAGAGCCGGCCACAGTTCATGTATACAATTCAACAGAGACTCTACTTGCTTCTTGTTATGCTTCTGCAAAGGGAAATACACCTGCATATCATCTGCATAAAAGTGAAAAGAAATTCCATGTTTGCGAAACATTGACCCAAAGGGGCAGCATATACCAAGGAAACAGAATTGGGCCAAGAATGGACCCTTGTGGTACCACACTAAACAACAAAACTGATCGTAAATAATATTGACCAACATTAACTCAAAAGGTTCTATTTGAAAGAAAGGACTTAAAACATATGAATGCTGTACCATGGATTCCCACTACCTTTTCAAGTCTTAAAAGTAGTCTCACGGTCAATTGTATTGAACGCTGTGCTAAGGTCCAATAAAACAAGTACTGCTGAGGCCCCTGAGTTGACCGCAGTCAGTAAGTAATTTAAAGCTCTCATTAAAGCCAACTCAGTATGGTATGCCCTAAAACTGACTGAAAGATTTCAAGAATTTCATTTGAATCAAAAAGGTCTGTTTGATTCAAAGCAACCTTCTCCAAGACCTTTAATGTTATGAAGCGACAAGAATACTTTTTGTGCGCAAAAACAAAACAAAAATTACGACTTTATTCAACATTTTCCTCTCTACCCTGTCAGTCTCCTATGCAGTTTACTTTGCAGTTTGCAGTGCAGAGCTTCCGTGTACTATGTCAGAACGGCAACTCATTATTGGCCGGCTCCTGCATCATCATCACACGTATGTGTCGGGTCTGTTCACGTGAACGGCATCGGGCAATACTGAGCCGCCATTCTTACGTAGAACACGGAAGCTCTGCACTGTCTGTACAACGTAAACAGCGTAGGAGAATGACGGAAGAGACAAATTTGTTGAGTAAGGTTGTTATTTTTGTTTTGTTTTTGCGCACAAAAAGTATTCTCGTCACTTCTTAACATTAAGGTTGAACCACTGTAGTCACGTTGACTGTTTTATCACTGATTTTATCGCTGTTTTTACTACTTTTCTGGACCTTGAATGTGGTAATTATGGTGTTTTCTATGGGGGATAAAAAACCCTAATCTTTTGGATTTCATCAAAAATATCTTCATTTGTGTTCTGAAGATGAACAAAGGTCTTACTGATGTGGAATGACATGAGGGTGAGTAATTAATGTCAGAAATTTTATTTTTGGGTGAACTAACCCTTTAAGTGGAAAATTATCTGAACTCGAAACTCAAGTCACAAACAGGATCCTGCAAGTCACCCACACGTTGCAGAAAAAGAAAAAAAAAACTTTCTCATCAGCTCATCATCACCATTTACAAATCTGTTGATCAGAAACAAATGACAATTTTAAACTCACACAGCAGCTTTGAGCATCATATCAAGCTCACTAAACCTATCATTCTAAGAGATCAGCTGAGAGCTACAGAATTTTCTGCAGCGAACAATGCACTGACGCACAGCGAGATGTTTTATTTAAATCGCATTTATTTTCATTTTCATTCTCGTGAACAATACAATATTTATTACATTTACATTAATAATGGCTTTAGCCAGATTACAAATTGTGCAAATACATACACAGTAATGCATTTTATAACACAAAAAAATGCACCATTTCATAGTATTTGTTAGGTTACTAATGCAGTATGCAGGCTAATTTCTTAATCAACAAAGTCAAATCAATTGTTTAAATAAAAAGTGCAAATATACTTTAATCAACATTTAATATTTCCCTACATTGCTTTCATGTTTAGATGTAAAGTTTGTGGTTAACACATACATTTATCACCACAAGCATGGTGACACTCATAACACAACAGTACTCATGTCAACCACATGGGATCTTTGTCATGAGGGAAAACCATAACATTTGCAAAGGTTTTTTTTTTTTTAACTTGCACAAATAAAGGTCATGCTCTCAGTAAAATAAATTAATAAAGGAAATATAAAAAGTCTATTCACAAATAAACAGTCAGAGTACTCAAGCAAGCTCAGTTGTGCTTAACTGATAATGCGTCCCCTATTTTGTTGTTGAAGTCAACAGCTGTGCATCCAAAATAACGTTAGATTAATAAGTTAATTGGTAGAATCTAGTCAGATAATACAATGCCAACATGGACATGATGCGTGACATCCTCAAAAACTGAAAATATGATAAATGAACAAAAATATGACCCACTACAAGTTCACTTGCAATGAGGATAAACAATGAGGATGTTTTTTGTGGCTGCCGAAAACATAAAAGCATTGAAATAACACATTTAGAAATAAGTAATAATAATAATAGAAAAACACTAATTTTCCTATATATTGTTAATTACTGCATATGTTGTTGGGCCTGTGCAGTTTCATACATAAATCCATGTTTAATTTTAGAAAAACCATTTTGTTTTTGTTTTTGGGACCACCACAAAATCTGGGTCAAAGTAAAGCCGTTTGAGAACCACTGCTCTAGTGCAAATGCTACATCTACATATTCAGTATTTACAGAAACACAAGACATGCTTAAATACACTTACACTACCAATCAGAGCTTTAGACACACCTGCTCATTTTTTATTACTACAATTTTGTTGCAGACAATGTTTTTTGGATCATATGAAACTCAGAAATTCAGTCATGTGTGCCCAAACTGTCAACCAATAATGTACGTAATTTAAAACTTAATATTTAAATTTGTTGAACCTACAAAATTTGATTCATGTAGTCATCAAAAGTCACAAATGGAAAAGTCATCCTTTAAGGCTAAATTTCAGTGAGCGAGCGGTTTATGCTGATTCTCCTTCTGTTTAAAGCATACATGTTTTTAAACTTGCCCTGAATGGCACAGAGTATGGTTTTCCTGTATGCACTGGATAAGAAGTAATAGACAATTGGGTCCAGGCAACTATTTAAAGCAGACAGTAGCAAAGTAGTTTCATTTAAGATGTGCAACAGTTGTTGGCTATGAAGATCCCCGATCACATTCATCTGAGCCAGAACGTATGGGATTCGTATCGCATGGTAAGGCAAGAAACACAAAGTAAATATGGACGGTACCAAGAAAGTCTTTATAATGACCCTCTTTTTGCGACTCTGTGCCTTAGGGTCACCATTACCCATGGACATAGCCCTGAGTTTATTAGTGATCTTCACATAAAAACAAAGAAAGGCCACATAAAAAACAAGGAAGAGCACCACCGTTGTCAGGTTAATGGTCCCACCGACAGTCCCCTTGCTGTGGAAGTGGAAGCAAACTTCGTCGCACGGATGTTTCAGACTGTTGTTTGTCAAAAAGGGGATCATTCCTGAAATGAGGACTACCCAGACGATGTAGCTTGCCATGTGGCTCCACTTGGTCTTTTGGATGCTGAAGACCCAAACAGGCTTGATGATTTTCAAGTAGCGATCCAGACTGATGAGGCTGAGGAACAGGATGCTGGAATACATGTTCAAGTAGAAGAAGATGCCCACCACCTTGCACAAGTAGAAAGGACCTACTTTGTTGTGGTAGTAAACCCGGACAGGCAAACACAGGACCAGCATAGTGTCTGCCAAGGCGAGGTGTCGCATGTATACGGCCATGGAAGAGTCTGTATGCCGCCGAAGGAAAAATATGTAAAGGGTGACGGTGTTGCAGAGCAGACCGATGCAAAAGATGAAAATGTAGCCAATGGGCAAGAAGGGTGAAAGTATGCCATCATGAATCTTGCAGGACTCGTTCGTGGTTAAATTGCCTTCCTGCAGCATTGTGACAGCCAAAATATTGGTGTACACTTGCCGTCCACTGCTCCTCAAAAATCTTGACACACAGAGATATTTGGTGGTCCTAATGGAGCATAGGGGGATAAGGTCAAAGAATAGTCTGTATTTTGACAGGTTTTCGTTGATCTTTCCTTCAATTGTTGAATTGCTATTGGAAAAAAACGATTCCAAGAAAAGAATAACGCTCTTACCTGTGTGAGTGGTTTGCTTGCTCTTGAGCGAGTGACTAAGTGCATGTCTGTTCAGAATCTACAGCACCTATGCAGGAAATTCTGCCCGTATGTGACGTCAGACCTGGTTGCTGTGGTTGACGATGCTATTAACCCCAGCAGATATGTCAGTGCTAGATAAACCATGTTTCTAGAAAAGCAAAACTCACTTCCACTCTCAGAGCACAGGTAATGACCATTACCTTGTTTTTACCCCAGCACTGTGCACAGTTGAGGAATATGCATTTTAGAGTTCTTTGTCTTGTAACAACCTTACATTTCATCATATAAGTTTTTTTTAGTAGATTTAATAAGATTAAACTAAAGATTGAACCCTCTTTTGTTAGATAACTGCAGTATAAACTAGATTTTTACAATTTATGAAGAAAATATGTGTGATGTGAGTTTTCAGGGTTGTTGTTTACTGGCAGAAGTAGAAGCAAACGTTTCTTTGATATTCTGTTCTCACTTGGTTCCCTCCTTCAATACAAGTTTATAGGATTTATTTCTAGTTTTATTTTCCCTGTCATTCATGTCTACCACTGGACAAATGTCTACCATTTAGACTATACTATATCTAGAAAATACGGTTTGTACAGTATAAAAACCATTACGCCTATGGAATGTTCCCACAATTCACAAAAAAAATTGTGTGTGTTTATGTACATGTATGGTTTATGAGGACACAAATGTGTATAATGACATGGGTATTACAACATAAACCAAACGACTTAAAAAAATACCAAACTGTGTTTTTTGAAATTCATAAAATGCCAAAAGTTTTCTGTGATGTATAGGTTTGGCTATACAACGTGTGCAGAATTATCAGTCAAGTTTGATTTTCTGATCATTTTTTTTTTTTTTTTCCAAGCACATTTTATCAATTCCAAACCACATCAATCTTAATAACTACTATTATGTTTGTATTTATTCATTTATAAATGATATATAATTGTTAAGGAAGGCTGGAAGTGAAAACGCCTTATATTCAGGTGTGCATAAGTATTAGGCAGATTTACTTTTACAGACAAAATGAGCCAAAACAGAGAGTTAACTCAGACTGAAATGTCAAAAATTAATAAATGCCCTTGAGAAGAATGCAATACTAATGCAATACTAGAAATTGCAAAGTTAAAGCATGACCATTGGACAGCAAAATTCTCATTGGGTCAGCAGGGTTAAACAAAAACAGGCATAGAAGAAAAGACACAAGTTAACTGCAAAATAATTAAGAAATAAGTTAAAGCATTAACTGTGAAACCACCAGGAACCCTTTAGTCTCCAGCACCACCATTTTCCAGAACTGTAACCTACCTGGAGTCTCCAGAAGTGCAAGCGATATCAGAATCTCAGAGACTTAGGTTAGGCAAAGAATCCTAAAAAAAACTACCCCTACTTAATGAAAATCACATCCTGAAGTGTTGCAAAATACATGAAGAATGATTTTTTTTATAGGCTTTATAGACAGACAGATTGAGAGTGACTCTTAAAGAACCAGCACCACATCCTCTTGTACCACATTTATCTTCCAGTATCTGGCAGCAAGTTTTGGGAATTCATTTTTCTATCCTGAAAACTCTGTCTTGCAGAGATGGACTAAAAATGATCATCCAAAACTTGCTGCCAGATTCTATGCTCATCCAAACACCATCCTCAGTTGTACAAACATAGGAAGTAACTCTGGCAAATATACACCTGTTTCACATGGTTAACCACATAGTATGCTTGCCAGAGTTGATAGTATTCCTTGCCACTTACAAGGTGGAGCACACTGATCTCTCCATACAGCGCCGTGGCATTGTATCGAAAACAGCATTATAGGCGTACTACAGATAATGTCTCAAACATAAAGAATCTGATATTCGGAGTAACAACATTTCAAAAGTGGAGGCCGAACAGCTTCGCACAAAAATTTAACTCTGTCTATTGCTAAGCCACCACCTCCTAATTTTAGTAAAGAGTAGAAATACACTTTAACTTCTTTGAACAAGGATCAGAACATCACAATCCTTTCAGCGGATAAGGGAAGATGTACAGTGGTGTTGAATACAGAGGATTATCTTGAGAAGGTACTCATGATAACATGCAGAGATATTTTATATTTGATTATTTTATTCATTTTCTGTACCTGAAATCTACTGTTAGATACCTGAAAAGCACGGTTTATTTTATTTGAATCTTTGCTTTGTTGTATTGATTTGTGCTGTTGCTTATTAGTTTTATTATTTGTTCTTATTTATTTATTTTTATTTCACAGTAGTCCTTTTTTCCCTGAACATAGCACATACAGAACCGTACCGAAACCGTGAGCCTAAACAGAGGAAACAGAGGAGTGACTATCATTAAGCAGAAGAAGTTCCATTGGGTGACTAATGCTATTTCTGCAGCCTACGAGGCGAGTGGCTTAGCATTGCCTCTGGGTGTTCATGCTCATTCTACCACGGGAGTGGCTTCTTTTCAGGCTCTGTTTAAGGGTGCTTGCTTGGAGGATATTTGTGTTGTGGCAGGCTAGTCCTTTCAACAAACTTTATTCAAGTTTTATGGTCTGGATGTGGGGATGACACCTGGCTCCCAGGTTTTGTCTGCTTGAGCAGGATGTTTATCCTTGGTCTTCCCAGATAAACCCACAAATGTATTCGTATGGCATTGTGGAATATTGTTCCCATAGCACCAGCTGATGCTGAGTTGAGTGAACCTATGAAAGGGAATGTCTCTGTTACACATGTAACCTTGAGTATTAACCTACGTATGAGACACTGCATATCTTGCCATTCTCCTCATTTGCTTGCTTAGTTCATTGGAAATATGAAGTGAGAAGGCGCGAGCATGTCCTTTTGAGGCATACGTGACGTATTCCTCATGGGGTAGTGCAATGCGCCATCAGACAATAAATTAGCTTGACAGACAATCGCTACACCTTGAGGGTGTTCCCATTGTGTCAGCTGACGCAACTTCTTGTTCCCTACTCAGGGAACCAAAGTTACAAGGTTACAGATGTTTTCCAAAGTACTTCCAAAATACTCTTGACACAAAGTGTTGAGCCATGACCCATCTTTGCTTTTGAAGACTGAAACAATGCTAAAATACATATTAGCACTGTTTCTAAAACAGCATATTATCACCTCAGAAACATCTCCAAAGTATGTGACATTCTCTCCCCTTCTGACAATGAGAAACTTGTTTTTGCTGGGTTACCAAAGAGCTCTATTAAACACTTAGAATGAGTTCAGAATGCAGCTGCATGAATGCTAATTCTAAAATTACACTCAGGTCCCTTCACTGGCTGCCTGTTCCATTCATAATTGAATTCAAGATCCTCTTATTAGTTTTTAAATGTCTTCATGGTACTGCCCCAATATACTTTTCTAATTTGTTGAATAAATATACTCCAGCAAGATCATTCCGAACTTTAAATAGCAATTTGTTGTGCCAAAAACACGGCTAAAAATTGGTGAGTCAACCTTTAGTCATTTCGGTCCCAAGCTATGGAACTCTTTACATGACAACCTACGAGCAATCGACTCACTGTGCACTTTTAAAAAGTATCTCAAAACACATTTGTTCACTAGGCCCTTTCCTTGATTTATTTTATTGTCGTATTTTATTATTTTATTTCTATTATGTGATTTTAGTCATTTTACTATCTTATTTCTAAATGCGTATGCATTTTTTCCCCCTGTGTATTTCTCTTCTGTAAAGCACTTTGTAAACACTGTTCTGAACAGTGGTATATAAATAAAGCTTTACTTGATTACTTGTTATAATCTTTTCACATTTATTTTGCCTCTGACCCAACTTTTTTGCAGAGTTTTGCAGCCATCAAAATCAAAATATGTTTATATTTACAAAATACAATTTATTTGGTCAGTGAAAATATATTTTCTTTTTACTCTTGTCAGTTAAATAAAGGTTCAAGAGAATTAACAAATCACAGATTTTTTTTTTTTTTTTCTCCTTACCCTCTCAAAACAACTCAAGTGATGTCAAGCTGAACTATCATTTGTATATGATTATTCATAAGATAGGGTCGAGACAACTATGTGATAAATTCCTCACCTAAGAAGTCATGAACATGTCAAATAGCAAACTGATATGAAAAACCTTGTGTGGCTGAAGTGGTTTGACCTGGATTGTGCCATTCACATTCTGTAAAAGTAAAAACTTTGTTTATAGTGTTCATGATGTACTATAATGCTACTTATTTTTGGATTATTTCTTTCCTATCCAGATTTTTAATTTCTTTATAAACCATGAGAAACAACTCACTTCGCATACATTTACTGCACAGCTGCACAAGCCCATGACTGCTATCATTACCCACACAGGAAGTGACAAAAGAGCCTGTATCAATGCATGCCAGTCAAACCACAAATGCAGCTATAAGAAACCTTGAACTTTCTAACTGTTAAATCTGCTGCTCAGTGCTAGAAAATGATGAACAGGTCACCGAAACCTTTCCAACCCACGCTGCAAAAACTCCCCCAGTGTCATATACGACACAATCAGAACTAAGAGAGTCATTCTGGTAATACACATCAAATGTAGTGTTACACATTACCTAGGAATTTCATTTTCTACTCTGAATATTTTCAAATTCAAATATCCACATACAGTATAGAGCAAACCATTAGATTGATTAAATAAATATTAATTATTCATTCAATCTAAAATAAATATACTAAAGTAGAACATCTCAAATTGAGATATTTTTGTATATTTGTTTGTTTGTTTGTTTCATCTACAGATGTTTCTTGGAAGGGGTTTCATGTACAGATCATTTCTTTTACTGGGCTTGAGGAAAATGAAAACAAATGTTGATATTCAGATAAAATTACACAATTAAGAAGATTCATTAAATGTGTTGAGAGGAGATTTTGTTCCATTTATTGTTCAACTTACTCCGGGGGCCATCTTTCCCCATCTTACCCGACCCTCATTCATTCTTCTCTACATAGTCTACTTGAAGGAATGAAAATGAGTGAGCAAATTTGGACACTGAGTGTGCAAGACAGGCTGCCTCTTTTGTGTAGTTTGTGTTTGCTGTTTAAAAAAAAAAAAAAAGAAAAGAAAAAGCTAACAGTGTGGTTGCAGCGCTCACTTGCGCAAGCGTTTACCACCAAATTTCTCCTTACCTCTTTTACAGAGACATGGGTATTCATTAGGCTGTCGCCTGAGCTAGATGACTGAATTGTTCATTGCATTCTAAACCAAAGCCGCTTTAAGGTTAGCAAAAAAAAAAAAAAAACTTACACTGTGGTACACAGGAAAGGAGACCAGTGGCCTTTTTTTGACAGAGCGTCGTTCTGCCTGGAGCAGAAGGACCGTTCACTGGAGGACCATACTAGGCACTTTTTAGATCTGGCGTGCTGAACTCACTATCCTGACCTACCACCTACTTCCAGTGAACGATCCCAAAGAGGATTTCGTCGTACATGTGGAATAGGTGCTGCCCCGCTGAGGAGGACTTTACCAGCATCCCGAGTCCAGCCATCAATCACCTCGCTGCATAAAGAGGATGCCTTAGCACACCGCAGACAGAGAGCTTGAGCAAGCTGCGATGCACAAGCCAGCGGCAGTGGAGAAATGGACTGAGCCACACTGTGAGTCTGACCAGGTGCATGAGCCAGCAACACCGTGAGTCTATTAGTGGAGTTCGAGGGTATGGAGGAAAACCCTGCCCACACTCTGCAGCTGGCCTCTCCAAGCTATTTTTATGATTTAGAAGAGGATGCTTACCCTAATCTCCCATCCCTGCCGGTCTTGTCCAGCTCAAATTTTTCCACTGGTACCACTCAGTTCACCTTCCAGCTACACCTCGGTCCTCTGCCACCCTGGCTCCAACTCGGAAGCTCATCACTGCAGCTCCACCTCGGCCTCCAGGACATCAGTTCCACCCAAACCTGTTCTGTTTCACGCTAATTACTTCCCATGTATTTAAGCCCCTAGTTTTTCTTTAGTTCTTGGTCTGTTATCGTCAATGTTTATGTCTAAGTTTACCATGGTTATGTTTTCTGTAACTCCAGCGATCTCATTTTTGTTGTTGTTGTTGTTGTTGTTGTTGACTTATGGATTAAAGACTTATTTTTGTTCCTGAATTCCCTTCATTGTGCACTTCAGTGCAGCCACATCATGACAGTAGGTTACCATGATATTCACTTTAGAATTAATTATACATTATGCATTATTCACATTAATTATGAACCTGCATATAGTAGTTCTTAGTAGTCCTCAGGGTGGTGAAAAAATAGTAGTTATATAGTAGATAGTAGCTCGACTGATGTTGAATCGCTAGACCAAGTCTTCTCCGACCATAAGCCAATTGTTTTTAAAGGACCCAGATTTCAAAGTTGACCTTATCGGATTTTAAATACTGGTGCTACTGAGCAGTTCAAAAACGTATTTTTTAAGTTGATAATGCTTGTTTATAGTCAAGAGTCTTTCCTTTAATATGGATTTAGATTTTCTCACTCTAAAAGTTACACTCTATATGTTTACCCCTTTTAGACTCCATTGCGGGTCAAAAATGTCAAATCCAGACCTGAGCCCTGGCTGAATGACATGACTCGGGGGTTGAGGCAAACCTATAGGAGATTTGAATGTAAATGGAAGAAAGACAAATTACAGGTGTCCTTTGTCATGCTAAGTAAGTTTCTAGCCAACTATCAGAATGCTGTAAAGACGGCTAAGAGAAATTATTTTGTAGAATAAATCATGAAAAATAGTAGTAAACCACAACTTTTAATTAATAGATTCTGTAATTAATCCAATTGGCTTTTAGACATAAATACTTATTTTTATTGAGTTGTGGATTTTGATTTATACTTAGACATCTCAAAGACTACTTTTTGTCAAGCTTTAGATTTTTTTTTTGTTTGAAATATTAATTTGAAGTGTCAGTTTTTGCATTCATTTTACTACAGTCAAACCTGAACACAGAGGTGGAGATTTTGTTACACATAACAGCAAAATTCAATAAAAATGTAACAAAAATTAACAGGTGTTTTATCATAGCATAATAAATCTGGGTCTGAACTGATTTCAACCTCTTGTTTGAGTCTTTTGGGTCAATTTTACCATATTGTTTCAGCCACACCAGTTCTTTTGTGTGTGTGTGTAATAGTGTGTTTTGTGTGTGTGTCTCTGCATGTGTGTAAGTGAGTGTGTGTTTGAGTGAGTGTGTCTGTTTTGTACTCTCAATGTTTTAGAGTGTAACATCTTCCTTGCTGTATGTTTTTCTACTTCTTTGTGGCTATATTATTGTTTTTATTTCACACTTTTGCAAAAACTTGCTCTGTGTTATAGTCATGCTAGTTCATATATACAGTATGTGTGTAGGGGAAGATAGTGGTTGGGTGGATTTGTCTATTTTGCACTCTTGGCATTTTAGAGTGTCACTGCTGTGCACTTTTTCTTTTTCTGCACAGTGGCTGATTTGTAGTTTGTACCACCAAAAGTTTCTAAAAAGAGTTTTAGTATTTTTTTGTATTTCCCATTCATTTCCTATGGCGGTCATTTTTGACCGCGAAGGAGCCAAGTGTGACAATTTTTTTTTACGACCCTTTAACATATCCGAATCATGTCCTTGATTTTTTTTGTGTGTTCACATAGCTAATGTGAGAAAAGTCACCAAGTTTCATCCAAATCCGATGAAGCAAAAAAATTTAAAATTTCAAAACGTAAAAGTTTTTGGTCAAAATGAATAAATGTAAATTAAGGTTGAACCACTTCAGTCACATTGACTATTTTAATGATGTCTTTACTACTTTTCTGGACCTTGAATGTGGTAATTTCGTTGCTTTCTATGGAGGAGTCAGAGAGCTCTCAGATTTCATCAAAAATATCTTAATTTGTGTTTCAAAGATGAACGAAGGTCTTGCGGGTTTGGAACAACATGAGGGTGAGTACTTAATGTCAGAAATTTCATTTTTGGGTGAACTAACCCAGGTGAAAAGAAAATATATTTAAATTGTGCTTTTTTGGACACACTTAATATATTAAAATTATACTATACACTGTAAAAAATTGTCCTGTGAATTTACAGTAAAATACTGGCAAAAAAGTTGCCAATAATTTACTGTTAATTTTACAGTTCTTTACCGTAATCTACATTACAGTATGTTGCTGTAAAAATACCATGGACTCAATTAAAACTCAAGTCAACTAATTTCATTTGCAGAAATCGACTGCCTTAAATTGGCGGACTTCCATTTAAATTCATAAACTAACATTTATAACTATATGAGCATATTGTTCACTTGAACTTATTTCATTTGAGTCCACCAAAAAAGAATATTACTAAAGTAAAAATAACCAAATTAAACAAAATCATTAAAACTAAGTGCATATTAAATGTATTATTTTGAAACAACTTTAAGTATAATAAGTGTATTTCAAGATGCAATTAAGTTCAATTTTAAGCTATTTGCAATATATTAAATACATTGAAATTGTGTTAAATGGGCCCATTTTTAGTACATTTAGTGCAATTGAAGTGTATTCTTTAAATACGTTTAAAATGTACTTTTAATACTTCTTGAATTACATTTAGAGTATATTTGAAGCTTCGGTTTAATTTGCGTTACGTACATTTCCAAAACAATTTCAGATAATTAAAAATGCATTAGCATCACACTACTTTTATTATAAAGCTGTTTTTCAGTATATATACATGCACACATACACTTTGAAATTTACCAAACTTTAATGCACTATATATTGTTGTGTACATTACAAATATTCTTACAGTACATAAAAAAAAAAAAAAAAAAAAAAAGTACAGCAGCATTTAATATTTTGACCAAAATACATTCAAATAAATGAAAAAAAATCATTTCAGTTATACCTGCATTACAATTTTCTGGAATAAAAGTGCCTGAAAAACAAAGTGCAGAAGTGAATAGTGCATTTTTTTTTTTTTTTTTTTTTTTTTTTTTTTACAAATGTAAGCATGCAAATGCCTAAACCAAACAAAGAAACAGAAGAGTTTAAATGTCACATCTTCATCTTCAAGTGGAGGGTCACAACTGGATACAACAATTCAGACACTGTAGTATTTGAGGGCGGCTTTGCAGGATCTGTGAAAGGGAAAAAAGAATTTATATAAAATTAACTAATGAATAACAGTTTTGCATCCATGATTGAATATACAGTACGCATTATAATTTGCATTGATCAGAACTTTGCTGACTTCTCAATTTACCTTTTGACTATATCCTGATCAAGCTTGATCAAACACATTTTCTTCGCTTGTCTCTGCACTCAGATTTCAGTTTGTCTTTTATAGCAGCTGATCTGAAAAACAACAACAACAACAAAAAAGGCAGGCAACTGATGATTCATGATTTGTTTACCTTTTAAGAATGACAGTACGCTGAAAACAATGTACCTGGTGGGTAATATAATCGAAACTCTTCACAGTCCTTAGTTTCAGATGTGTGCTCTCTTATAAGCATCCCTTTTTACAATTTAATCTGTTTATTTTCTAATATGCATTTCTAATTACAGATAAGTACAAAACTTATCTGTAATTAGAAATGCATGTTAGAAAATAAACAGAAAGGCCTGCTACAGGTCTCAAAATAGTTGGGACGGGAGCATATTTACCATGGTGTATTATCTCCTCTTCTTTTCAAAACAGTTTGAAGATGTCTGGGCATTCTTGCCTGATATGGGTTTCCAGCTGCTGGAGAGTTCGTGGTCGTCTTTGACATATTTTTCTCTATAGTTGAAAGATCTGGAATGCAGGCAGGCCAATTCAGCACCCGGACTCTTCATACGACTAAGCCATGCTGTTGTAATAGCTGCAGTATGTGGTTTTGCATTGTCCTGCTGAAATACACAAGGCCTTCCCTGAAATAAACGTCATCTGGAGGGGAGCATATGTTGCTCTAAAACCTTTATATACCTTTCAGCATTCATAGTGCCTTCCAAAACATGCAAGATGCCCATACCATATGCACTTATGCACCCCCATACCATCAGAGATGCTGGCTTTTGAATTGATCTCTGATAACACACTGGAAGGTCTCCCTCCTCTTTAGCCCGGAGGACACGGCGTCCGTGATTTCCAAAAATAATGTCAAATTTGGACTCGTCTGACCATAGAACATTTTTCCGCTTTGAAACAGTCCATTTTAAATGAGCCTTGGCCCACAGGACACGACGGCGCTTCTGGACCGTGTTCACATATGGCTTCCTTTTTACATGATAGAGCTTTAGTTGGCATCTGCAGATGGCACGGCGGGTTGTGTTTACAGACAGTGGCTTTGGTCCGCTTTTTTGGTCCGCTTTTGTTGCACACCCCAGTGCAGTTGCTGCATTCACACCTGCCCAAACGAACCGCACCAAGGGGGAACTCTAGTACGATTCAACCAAACTAAATGAGGCAGGCGTGAAATCACCCTCACTTCCGCCAATATGGATCAATGATTTTGATGACATCACTCTGCACTTCAGCTTCTCATAAGATTTTCTGTCCAATCAAATGGTCTCTAGAATCTAAAATCCCGCAAATTATAGATTGACACTGAATCTGTGGCTAAAATCAGTCACTTGTTGTCACATTTACTATTTTCTACATTGGTGTAGAAACCAATTCTACATTTCTACATTTTCACAGATTCTGCAAGTGGTTCCCATACTTTTTCATGCAAATGTATAGCTTGTATAGACCACTTTTATGATACATTTATGGTGTGCTTATGCCCTTTTCTGAAGCTTGAATATAATATAATATAATATAACAATATGGTCCAGAATGGCCGGATCAATAAATAAATAATCTTTGAACCATGACAAAGAGTTTTTTTTTTTTTTTTTTTTTTTTTTTAGTCAAAGAGAGTGTATCACAAAGTATCATAATTCATTGTTTATGGCGCCATCTGCTGGTCGTCTTGCACAGTACAGAATGCAATGTACAGAATGTTTGATGTACAAACGGTACATCAGTACAAATTCTTCGAACAGTGGTACAAGAGGATGCAGTGCTGGTCCTTCAAGAGTCACTCTCAATCTGTCTGTCTATAAAGTCTATAAAAAAAAAAAAACAGTCTTATTAAGTGGGGGTCATTTTTTAGGATTCTTTACCTAACCTAAGTCTCTGAGATTCTCACACTGCTTGCACTTCTGGAGACTCCAGGTAGGTTACAGTTCTGGAAAATTGTGGTGCTGGAGACTAAAGGGTTCCTGATGGTTTCACACGTAATTCTTCACCTTATTTCTTAATTCTTTTGTAGTTAACATGTCTTTTCTTCTCCACCTGTTTTTGTTTGACCCTGCTGACCCAGTGAGAATTTTGCTGTCCAATGGTCATGCTTTAACTTTACAATTTCTAGTATTGCATTAGTATTGCATTCTTCTCAAGGGCATTTAATAATTTTTTACATTTCAGTCTGAGTTAAATCTCTTTTTTGGCTCATTTTATCTAAAAGAACATCTGCCTAATACTTATGCACACCTGAATATAATTCATTTTCACTTCCAGCCTTCCTTAACAATTATATATCATTTATAAATGATTAAATACAAACATAATAGTAGTTATTAAGATTGATGTGATTTGAAATTGGTAAAATGTGCTTGGAAAAAAAAAAAAGATCAGAAAATCATCTTTCCTAATAATTCTGCACACGGTGTATAGCCAAACATATACACACACACACACACACACACACACACTTGAATATGTTGTTTACAGGGACTCTCCATAGGCGTAATAGTTTTCATACTGCACAAACTTTTCCACTAAAAAACTTTTATGAGGAAATGTTTTTGTTAAGGTTCTTGTTACAAGCCAAAGAACTCTAAAGTGTATATTCCTCAACTGTGCATAGTGTTGGGGTAAAAACAAGGTAATGAAACATGGTTTGTCTAGCACTGTGACATATCTGTATATCTGTGGGGTAACAGCATTGCCAACCACAGCAACTAGGCCCGACGTCACATACAGGCAGAATTTCCTGCATAGGTGGTGTAGTTTCTGAACAGACATATGTTTAGTCACTCACAGAACAGCAAGCAAACCACTCACACAGGTAAGAACGCTATTCTTTTCTTGGTATCTTTGCATTTGTCCAATAGCAAATCAACAAGTTGTAGGAAAGATCGAGTAAGATCCTGTCAAAATACAGACAATTCTTTGACCCTTTCCCCCTATGCTCCAGTAGGACCACCAAAAATCTCTATGTGTCAAGATTTTTGAGGAGCAGTGGACGGCAAGTGTACACCAATATTTTGGCTTTCACAATGCTGCAGGAAGGCAATTTAACCACGAACGAGTCCTGCAAGATTCATGATGGCATACTTTCACTCTTCTTGCCCATTGGCTACATTTTCATCTTTTGCATCGGTTTGCTCTGCAACACCGTCACCCTTTACATATTTTTTCTTCGGCAGCATACAGACTCTTCCATGGCCGTATACATGCGACACCTTACCCTGGCAGACACTATGCTGGTCCTGTGTTTGCCTGTCCGGGTTTACTACCGCAACAAAGTAGGTCCTTTCTACTTGTGCAAGGTGGTGGGCATCTTCTTCTACTTGAACATGTATTCCAGCATGCTGTTCCTCAGCCTCATCAGTCTGGATCGCTACTTAAAAATCATCAAGCCTGTTTGGGTCTTCAGCATCCAAAAGACCAAGTGGAGCCACATGGCAAGCTACATCGTCTGGGTAGTCCTCATTTCAGGAATGATCCCCTTTTTGACAAACAACAGTCTGAAACATCCGTGCGACAAAGTTTGCTTCCACTTCCACAGCAAGGGGACTGTCGATGGGACCATTAACCTGACAACAATGGTGCTCTTCATTGTTTTTTATGTGGCCTTTCTTTGTTTTTATGTGAAGATCACTAATAAACTCAGGGCTATGTCCATGGGTAATGGTGACCCTAAGGCACAGAGTCGCAAAAAGAGGGTCATTATAAAGACTTTCTTGGTACCGTCCATTTTTACTTTGTGTTTCTTGCCTTACCATGTGATACGGATCCCATACGTTCTGGCTCAGATGAATGTGATCGGGGATCTTCATAGCCAACAACTGTTGCACATCTTAAACGAGAGTACTTTGCTACTGTCTGCTCTAAATAGTTGCCTGGACCCAATTGTCTATTACTTCTTATCCAGTGCGTACAGGAAAACCATACTCTGTACCATTCAGGTCAAATTTAAAAACATGCATGCTTTAAACAGAAGGAGAATTAGCATAAACCGCTCACTTCCTGAAATTCAGTCTTAACGTGTGACTTTTCCATTTGTGACTTTCGACGACTACATGAATCAGATTTTGTAGATTCAACAAATTGAAATATTTAGTTAATTTAGTTACACTGTAAAAAAATAAATGTATTTTTACAGAGAAAAAACAGTAGAATTTAACAGTAATATCACTTTTTGATAGGAACAGGGGAATTCCATAAAAATGCATACATTGACACCAAATGTACATTTTACCTGTTGTTCAACTGATTATAGGCTATGTGTTACTGAAAAAAAAAGGCATTTTCCTTTAATTAAAAGTAATTGTTATGTATTAGTAACCTTACATGTCCTTAAAAAACGTTCATAATGTTTTTTCAGAGTTAGGAAAAATGTTTTTTACAGAGAAAAAACTGTAGAATTTAACAGTCATATCACATTTTGATCAGAACTGTGAATTTCCATAAAAACGCGTACATAGACACCAAATGTAGCCAACATTTTGTCCACTATTTAACTGATTATAATATGTGGGTCCGTGTACCTTCAGATAATTTGTTTTCTCGTTTTTGTCTTCTAAACGGAAAAATGAATAAACCATTCATTTATCACATATTCGACCCTCCTCATGAGCATAAATAAACAAATCTCAAGTTTTTTTTAAATATATTTTTATTTTCGTTTTAATCACACTTCGTTCCAATCCGCCAAATGGAAAAACAATAAAACCAAAATGGATAAACAGCTTGAATATTCGATCTATACATGGGCGGGAATAAAACGCCCCTTTCTGCTGATTGGTCAACCAAAGATCAAGCCGCGTCATCAGTTCTTAGCTCCAGAACTCAGCTCAGCGCAACAGAATATAGTAACCTGTATCTATCCGATACATTTGTACGGATTATTACAGAGTTTATTGCAACTACATTTAATCTCTCTCTCATCAAACAGCCAGACTAATAAATGGCTCGACACAACCCGTGCCAGGGCAGAGCCTAGACATAGCTTTCTTCTGTGTACACATAAATTCGCGTGCCGTGAAATACTAATCTATCGTATTAAATAATAATTTACGTTGCAACTGCTCTCACAACTAGCCAAACTATTTGGCACACTTATTAGCCTACTTATTTAGCTGACCAACTCTCAAAATCTGTGTGCCGGAGGCTGCGCGCCTCCTGGAAAGAATGCATAAGCTAGTGAAGCGCAGAGCAGAATCGATTCAAGGGTCAAGTCAAGTCATCTTCATTTATATAGCGGTTCTTACAATACAGATTGTTTCAAAGCAGCTTCACAGTGATAATAGGAAAATTAATAGACAGAGTTTGGTTTGGCTTTACAGCAGCTCTAAGATAAAGTTTATCGAGCTAAAGTTTTTGATTGAATCACTTCCGTTGTAAAAATCATTAATTATTAACTTAGGGGACGCTTAAATGACACCTTTTTAACTGAAAGCAGAACAGAATCAGAAACTTTTAATGCGTTCTTGCCGTTCATTTACGTGTTTAAGGGTAGACTATGAAAGAACACTTTGAACAATAAAGCCAGAGATGAATATATATTTTGTTATTATTATTTATTGCCATCTATTACCGTCATCAATTAATTAGTCAAATAAGGCTACCTAGATTTTTTAAATAGCTATATTTTATTAAATATAGGCCTATGCCATCTTTAAATTTAAAATCTTAAATTTAGTCAATAAAATTAGAGTTTGATACTATTTGTTTCAACCAAAGGCATCTTGCGCTGCAGAGGCATAGCAGCATCTGAAGTTGCTTTTAGATGTATTTACATAATTTAATGCTGCTCAGAGAGGTCCGTAAATACATTCACACAGCAAATACATAATGCAATGACATTAATTTTATGTTTTAAACAAAATGCTTTGAATACAGAAATATGAAATAAATTACAAGATGAAACGAATATGAAATATCGCCAGTAGGTGGCAGCAAGTCACTGTGTTAATGAATGAGTCATTTTATTTAATCGATTCGCTCGAAACGCTGATTCATTCAGTATTAAAAAGGCTGTATGACTGGTGAATCACTCAGCCGGTTTGTTCAAAGACTCGGATTCATTCACGAATTAACTAGGCTACTCGAGTCGCACAATGATCTGTGACTTTGCTTTAGAAATTTAGCTGGCAGAAAAAATAAAACATTGTTTTGAGGGACATCAATTAATACTCAGTGTTAATGAAATCAGTGTATTGCTCAAAACAACAGTCAGGACTGCTGATCTGCACTTGAACTTCACTACAATGTAACTACATTCTCTCTGCGCTGTTCAGTGAGAGATGAGAGAGAGATTAAATGTAGTTGCAATAAACTCTGTAATAATCCGTACAAGTGTATCGGATAGATACAGGTTACTATATTCTGTTGCGCAGAGCTGAGTTCTGGAGCTAAGAACTGATGAGGCGGCTTGATCTTTGGTTGACCAATCAGAATATTCAAGCTGTTTATCCATTTTGGTTTTATTGTTTTTTTCCATTTGGCGGATTAGAAGAAAGTGTGATTAAAACGAAAATAAAAATATGAAAAAAACGACTCGAGACTTGTTTATTTATGCTCATGAGGAGGGTCGAATATGTGATAAATGAACGGTTTCTTCGTTTTTCCGTTTAGAAGACAAAAACGAGAAAACAAATTATCCGAAGGTACACGGACCTATGTGTTACTGGAAAACGCGTAATTTGTGGTGGCACGGGTGAGTAGCCTACGTCCCCACCACGTTTTCAAACACCTTACTGCACGGATGTACCCAATAACGATTTTAGGTAGCAGAGCACTCATATCATTCGTTTGTTAAAGAGGCGATCGGGCGCTGGAATGTTTCTGAAAACATACTGAGTGCTCGTTGCCGCCGTTATTAGTGACTAAAGGCAACAGTCAGTGTTCCCTTGTGACGCGCACAGTTCACCCAGAGGAGCGCTTAACGCTATTGCAGAGACCCTGAATTTGTTGTGGTGAAATCACAAAATAAAATGCATACAAATGTGTTCGTATTCTTGATAAACAATCATGGATTAACGTCTTTGGTTTTTATGAGATAAAAAAAAAAAAAAACTTATACGAGGTCGGATTCGAACTAAGAACCACAAATTTTTTCGACGAGGATTCAGCCACTAGCCCATTGAAGCTCAACAGCCATTCGTCTGATAAAAAATTTGATCTGTCAATAAAATACAATCAATGTATAATTGAAATCGATTTCTGTGCATCATGTTATTATTTTTTTCTTTTTTTTTTTTTTTTTTTTTTACAATCGTTATTGCACATATTCTATAACACCTTGTTGGCAGAGGCCATTTATAGTAGCTCCACCCACCAATGTCTGGTTAGCGTAGATAACACCAAAAAATACAACAAACTACCTAAAGTCTCAACTGGCGTAGGGTGTAAAGCATGAAAAATTTGTGCTACAAGCGACCCGAGTTCAAATCTGTCTTATGCCGAACTCATTCTCCTCTCTTTTCCCAAGATTCGTTTTTAAATTAAATTCGTTTTTATTTTTTTTTACATAATTTTTAAATTGATTATTAAAATCTTTGTACACTCATGATATATTAAGAAAGCAAGAGAGAACGAGAATAAAACAGCTAAACTTGACTGAAACATTTGCAAAAGGCCTAAAACTACTGAGTAGGGATGGAGAAATGAAGCCTCTTAAATCTTTGAAGCTTTTCTCTGAATGTTTCGGGAAAAGTTTCAAAGCATCAAGAGTGTCGAAAACAGTGCCATCTTGTGGCAGGTAAAATTTACAGCAGCCATAAACCTGAGTGCGCAGCTCCGTTGTTTTATCCATTAAGCACAAACAAAAGCCTGACGACGCTAAATGAGTTCAGATAATATAATTCACATATTAAAGTGTGGCAATAAATTAAATGTAACAACAAAAACAATAATTCTAATAATTCTAATATTACCTTCTGAGTTGTTTAAGGCAAGTAAATTGTACTGTTATTTTATTGTTTTACCGGTTATATGACAGAACATATGACAATGTAATATTTTTATATATATTTAAAATATTAGTAAATGGATTTGAACTTCGTGGTCTGGGTTCAAACATTCCGTAACGCAAAGTGAAGCATTCACATGAATGGAAAGAAAGTGAGACAATATGTATGCACATTTCGGGACAAAGCCGCTCGGAGATAACGTTAAAAAACAGGAAAAGGAACAGGAAAGAGACAGTCGATCAGTCGATTTGGACAGCATTAGATCGTTCCCACCAACGCAATAATTGATTCAATAACGTTTTGCGGACAGCAAAAAAAAACAAAAAAAACAAAACAAAACAATAAATGTGTCCGTTTCTATATTTGCAGGCGTGTTTTTTTATTTTTTTATTTTATTTATTTTATTTTATTTAATCATGCAACGAAAAGGACGGCCTAACCTCACTCCGAACCGCTCCGAACCTTACTGTGACATGAGCAAATCAGGTCCTGCAGAGACCTTGTGTGCGTTGCCTGTTTTAGCCAATGTGTGGCGCCAATAACTCTGTTTACATCCAGTCACGCAATCCCATCGGAGCAACTAACGTTACCTTAATTTTTGTGCCAGCACGGGAATAAATGCTGCGTTTTCATCTCCACTGGCAGGTAATATCTTGATTATAATAATGATGAACTTAAGCCTTGATTCGTGTCGCGTTTTTCTTAGAGCATTGTTTAAATCAAAAATGGTTTACTTCAAAGACAGGACAACAACAATCCACAACACGGTATGCAATTACCGGGAAATATTTTGTATTTTTGATGTTTAAATCGTCTCCAAAATCAGAACTGTGGTCTGTGGTACGTTGTCTAAATTTATCTGTAGTAACCCAAATTTAGCTACCCTCTCATTGTGTAAAATTTCTTTAAAAAAAAAGAAACATTTCTCAAGGGCACGGGGAGTAATGCGCAAAAATTGGTCAACAAACGGAAGGAAGAAGGACACGTGGAAAACGGTATGCTTGTTTAACCGCACTTTTACTAATTAAAATTCTTACAATTGAGATGTGTAACCATTCTCTCTCTCTCTCTCTCTCTCTCTCTCTCTCTTCTCTTTTTTTTTTTTTTTTTTTAAGGGACCATCGATGCAGAATGAATTGGAGTTGTAGGCCTACCCATTGGTCTGTCCAAACCCTTGTGTGTGGAAGACTTGCAATGCAATGATATTAATTAGATTTGTTGATGTTGTGCTTTATACAGAGATTTATAGAATAATGATATTTTGAGTAGGCCTGTCGCGATAGTCGATACATCGACTTATCGCACGATATATGGACATGACCTCGATAATTTTTGGTGACGCGATATATTGCCCATTATGTTTACACAAAAATAAATGTAACCGACATTTTGCCGATCGTGCTGCCTCTGTCATCTCGTCAGCTCTCCGAGGCGAAAGCGGCGCTCAGCTCCTTCATACACAGAGCTGACATCGACAGGCGGAAAAATGCGCCATTCGAGTCATTATAGTGTTTTCCTGACAACTACAGGCAGTGTGGAAGAATAATGCACTCAGTTTCCGCAATCTACTGGTGCAAATATAAACATGATAGCGCGAAATGGTGCATGCTCACAGCTAGTTTCACACAGGACGCGGCAGTCGCGAGCGTCTAGTTCGTTTTCATGGAGAACGTGTTTTTGCATTCCACTGTGCCGTTTTTCCATGGAAACGTGTTTGTTTGACTGTTGCACTCGCGTCTTTCGCAGCATCTCTTGCATGATGCGGCGCTAAAACGCAGCGCTCAAGTTAAAAGAAGTTTTTCAAACACGCCTCTAGAAAAACAGATAACATAAACCTAGATAACCTAGATAACATAGATAACAGGCCATATCTGACTGCTAAATCTGTGTCTTTGTTCATATGGACATCTGACAATAGCGTGCACCCTTACTTTACTGAGAAAATAAGGTCAGGGAAAAACCTGTAGATGGAAAATCTCCATATAAGTGCCTTTTGTGCATTTGCAAGTGTTTTTTTCTACTTGTTGTTTTGCAGTTTTTGTTAGCAAAGGTTTATTTATTATTTATTCAACATTATTACTATTTTTTTTTTTTGACGCTTAAATTCCAGTATCTAAATATTCTTAAGAGTTAAGTTCATTGTCATTTGAAAGTGTGTAGGCCTACTTGCGTTATTATGCTGTTATAATATGATTATATATTCAGTGACATAAAATGGTCTTAAAATGACAATAATATCGCATATCACAATTATTCTGGGGCAATATATAGCACAACAAAAAGTAGTTATCGTGACAGGCCTAGTTTTGAGTTGTCTTGCAGGGTATTTTGGGCTTTGCATTTATTTTTTTATTTATTTATTTACTTTAAATGTAATAAGTTTATTTACTTTAAATTGAATAAGTTTAAATGTTTGAATTATTTAATATTTTACTACGTGTTAGAACCTAATGATACTTTTAAGCAATGTACAAATGTTGGCTGTTTTTAGTTTTTAAGATTATTTTTTTAGTTTTTAAGTTATTTACAACAGAAACTGTATTGCACTAAAGGAAAATAGAGGGGGACCAATTAATATTGATTGTCTGTAATAAATTCATTTTTGTGAGTGTGACATATTTACATGATACATTATAACTAACAGCCTTAAAACATCACAGATGAAAAAAAAAAATTGCCATAGCTTAATGTAAAATGACAGCTGGAAGCCATAATCATGATACCATATGTTATATTTCAAATCATTGCAACTCATTTTTACAAGTAAAGCATTTAAACTTAGGGTGGAATTTTTAAAATAAAGTGCTGCACATGTAATTCTAAATTATGGTCCATTTCAGTTCATTTTTTTTTTAAATATTGGCTGACACATGTTATTTTAATTTACAGTCAAAATCTGTTAAACAACGATTTAAACTTTATTTCAGTTTACAGTCAAAACATGCTTTCTTAAGTAATGGGTTTACATGTTATGTATATCTATAGTCAAAACTGGTTTAGTCAAGTAACTGTTTAACCATGTTTTTTACATGTACAGTTAAAACATGATTCATGAAATAAGGGTTCAAACATGTTATTTACATTTTCAGTCAAAGAATGGTATTTAATTTAATGGTCTATGCATGTTTCTTAATTACACAGACAAAACATGTCATTTCAGATTACACTTTAAGCATTTTTTTTTTGGATTGTATAGTCAATGTACCATTTCTCATATTGCTGTGTAAACACGTTACTTCAGTTCATGGTGAACTAGAGCAGTGGTTCTCAAACGGCTTTACTTTGACCAAGATTTTGTGGTGGTCCTAAAAATAACAAAATGGTTTCTCTGAAATTAAACATAGATTTATGTATGAAACTGCACAGGCCCAACATGTACAGTTCTTAACATGGTATAATAAAATGAGTGTTTGATTACTAAACGTGTTATTTCAATGCTTTTATGTTTTCTGCAGCCACAAATTAAAATTAAATCATCATATAGAATATTTAGCAGAAAGTTTGTGACATACTGTAAATATGATGTGTTATAGATTACTAGTATCGACAACTAAGACAATGGATAGTGATGGGAAATACAGTTTGTCACACTTTAACTCCTGTAAAGTATATATTTCCCATTATGTTCAATTGTCTTAGTTGTCGATACTAGTAATCTACAACATACTTCATATATAATATTTTATTAAGACCATATTAATATACATAATTCTCTTTGCCTTCATCTGTGTATTATCTTCATGTTTATTAACGCTTATGTGTTGTTGGGGATGTTTTCATCCACTATGGGGTGTTTTTGAGTCTTAATTTGGCCACAACTTTCTCTGTGTTTAAGCAAATGGAATTATTTTTGGTGACAAATCTTATTTTGATACATATTTTGGGAAAATGCTGTGAGAATTTTTAAAACCTCAAAAATACACTGTATTGTGTAATACACAATACAAATTTACTACCCTTTCGTTATGTTCGTGGATGAAAACATCCACTAAATTAAACTGCTGTAAAAATGTATCAGATAAATATTTTTTTTCAAATTTTTTTGCTTAAATCTGTTAATCAACCTCAGTCCTGATCAAAACTACTAAATGTTTAAAAAAAATCCAGGATTTTTACTCTTTTATTGACAAGTTTATAAATGATGTCACTGATTTGGGGAAAAAAACACACAAAATGACTTATTTTCAATATAAAAAGTGATTGAGGACTGGATTTTTTTAACCTTTATCACAGTCTTGGACATGTGAAAGATTAGTAACAACATTGGTTTCGATGCATTGTTAGTTTTTGTGCAGCATCAGATTTTAATTTTTTCTCCCTCATTTACTGTTCGTGGCTGTTTTTGCCCCATTGACTTCCATTATAATGACATTTTTTGATTGCAAAGCCATGACACCATATAATCAAGCATTCTTGATTGTTGGTGGTTTTCCCTGTTGGGAAGAGGTAAGATTTGTAATTTTTACAGTTGATCACCAGGTGGCACCATTAACCCTTTAGATAGACCTGTGCAAAAAAAAGCTTAGATTCTGGCTTTTATGTGGAGTTATATGGAGTATAACAGCATATTATAGTGTGCGTGTGTGTGAGAGAGTGAGAGAGAGACCTTTGCGCACTTACCTTGATGCGTCTGAGAAAATCAAAATATGCACCTCAGCTCTCAGAACTACATGGAGTAAACAAAAACAAAGTAAGTGTATTTATGCACCTGCTGCCTTTTGATGGTGAGAAGTACGGACGGCCTTTGTGTGAAATGCTTGTCTTTTCTTGATGGTAAAGCCAGTTTAAAACCTTAAAATCCTTCAGTGATACACTTTTTCATTTTTTTCTATAAAAAATCTACTCTGCATCAGATTTATGAACATAATTTATTATGAACCAAAGTGCAACAACTCCAGTTTCTCATTGTGCGGCGCCCATGGAGGTTGGTCATGCTGACAATGAGGTCAATCGTCTCCTCCATAAAAAACAGATTGAACACAGAATCCACGTTCTGGACCCTTGCAATGGCATAAAGGCAGGAACACACGGACAGTTTTTGTTCCTCGGCCGACTAAGTTTTCTCAGTGTGTTCCACACTATCGGCTGAAGTTGGTCCTCGTCAGATTTTTTTCGGCCGATTCGGCATGTTGAATCGGCGTCGGAGCTCGTCGTCCGTCGGGCCATCTGATCATTCTGATTGGCTGTTCAGCTACTGCCACCTGCTGGTACGGAAAGGCATTTCATCTTATGCAGGCGCAGAACGGACGTGCTACTTGGCCGTCGGCTGTAGAGCTGTAGACCCTGCCGACGTGAGCCAACACCGAAGTCTGCTTTCGTCGCCACTAGTTTATCGGCATTGGCACACACACACACACACACACACACATTATAATATGCTGTTATACTCCATATAACTCCATATAAAAGCCAGAATCTAAGCTTTTTTTGCACAGGCCTATCTAAAGGGTTAATGGTGCCACCTGGTGATCATCTGTAAAAATGACAAATTTTACCTCTTCCCAACAGGGAAAACCACCATCAATCAAGAATGCTTGATTATATGGTGTCATGGCTTTGCAATCAAAAAATGTCGTTATAATGGAAGTCAATGGGGCAAAAACAGCTGTGAACAGTAAATGAGGAAAAATTTAAATCTGATGCTGCACAAAAACTAACAATGCATCAAAACCAGTGTTGTTACTAATCTTTCACATGTCCAAGACTGTGATAAAAGGTAAAAAAATCCAGTCCACAATCACTTTTTATATTGAAAATAAGTCATTTTGTGTGTTTTTTTTCCCCCCAAATCAGTGACATAATTTATAAACTTGGCAATAAAAGAGTAAAAGTCCTGGATTTTTTTTTAAACATTTAGTAGTTTTGATCAGGACTGAAGTTGATTAACAGATTTAAGCAAAAAAAATATATTTATCTGATACATTTTTACAGCAGTTTAATTTAGTGGATGTTTTCATCCACGAACATAATGAAAGGGTAGTAAATTTGAACAATACACAAGGGTTAAAGAAAGTTAGTAATTGATCTACATTGTTTTCATCTTGTGAACTACCACATCAGTTTGTGACAGCTAGAGTGTGATAAGAAGACAGACATTAAACTATTTGAATGGAAGAGTAATTACAATATTGTAAATTGAATTAGACAACAACATAAATTGAATTAGCGCTAAGGCTAACAATTGTATTTTCAATATGTTTGTAAAAGGTTTGTTATTCATTCTCTACATTAAGATGATACTGCCTCAGAGTCAACTCAAAAGAGTCAAAGTGAAGGTATAGTGTGTGCTGTCTTCTCTTTTAATTGGATATTGGTAACAAATGGATTATTTGTATTAACAAGCAAACAATTGATAACTTGTTTCTTATATTGTTTCTTATATTTGCCAATGGGATCATGCTTCAACCTTTTATATGTGTTATTGTCATTGAGAAGTGTAAGTATCTTCTTGTGATAATCCTCTGTATTTAAAGGGGGACTCAGTCATATTTCAAATTCACTGTTTTGAAGTTAGTCGGGTCAAGTCCAACAACAAACGTCTAACCAATCAGCATCAGGGGGCATATGACGGTCGAGGAGAGAGAACAAGCAAGAGGGAGATTTAAAAATAATTAAAAAAAACAAAAAACTGCAGAACGAGAAATGGGACACAATACAAAACAGCTCAAAAGAATATCACTGGAATGAAGATCATCACCGCTTTATTTTTCGTGAAGCATTTTGTTGCGCGTCAGCTGTTATAAACAGACATCCACTCATTTGCGTGTGTAACAGCAGCCAGATAGTGAGAGCTGTGCAGGTAAACCACTGTGCACTGATGGCTGCTAAATAATGAGGTGTTTAGTGTCATTGGTAGTGCATTCGAGACTGACTCAGAGCAGGGTGGTTAGAATTGGAGTGTGAGTTTTGGAGGCGGAGCAATGAAGAGAGGGGTGTGTTTGTTTGGGTTGATTTCAAATATCAACAATGTCCAACAGCATAGTTCAAATACCACTTACTGCACCTTTAACACCACTGTACATCCCTTATCCACTGGAAGGATTGTGATGTTATGATCCTTGCTCAAAGAAGTTAAAGCGTGTTTCTACTGTTTACTAAAATTAGGAGGTGATGGCTTAGCAATAGATAGAGTTAATCAAAGATGGGCACTCGAGTTAGTGACTCGGACTCGAGTCGCATTTTAATAGATTTCAGACTTGACTCGACACAAAAGACTCGTGAATATTTTAAAAACGACTCAAGTCTTTTACCCTTAACTACTGATATAATAAATAAAGAATTTTTGTTGTATTTGAATGGTTTTATAATATCTGCGTCACATATATTTCCCTATCTGTCGTGGTAGATCGGACTCTTGTCATAGAATTTGATTACGTATGTTCGTGTATTGCGCGTAAACTCCGAAATGTCGTAAGAGTCCCATAAAACATGACTGGAGCCACTGTGATATGTTTTTTTTCGTTTGGGTTTAATAACATGTCAGATCAGCTAGATGCACAGAATGTGGGAAATTAAAGACACCAGAACGACAACATAAAATTTTATGAGACATCGCATCCACAAAGGTTAGTTACATTAACTCACACAGCTAGCTATTATACTGTGGTGTCGCTGCGTGGCTCATTTGGATTTCCAGCCTGTTAAAATATGTATAAAATATGAATATGAAAAAAAATCTAGCCTTTAAACCTAGCACTACGTTTTATCATTCTTTTTGTATTATATGCAGCTTTTCTCTTTCTTAATGTGTCCATAAGAGAGAGATATAAAGAGATGTTAATCCATTTATTACTTAAAGCTAATATTTTAATGTATCGCAATCAGCATGTGTAGAGTTTTCTATTGACATTCTTAAACATTGCGAGGTTTGATATTTTCTGATGATGACTGTCGTCAATAACAACGAAGCTGTATAACAAACTGCTGTATCACAAACCGTGACTCACTGGTGCCATCTTGCGTCCACTTAGCGACTGTATTGAAAATGACTACTCGTGTTGCCAGGACAATTGTTTTGTACGCAGTAATTTTTTTTTTTTTTTAATGACTCGAGACTCGACTCGGACTCCAGTGATAAAGACATCAAACTTGACTCAGACTCCAGATAAAAGACTCAGGAATATCTCTGGAGTTAATTTAAATTTTTGCGCGAAGCTGTTCAGCCTCCACTTCTGGAATGCTGTTACTCTGAATATCAGATTCTGTTGCAGTAAATAATTTCACTACTGGAACCTTGTTCTGCGCTGTTGCAAAGTTTAAACCTTTGGGGCAGAACTCGGCATGTCCTACAACAAAAGAAACTGCTTTCATGATCATAAGTATGTTTGAGACATCATCTGTCCTACGCCTATAATGCTGTTTTAGATACTATGCCACGGCACTGTGTCACGGCTGCTGTTCTTTTCTCCCTTTTGCCCTGTGTTGTGCTCCCTCTATAGGTGCAATGCAGTACTACGTGGAGTAATCAGGTGGATTGGGTACACCGGTGCACAGGTGTGCCCTGTCTAGATAAACATCCTGGCATGCTTTCATGGTGCTGATTTTTACCTTGTGCTGATCCCTGGCCAGGACTGAGATGTAAACAGGTGCTACCGCATGCTTGAGAGGCTTCGTAGCCGAACTTTTTGTGAACTTTTTGTGACTAAAATAAATTTGTTTGTGAAAACGCCACTCTCGCCTCCTCCTCCTTCTTGTTCCTCCCTACCAAGGGTGTAACAACTGGGGGCTCGTCGCTTCTTCCTAGGAAAACACAACCGTGTTTATATTTGGATTAATTTGGAGTTTTGGTAAGTGCTTGGCACTTTGTTTGAAGGGAAGGGGAGAGGTAGATTATGAGATTGAGATCAGAGTTTGTGTGGTGTCCTGCCTATTTTGAATGCGAATTCGAAGGCTATACTGTATTATTTAAGTGTTCGCTCAGTGTCGTTAAAATATAAGTTTTTCATTATTTTAATAAGCTATCATTGCTTGTCTTCCGCTTAGGAATAAACTGTCCCCAGGTAGGTGAAGAACGTGTCTTCGGACACGGTGTTTATTATTTTAGTTTGTTATTTTTGGGTGGCTCGGGGCTTAGTTGCAGTTGTCTCGGGAGCACATCCGAGGTTTGGGGGATTACTCGTTAATTGGTAGTCTTCCCCAACTTGCGGGATTGAGTGCATAAATACCTGGTCTTGGGCCAGCTGAAGATTAGGGTCTACATTATTTATGGGGATGGTTTAATTTCTTTAACAAGCCCTGATAGTTTTATTTGTTAAATCTCCGTGGGAGATACTTAGTTTACACTGAGCATTTATTTTTTTTTTTTTTGAAAATTTGTTTGTTTTGAGTTACTGTGAAGCTTTTGAAATTCCTTTGTTTTTGAGGTTGAATAACACTTGCAGTATGGCCACCGAGGTTGAAGCATTTGTTCATGCTCCATCTGAGGAATTGTTAGATACAATGACTAAAGAACAACTTTTAGAGCTATCCGTGCATTATGAAATCGAGTTTTCCGCTCTTCAAAGAAGATCCAAAGATGGGATAAAGCGTGTCCTTAAGGCCTCGTTATTTGATCTAAATGTTTTGGTGGAGGCGCCTACTCCTCCGCTACCTGCTCTAAGCGCGCTCTCGTTCGAGGAGCAGAAAGAATTACTACTTATACAGCATGAGACTGAACGCGAAAAACGGTGTTTGGAATATGAAAAAGTACGTCTGGAACAAGAGCTTGAGGAAAGTCGGCAACAACTAGAATGACAGCGCATTCAGGTCAAACGGTAACGTTTAGACCTAATTAAGGAAGGTAAGCTTGTGGGGGCAGCTGTCGAGGCCACCTCGCCCAAGCTAAATGTCGCCAATAGTTTGCGTTTGGTCCCGCCGTTTAACGAATCTGATGTAGATACCTTTTTTCTTCTGTTCGAGAGAGTTGCTGTAGCCTATGAATGGAGTGATATTGAACACGCCCTGCTCCTTAAGTGTGTTTTGACTGGCAAGGCTCAGCAAGCAATCGGTTGCGGACAGCCAAATTTATGAAACTGTTAAGTCGGCAGTTCTAAATGTTTATGAGTGCGTACCGGAGAGCTACCGCCAGCAGTTTCGTACTCTGCGGCGAAAATCTAACCAGACACATGTCGAGTTCGTTAGAGATTTAACACTGCAGTTTAATCGCTGGTGTATGTCGACAGGCGTTGCAACATTGGATGATCTGACTAATTTAATTTTATTAGAACAATACTGTTACGTACTCATGGTGTCTAGGGATTGAGAACGTAACAAAAGTTTAAAATAAAAGTGGTTTTAAATAAATTAAATAAACGAATAAATGAGAAATCACCTTTTCCTCTATCCCAGCACTTTTCACCTTTTCAGTTAATAATTCTCACAAAGGTTCACACATTTCCCCTCCATTTCAACACAATATAAAAGAACACCGAACCAAAGATATACTTGTATTAGTTTTATTTTTCAGGACTTAACAAAAGCCAAAGAGTGTATCTAAAGTATATACAAATGTCAGGAAAAACTTAAATAACCAAGGCGTCGGGAGAGAGCAAATGCCGAAGACAACAAACAAAACAAAGTCTTACTTAAGTTTAACAAAGTAACTTCCCTACGCAAAAATAAAATAAAATTAAAGACAATATTCTTACCTCTCTCCCTGACTAAAGAAAAACAGGTGAAAAGTTTAGAAGGGGTATAAACCCAAATAAATCGGCACCCATCTCCCTACACAGGTTGACAGAGCCAGACTCACACATCAACAGTAACGTCGTTGTAACCACACTTTAGATTTACATTTCACAAATTGCTTAATAGCAAATAGAACAACCGCGGTGCTGGGATAGCGGATGAGGGATCTCTCTCGAGCTGTGTCTTTCTGCTGCTTTATATCTGCGGCACTCCGTGTAGCATGTAAGCCACGCTGCCGCTAATTGGAATCAGCTGCGGATGATTTGGAGCGCTGCTTAGCAGAGAAAGAGAGAGAGAAAAAGAGAGAAAGCAAAAAAGGAGAAAACACCACAAAGACATCCAAAACATACACAAATTACGTAATGGAACGTAACACCCCCACCATTAAAATCATAAACAACCAACGTTGTTTATGATAACCAGTCATTAAATCACTTTGACAATCACATTGTCATCAAAGAGACAAATCTAGGATCTGGACAACGCGTCTGCAACAATATTGTCTGATCCTTTTTTATAGCGAATATCCAGATTGAATTCTTGAATGGCTAAAGACCACCGCATAAGGCGTTGATTTAAGTTAGACATACGTTCAAGAAAAATTAACGGATTATGATCTGTGTACACTATTATAGGGGTCACACTACCACCTAAGTATACTTCAAAGTGCTGTAGTGCCATCAACATTGCCAATGCTTCCCTCTCAATTACACTGTAGTTCTGCTGACACTTTGAGAACTTTTTAGAGAAATAAGAGACAGGATGCTCAACACCGAATTGATCCTCCTGCAGCAGGACCGCACTGTGGCTGAGGCATCAATCTGCAATTTGAATGGGGCATCAAACTGAGGGGCTTTGAGTATAGGGGTACTACAGAGCAAATCTTTTGCGACATTAAAAGCATGTTCACAGCTGGGTGTCCAGATAAATCTTTTTGAGGTGCTTAACAAATCTGTTAGTGGTGACACAACAGAGGAAAAGTTTGGACAGAAAGCACGGTAGTATCCACACATTCCTAGGAACCTTCGAAGTTCACGTTTGTTAGAGGGAACAGGGTACTCAAGGATAGCCGTTATTTTGGCTTCAACAGGTTTGACCACCCCCTGGCCAACTTGCTTACCCAAATAGGTAATTTTTCCTTTAGCGAACTCACACTTAGCAAGGTTCAGGGTCAAGGAAGCATCAGCTAAACGCTGAAGTACCTCTTTGAGGCTGGATAAGTGTTCTGTCCAGGTAAGTGAATGGATAACTACATCGTCCAAGTATACTTCACAGTTCTCCACATCTGACAGCACTGTATTCATTAACCGTTGGAATGTGGCGGGAGCGTTTCGCATCCCGAAAGCCAAGACAGAATATTGCAGCAAACTGTCTGGAGTGACAAAAGCTGATATTTCTGATGCACGCTGAGTCAGAGGCACCTGCCAGTATCCTTTAAGAAGATCCAGCTTCGTTACATACTTGGCATTGCCCACCCTGTCCACACAATCTTCCATCCTAGGAAGCGGGAAGGAATCGGCCTTAGTTACATTGTTAACTTTGCGAAAGTCAGTACAGAAGCGATAGGTGGAATCAGGTTTTGGAACGAGGAGGCAGGGCGAACTCCAAGGACTCTGACTCGGCACCGCAAATCCATGCTTCAGCATATACTCCACTTCAGCCTTCATTAGGTCACGCTTTTGAGGATTCACTCGATAGGGATGCTGTTTGATCGGGGACGCATCTCCAACATCAATGTCATGGGAACAAACTGTAGTTTTTCCCGGCACATCTGAAAACAGACTAGGGAATTCATACAGCAAATTAGTCAGTTCATTAGCTTGACTCTCACCAAGATGAGCAAGATAAGTCTTCAAATTGCCTAGAATGACAGAATTCTGTAGTCGTGTGGAGGAAACTTGAACTTCTCTGTTACCCAGTCCATCTTCTTCCATGGTGTAGCTGGAAACCATAGCAACAGTTGAAGTTGGCACACTCTCAATCTCACACTTTTCATTATTTGCAGTTGTGTCACACTTTGTTTCACTTTTACACTGTGTAGTCACATATTTTTTTAGCATGTTGATGTGGCAGACACAGCTTTTGCGTCTGCGGTCAGGTGTGTCGATGATGTAATTTGTGTCACTCACTTTCTTTTTAACTACGTAGGGACCAGTAAATTTCGCCTGGAACACAGAACCAGGGATAGGTAAGAGAGCCAGAACCGAATCGCCAGGCTGGAAAGATCTGACAACAGACTTCTTATCATAGCGCGTTTTCATCTTGCTTTGTGCTGTTACAAGGTGTTGTGCTGCCACTTCTCGAGCATGTTGCAGTCTCTGACGAAGAGACTGGACATAGTCAGGAATAGTCATAGGGGACGGATGTTCAGCCAGCAGTTGTTCACTTAACAATTTTAACGGTCCTCGTACCACATGACCGAAGACAAGCTCTGCTGGACTAAACCCCAGAGACTCTTGCACTGTCTCTCTCACAGCGAACAGAAGAAAGGGAAGACCCTCGTCCCAATCTTTTCCTGTCTCAACACAGTAACTCCGCAGCATCGTTTTTAGAGTTTGGTGGAACCTCTCAATCACACCCTGCGACTCTGGATGGTAAGCACTAGATACCTGGTGATTTATGCCAAGCTCCTTCAAAATCTGTTCAAACATTCTTGACGTAAAATTGGTGCCACGATCTCTTTGAATTGTCTTAGGCAAGCCGAAAGTAGAACAGAATTTGATCAGTTCTTTCACAACTGCTTTGGCTTTCAAGTTACGTAAAGGAATTGCATCAGGAAAGCGTGTTGCAGCACACATGATAGTAACCAAATACTGATGTCCTGCCTTGGTCTTCGGCAACGGGCCAACACAGTCAATGACAAGTCGTTCAAATGGCTCACTCATGACAGGTATTGGACTAAGCGGAGCAACAGGAACTCTCTGGTTCGGCTTTCCTGCAATTTGACAAATTTTGCAAGCTTTACAAAAGGCAGACACATTAGATTTTATACCAGGCCAATAGAAGTATCTGGAGATTCGATAGAATGTCTTCGTCACACCCAGATGACCGGACATTACGTGTTCATGAGCTAATTTTAACACATGCGTGCGATAGCCAATAGGTAAAACTATCTGCCTTACCTCCTGACAATTCTCATCCTCAACATCTGGTTTCCATCTGCGCATCAGCAGTCCATCATCCCAGAAATACATCACTCCTGACAAAGACCTTTGCCCAAGATCTGCAGCTTTGATATTCTCAGTTAGTGTTGTGTCTTCTCATTGTGCTTTCATCAACTGTTCTCTGCTCACTGTTAAGGGGATGTTGAGCTCTGAAGTGGAATCATGCTTTAGCCTAGGCTCTACAGACAGTGTACCCTCTACTGGAGTAGATTCAGGAACTAAAAAGGAATCAGCAAGATTTACCATTTCGTTGAACTTCTGAGCTTGTGCACGGGTCACTGCGCATGCAGGGAATGCTGAAGGAAACAAAGCAGAAAGATCAGATTGCTCCTTTTCAATCGGGGTATGCGTCACCATTGGAATAGGAAGAACTTTGCCACCTGCTAAATCATTTCCTATTATTAAATCTACACCTTCCACAGGTAACTGTTTACGGACACCCAGCTTGAACGCTCCACTAACCAGATCTGACTTCAAATGAACCAAATGAAGAGGCACATTAACACAACGCATCTCAATACCTCGGACTAATACATCAAAATCAGTGTAAGTATCAGCAGAAAATGGTAAGCAACGGTCAAGAATAAAAGATTGAGCTGATCCAGTATCTCGAAGCATGACAACTGACTTAAACTCAGCATCAGGGATCTTTCCACATCAGCTGTGCTTAGTTTTGGTAAAGACTGAGAAGGTGCTACACTTTTAGTTTTCATATTCTTCTGCTTCCACAACTGACAGTCTGCAATCAGATGTTCAGGACTCAAACAATAGAAACATTCTCGTTTCTCATTGTTGACAGATTTGGTTTTACGTACACTCTTGGAAAAGTTTTCCGCTCTAACAGGGCGCGTTATACGAGACATTACATTCGGCGAATCGACTGATCTCGGAGCAAAACTTGCCTGTTGCGCTGCGGAAAAAACCGCACGATGTGTCAAAACAAACTCGTCGGCCAAAACAGCTGCGTTAGACAAACAAACGACTTTTTGTTCGTTCAAGTGAACCACCAAATTCTCTGGCACACAATTCTTAAAGTCTTCTAGCAAGATTAACTCCTGTAACTGTTCCAGGGTCGTTATCTTGCTAGAGGCACACCACTTATCAAAGAGGACTTTTTTCTCCCTCGCAAACTCTACGTAAGATTGTCTGGCTGTTTTCTCATGTCGCCGAAATTTTTGTCGGTATGCTTCAGGGACAAGTTCATACACACGCAAAACCGCCGCTTTAATTGTGTCATAGTCAAGAGAAGATTCAATTGGCAGAGCAGAACAGACTTCTTGTGCTTTTCCTGTGAGACTACACTGTAATAATAGGGCCCACATATCTTTTGGCCACCCTAACTTTCCTGCGACTCGCTCAAACGCAACAAAGTAAGAGTCTACCTCCGCTTCTCTGAATGGTGGTACAAGTTTAATATATCTACTGGGATCAAATGGAACATCAGAAGATGCATGACCATGCCCTCCAGCGAAAGGACTAGCTACAGTCGATATAGGAGAGGAAATTGATTGAGTTTTAGTACGTGGTAAAGGGACTGGTTGCGCAGCCACGCGCTGAGCTTCTAAAGCTAATTTTTGCAATTTAATATCCCTTTCAGCCTCCGCTTCAACAGTTCTCAATTTGATCATTTGAGCTTCACACTCCTGCTTCTTTATTTCCAAATCCAACTCTTTTAACCTCACTGCTAACCTAGGGTCTTGCACAGCCATAGCGTCCGTGTCAGGTGGATCTACATTATCCAATTCTTTACTTGCTGTAACTTCGAGTTGTTCTTCACTATCCTCTCCACTATCATCGCTTTGTCTTGGTAAAATTCCCTCATTTACTAGTTTATCATACAGCTCTTCCTTAATGACCTGTTTAGTAGCCTCTCTATGGACATTAATCCTAAAGAAGTCTGCTATCATCAAAAGCTCACTCTTTTTACAGCGATTAAAAACTTCAATAGTAGGCGCAAGCGTAAACGATTAGATCAAATTCCATCATTTAATCTAACACTCTCTTCTTTCACCCAAAAAAGAAAACAGCCAGCAATCTAAAGAGAGGGAAAGAAAAGTGTAGGATACTCACCAGAGCTGCGAGAGGTCACGGGTTCAAATCCCGGACGAGCCCCCATTTGTTACGTACTCATGATGTCTAGGGAGCACTTCCTGAAACTGTCGCCACTTACATTGCCGAGCATGGTGTTAAGACCGTTTCCCAGGCTGCACTGCTGGCTGATGATTGGGAACTCATCCACAAGTGCCGCGCAGAAAAAGTCAGAAGCGAACGTCTCTCTCACTCACGCGGAACTCCTCCGTTTGTTCCCATGAACCTTGTGAGGCGTCCTGCAAAGAATCGGTCAAATATGTACGATTCTACTTGTAATTACTGCTTGGAGAAAGGGCATTGGAAGTCAAACTGTGCTTAAATCAAAAAGTGTAAGTACAAAATTTCCTAGGCCCGCTTTGTCCGTGAAGCCCACGACCCTGGCTGCTTCTGTGCCTGTGTCCGCCCGGGGCGTTGTTTTGACTGAAATGCCTGTCGTTGCGTCTGCGAGTGTGTCGGAAAACCAGGGATTATTTAAACCGTTCATTTCTGATGGCCTTGTATCACTTCCAGGTAACGATAACAAGTAAAAATTCTCAGAGATACTGGGTCATCAGAATCATTCATTTTGGAGTCCATGTTACCATTCTCGGCTGAGTCGCACACAGGTAACTCACTTTTAATTTGCGGGATCGGGCTGAATACGTTGTCTGTACCCCTACATAGGGTTACTCTAACTTGTGACCTTGTGCAGGGTGATGTGGAGCTTGGCGTGCGGCCTGTTTTGCCTGTCGATGGCGTGACGCTTATCCTTGGAAATAATTTGGCTGGCGGACGCGTTTGGGTTAATGAAACGCCCTCTCTGGTCGTTACTGACATGCCTTCCTTCAGTGGCCCTGATGTGAGTGCTCAACAGGATCCCAAAGTGTTCGTTGCCTGTGCAGTAACTCACTCTGCTAGCCAGGCTAGAGCTGAAGTAAAGCCCAGGGAGGCTGAACAGCTCTTTTCTTTGACTGATTATCCGCTGACCATTTCTTGCAATGAATTATCAAGGGAACAACAAAGTGATGAAACGTTAAAACCCCAGTACGAACAAGTCGTCGACAATGCTGAAATTCAAAACAGAGCAAAGGGTTATTTTATTAAAGAGGGTGTTCTACTGAGAAAGTGGTTCCCTCATGCTGGCGATTGTATTGGTGATCCCGTTGTCCAAGTCGTAGTGCCCAGAAAGTTTCGATCATTGGTTCTTAAAACTGCCCACGACCGGCTCGAGGGTCACGCTGGTATAAAGAAAATGTATGACAGAATTCTCTGTTACTTCTACTGGCCTTGCATTAAGAAGGATGTTGCCAGTTTTATTAAAACCTGCCATACATGTCAGCTCACTGGCAAACCAAACCAGTCGTTAAAACCAGCCCCTCTGCATCCTATTCCAGCAGTATGCCAACCATTCGAGCATCTCATAATTGATTGCGTCAGCCCGCTTCCACGTTCGAGAGCTGGAAGTGAGTATTTACTGACAGTGATGTGCCAGGTCACGTGCTATCCGGCCGCTTACCCATTGTGCTCCATTAACATGAAATACATTACAGATAATATTAATAGAAATTAACACCCACCCATCCACCGCCTCTCCGTCTGCCTGATACGCACCACATAGGGAGGAATACTTATGTAAAAAAAAAAAAAAAAAAACCAGGAGTGGAATGGATCTTAGATCTAATTCAAGTTAAATCAACATCCCTTTCCTCCAGGTCTCCTCCATCTTCTCCCCTTAAATATCTTATAAAGGGATCCCAAGTTTTAGCAAACTGTTGTCTCTTATTCCTTAGACAGAGCCGTATACGTTCCAAATGTAATGTATTTGTGAGTTTGTCAAGCCAAAGCTGGAAAGGAGGTGGCAGTTTATTATTCCAGAATGTTAGAATAAGCTTTTTGGCCGTTAAAAGTCCGTAGGAAAAAAATCGTTGTTGAGACTTGGACAGACAGAGCTCATGTCTTGAAACACCAAAGACGATTAAAAACTCATCTGGTTCAATATGTTGCCCAGTGATTTCAGAGATGACACCAAAAATCTTGCACCAGAAGCTTCGAAGACTGGGACATAATGCGTAACTGTGAAGCAGGGTCGCATCTGCCGTCCTGCATTTGTCACATTTTGAAGAGACGCCGGGAAATATTCTGGATAATTTTGTCTTAGAGTAGTGTAGTCTATGCAAGATTTTGAACTGGATGAGGCAGTGTCTGGAGTTTATAGAACATCTATTAATCTCTTCCTCAACTCTAATCAACTCATTGGAAATTTCTGACCCTAATTCTTCCTCCCATAATCTTTTGATTGAAGATGTAGCAGGTAATTGGGAGGCCTGGAGAGTATTATAGATGTAGGAAATAATTTTCCCTTTACCAAAATAGTCCTTAAGGCAGGTGTCAAGACATGAAGGGCTAATTGTTGCGGACCTGTTTAAATAGGATTGTACATAGTTCCTGACTTGCAGGAACCTGAAAAAATTACTTCTATGAAGTTTGTATTTTTCCTGAATTTTTTCAAAGGACATAAAGGTACCATCTTGATATAAATCGCTTACTGTGTGGATTTCTGCATCTCTCCATTGATGAAAACCTTTATCTAGAGTGGAAGGTATAAAAGAGGGGTTATCTGCGATAGGAATTAATAAGGGTAACATCTCCACCCTGAAAGGAGTTCTAATTTGTTTCCAAATACGAATGACACTACTAACGACAGGGCTATTTCTGTAAATTTCTTTTTTACAGCTTGTTGGTGAAGGAATCACAGCACCAAGATTGTACGGGGTACATTCGTCCTGTTCTAATCTGAGCCAGTGTAGTTGTCCGCTTTCATCATTTAATATTATTGATATAATTCTGAGGTTAGCTGCCCAGTAATAGCAGTGGAAGTCAGGAAAGGCAAGACCCCCTACATTTCTAGGTTTGGAGAGATGTAGTTGTTTGATTCTATGATTTTTATAATTCCAAATAAAGGGTAAGATAATTGAAACTAGTTGCTTAAAAAAGGACTTGGAAAGAAATAGAGGGGCATTTTGAAACAGATATAGTAATTGCGAGAGAAAAAACATCTTGATGGCATTTATTCTACCTATTAATGAAATAGGGAGAGTCCTCCAGAATTGAATATTTCTTTTCAATTTTTCTAAAAGGGGGGCGTAGTTGGCTTCTCGTAGCGAGCTAAACTTCCTAGTTACCACGATTCCTAGATAGGTACCCTGTCTTTAGCTATTTTAAACCGAACTGGGAACATTTGTGAAAGATCTTTAAGCCCAACTGGCATGAGTTCACTTTTCTATAGCCTGAAAAAGAGCCGTATTGTTCAATCACTTTTAAGATTACAGGGATACTGGATGCAGGTTTAGTCACATATAATAAGATGTCGTCTGCATATAAAATTTTTTTATTAATAGTTGTTTTAGTATGGAGCCCATGAATTCTCTCATCAGAGCGAATGGCTTCTACTAGAGGCTCAATGGCTAGGGCAAAAAGAAGGGGAGAAAGTGGGCAACGCTGACGCGTGCCCCTAAATAAAGCAAAAGATGGAGATAAAATTCTATTTGTGAGTATACGTGCCCTAGGATTATTACATAAAATTTTGAGCCACGTGATGAATTTCTCTCCTACATGGAATTTCTGTAGCAGAGCAAAGAGGTAAGGCCACTCTACCTGGTCAAATGCCTTTTCGGCATCTAAAGACAAAATCACCAGATCGGACTGATTAGTCTGGGAAGAAAAATAAAAAAAATATTAAACAAACGACAAAGATTATTAAAAGAACTACGACCTGAAACAAATCCGGTCTGATCAGGATTTACTAGTTTTCCTAAAAGTGTATTAAGTCCGGTGGCTAATGTCTTTGCTAAAATTTTTTGATCCACATTGATGAGAGAAATTGGCCTATACCCCCCAACCTCCTCTGGATCTTTGCCCTTCTTAGGTAGGACTGTGATTACCGCTTCGTTAAATGACTGAGGCAGTCGTCCCACCTCCAGAGCCTGGGAAAACATTCTAAGCATATAGGGTCCCAATAGATTGTTAAATGTTTTATATACCTCGCAAGGGATTCCGTCGGGGCCGGGTGATTTACCTCCTTTAAGTGACTTTATGGTGTTCTTTAATTCATCTAATGTTAAATAAGCTCCAAGAAATTCTCTATCCTCTTGGTCTATTGTTGGTAGATTACAGCTGTTTAAAAAATTCTCCATAATTGAGGTGGCGTCAGTTGTATTACTAGTGTACAGTGATTCATAAAATTGTTTAAATCGATTGTTAATTTCTGTAGGGGATAACAAGTAAGCTCCGGTTTCTGATTTGATTCGATGAATTGTACGGTCACTTTCCAGCTTTCGTAGCTGTCTAGATAAAAGTTTGTGTGGCTTGTCACCGAATTCAAAATATTTTTGTTTCATAAACATTAATGATCTTGAAAACTTTTCAGATATAATCTGATTGTATTGGTATGTAAGATTTAATATTTTCATGAGCAATTCTAAAGAAGGTTTATAGCATTCTCGTTATCTAATTTACTAAGCTGTCTTTCTAAAGATTTTTTTCACCTTTAAAGGAGATAAAACAGCCCCGTAAATATGCTTTAAAGGTGTCCCTTAAGAGAGAAGGTGAAGTATTCAGTTGATCATTAGTCTCAAAAAATAACTCTAGTTGTGTATGCAAGTACTCACAGAATTTTTTATCCTTTAATAGATAGGGGTCTGCCTGCCACAATGGTGGAGTTATTGCAATTTCTGATAATTTTAGAGCAAATGTAATTGGACTATGGTCTGAGATTAAAATATTATGATAGGTGGCATTAAACGTGAAGGGAATTAACTTCACATCAACTAGAAAATAATCAATATGGTTATAAACATTGTGGACGTGTGAATGAAAGGAGTAATCTCTCCCCGTTGGATTGGCTAGCCTCCATACATCACCAACATTAGAATTTTTAATGTACATGTTAAGAAAGTCCCTGGTTTTAGATGGGGGAACACACTGAGCAGAAGATCTGTCTAAATATGGATCCAGAACACAATTAAAATCCCCCCCTATAATTAAATTAGTAAGTGATACATCAGGAATCTGGGAAAACACATTTTGAAAAAAGCATGGATCATCAAAATTTGGAGTCAGATTAAACGAGTGAAATTAAGTGAACTTCACAGGGGCGCTGAAAAGACATACACGCGTTAACCTTCGCCCAGGCCGTCGGATTCCGTTTTTGGGCCGATGCGGGGTTCCTTACAGTCATACTTTAACTTTACAATTTCTAGTATTGCATTAGTATTGCATTCTTCTCAAGGGCATTTAATAATTTTTGACGTTTCAGTCTGAGTTAAATCTCTTTTTTTGGCTCATTTTATCTGCAAAAGAAAATCTACCTAATACTTATGCACACCTGAATATAATTCGTTTTCACTTCCAGCCTTCCTTAACAATTATATATCATTTATAAATGTTTAAATACAAACATAATAGTAGTTATAAAGATTGATGTGGTTTGGAATTGATAAAATGTGCTTGGAAAAAAAATGATCAGAAAATCAAACTTGACTAGTAATTCTGCACACGGTGTATAGCCAAACCTATACATCACAGAAAACTTCTGGCATTTTATGAATTTCAAAAAACACAGTTTAGTATTTTGTTTTGAAGTCGTTTGGTTTATGTTGTAATACCCATGTCATTATACACATTTGTTCTAATACATAAACACACACACACACACACACACACACATATATTTAGTAAGTGAGATATAGTACTTACTATAGTATAAATGGTAGACACTTTGCACCCTTGCAAAAAAAAAAAAACAAAACTGCAGTATATTGAAGTAAAACTGCAGTACAAAGTAGTATAACTGCAGTATAATTAAGAACAACCATAGATTTGCAGTATAATGAAGTATAATCACAGTACAACTGCAGTACATTGAAGTATTGCAGCTATACTGCAATATTGGAGTTTTTTTTTTTCATGTCCAAAAAATCTTAATCTTGTGTAAGGGCAGTAGTAGACATGAATGACAGGGACAATAAAAATAGAAGAACAAAAAAAGTCCTATAAACTTGTATTGAAGGAGGGAACCAAATGAAACTTCTGCTTCTACTTCTGCCAGTAAACAACCACCCTGAAAACTCACATCACACATTTTCTTCATAAATTGTAAAAATCCAGTATATACTGCCGTTATCTAACAAAAGAGGGTTCAATCTTTAGTTTAATCTTATTAAATCTACTAAAAAAACTTTTATGATGAAATGTTTTTAAGGTTGAAGCCAAAGAACTCTAAAGTGTATATTCCTCAACTGTGCACCGTGTTAAGGTAAAAATAAGGTAGTGGTCATAACGTGCTCTGAGAGTGGAAGTGAGTTTTGCTTTTCTAGAAACATGGTTTATCTAGCACTGTGACATATCTGAATATCTGCTGGGGTTAATAGCATCGTCAACCACAGCAACCAGGTCCGACTTCACAGACAGGAAGTTCCGTGCATAGGTGCTTTAGATTCTGAACAGACATATGTTTAGTCACTTGCTCAAGCACAAGCAAACCACTCACACAGGTAAGAACGCTATTCTTTTCTTGGAATCATAGCATTTGTCCAATAGCAAATTAAAAAGTTGTAGGAAAAATCAAGTAAGAACCTGTCAAAATACAGACAATTCTTTGACCATTTCCCCCTATGCTCCATTAGGACCACCAAACATCTCTGTGTGTCAAGATTTTTGAGGAGCAGTGGACAGCAAGTGTACACCAATATTTTGGCTTTCACAATGTTGCAGGAAGGCAATTTAACCATGAACGAGTCCTGCAAGATTCATGATGGCATACTTTCACCCTTCTTGCCCATTGGCTACATTTTCATCTTTTGCATCGGTTTGCTCTTCAACACCGTCACCCTTTACATATTTTTTCTTCGGCGGCATACAGACACTTCCATGGCCGTATACATGCGACACCTCGCCTTGGCAGACACTATGCTGGTCCTGTGTTTGCCTGTCCGGGTTTACTACCACAACAAAGTAGGTCCTTTCTACTTGTGCAAGGTGGTGGGCATCTTCTTCTACTTAAACATGTATTCCAGCATGCTGTTCCTCAGCCTCATCAGTCTGGATCGCTACTTAAAAATCATCAAGCCTGTTTGGGTCTTCAGCATCCAAAAGACCAAGTGGAGCCACATGGCAAGCTACATCGTCTGGGTAGTCCTCATTTCAGGAATGATCCCCTTTTTGACAAACAACAGTCTGAAACATCCGTGCGACAAAGTTTGCTTCCACTTCCACAGCAAGGGGACTGTCGATGGGACCATTAACCTGACAACAATGGTGCTCTTCATTGTTTTTTATGTGGCCTTTCTTTGTTTTTATGTGAAGATCACTAATAAACTCAGGGCTATGTCCATGGGTAATGGTGACCCTAAGGCACAGAGTCGCAAAAAGAGGGTCATTATAAAGACTTTCTTGGTACCGTCCATTTTTACTTTGTGTTTCTTGCCTTACCATGCAACACGAATCCCATACATTCTGGCTCAGATGAATGTGATCGGGGATCTTCATAGCCAACAACTGTTGCACATCTTAAACGAGAGTACTTTGCTACTGTCTGCTCTAAATAGTTGCCTGGACCCAATTGTCTATTACTTCTTATCCAGTGTGTACAGGAAAACCATACTCTGTGCCATTCAGGCCAAGTTTAAAAACATGCATGCTTTAAACAGAAGGAGAATTAGCATAAACCGCTCACTTCCTGAAATTCAGTCTTAACGGGTGACTTTTCCATTTGTGACTTTCGACGACTACATGAATCAGATTTTGTAGATTCAACAAATTGAAATAGTTAATTTAGTTTATTAAGCAGGTCTTGTGTTTCTGTAAATACTGAATATGTAGCTGTAGCATTTGCACTAGAGCAGTGGTTCTCAAACGGCTTTGCTTTGACCAAGATTTTGTGGTGGTCCCAAAAAACAGTAACAAAACGGTTTCTCTGAAATTAAACATAGATTTATGTATGAAACTGCACAGGCCCAACATGTACAGTTGTTAACATCGTATAATAAAATGAGTGTTTGATTACGTGTTATTTAAATGCTTTTATGTTTTCTGCAGCCACAAATTAAAATGAAATCATCATACAGAATATTTAGCAGAAAGTTTGTGACAAACTGTAAATATGATGTGTTATAGATTACTAGTGTCGACAACTAATACAATAGATGATGGGAAATACAGGACTTAAAGTGTGACTAACAGTTTGTCACACTTTAACTCCTGTAAAGTATATATTTCCCATTTTATTCAATTGTCTTAGTTGTCGATACTAGTAATCTACAACATACTTCATATATAATATTTTATTAAGCCCATATTAATATACATAATTCTCTTTGCCTTCATCTATGTATTATCTTTATGTTTATTAAAGAAAGTTAGTAATTGATCTACATTGTCTTCATCTTGTAAACTACCACATCAGTTTGTGACAGCTAGAGTGTGATAAGAAGACAGACATTAAACTATTTGAATGGAAGAGTAATTACAACAATGCAAACTGAATTAGCACTAAGCCTAACAATTGTATTTACAATATGTTTGTAAAAGGTTGACTCAGAAGAGTCAAAGTGAAGATATAGTGTGTGCTGTCTTCTCTTTTAATTGGATATTGGTAACAAATGGATCATTGTTTGCTTGTTAATACAATGTTAAATGAACATTACTTTACATCAAAAAAGAAACCAAAGACAATTCTATTTTGTAGTTTTACATTAACAATGTAATGTTCTATTTATCAAAACCAAGTCAATCTCATCAAGTTAGTGTTTTAAGCATTTCTACATTCATTCCAAAATAATAACTAAAGGCAATAATAATTTAAACAATATATTTTCTTTGTGTATTGATGTTTTTCTTTTTAATTGTCAACTTAGGCTATTTTGGATCATCAGTCATGCTCCGTAAACACCATCTGTCACAGACACGAAGATGTATTTGCACCAAGCTGATTGCACTAAAAAAAACCACAGTCATCATGCTATCAGTCCATTTCAAGTTTGATTTTGATGTGACATAAAGCAGTGATATCTAACTGGGTGATCTGTTTACTTACTTTCCATTGATGCCATCATTTGTTCAGTCAAACTGACGCACAGAACACGCACGTCAACAAGAGGCGGGATTTATCGCACAAACCAATCATATCCAATCATAACCAATTACATCCAATCATAGTGCGATGGAGACATAGCCTCCTCTCACGTGACTTTCCCCCATTCATTCTCAATTACCCCCCACAAAACTCACCGCACGCCGGGGGTCTGATGATTTTCTATTGTTTCCTATGAGAGCAAAGGGAGGCATGTCTCCTGTGTAACTTTACCTGCGGGTGTCGCTGTTGGGCAGTGTTCCTTAAGAAATACGAGTGACTTGCGCTCTTTTTAATGTCATAATTTGTAATATTTGTGTTGTTTTATATGTAATATGGATTATTTTCTCATCCTATTTTTTTGAGGAGGCACTGCCTCCCTTGCCTCCTCGGAGGAAACGCCCATGGTATATACAACGTCAAATGAAATTGACCTATATTTATAGCCTGCGTACAGGGGCGGAGCCAGGGGGTGGCCAGGGGTGGCAATGGCCACTCTTGGCCTAAGCTTGGCCACCCCTTTGGCCACCACGCTCACAACTGCTGTTTCTGCCTCCTTTTTTCTTGACAAGAATTGCGTTTATTTAAACGCAGAACCGTCTCTTTAAGACCACAAAAAACGGGAGACTTTTCAGACGCACACTCCAACTTCGCCTGCCCCAGGCGCAAGTCAAACGCGCGGAAAGGATACAGGTGCCGAATGATTATATATAGCATACATCAATGTTTCTCAACTGGTGGGTTGCAAGACTGTTTTGAGTGGGTCGCATTGTGTGCAGTCAAAGAAACAACAACACCAAACGTACTCTGTTTTTCTGATGCCACTTTTATTTTGAAAGATGTGTGTGAAAGCCGGTGACACTCCTGTCAGATGCTGAGAGAAATGCGTTGTCCTTATTCAGTATCTGCGGTCAGATTATATGTTGTCAGTCTATATGTCAGTAAAACGTACTTTCCTGTCATGTCAGCTGTTATACTGTGCTCGCGGCGTGCACTTTTCAGTCACGGCATGCACAAATACGGTGCGCTGTATATCACTTCACTATAAATAAAGCGTAAAAGAAACTACGAGCATGCAACATCGTAGTTCTGTCGTCAATTAAGAAAATAACCAAAAAGGCGATTAAAGCTGCGTTAAAACTGTGCATGCATGTATGTATTATATATATATATATATATATATATATATACGTATATATATATATGCGTCACATGTCTCTGGACTAAAATATTCTGCTGTGTGAGATCACAATATAGGCACAAGCTGATATGTAATTTTTTAATGGATAAATGTGAGAACTGTGCATTTGTACTAGAAGATGCTAATTTTGTGTTAATTTATAAAGTACAAACAAAAATGTATCACATTTAATGTATCACATTGGCATTTATGTGCTGTTGACTTCCGCTTCCGCATCTTGCAAATGTGAATTCAAAAGAGAACATATTTTTTCCTTTTTCCTACTGTTGCAATTATTTATTTTGACAATAAAGAAAGTTAAAGTTTAGTGTTTACTTTTTGAAACAGACAAACGCAGAATTGTTGAAGAGTTCATTGATTATATATAAAATTCAATGAAGGTTGAATAGTCTTTGAACTACATCTGCATGTCTCATCCATGAAGATGCAACAACGGAGAACAAGCTATTGGGGGTTTTGAGAACCAGAACAAGCTGACTGAACAAGTTGAAATTTAGCTATAGTGTGGGGAATTTTATTCATTTATTTTTATTTATTTATTTTTTTTTTAAATGGTCAAATTCACTCAGCATTCCATGATCTAATTCACTATCTCAATTACAATTAAGTGAAAATTAACTGTATTCAGTTGTGTTGTATAGGCACAGTCCAGTACATTATAGTCAGACTCATTTTTATGTTGAAATAATGAAGATTTCTGTGTCACCCCAGACTGGTTGCTGGCCCCTGCCTGGCCACCCCTATGAAAAAATCCTGGCTCCGCCACTGCCTGCGTGACTCCATTGGAATGCGTCGTAAGCGAGCCTATAATTAGATGTTCAGCAGGTGCATCTGCAGGTCTTTTGTCTTCAGAGGCCATTCTGTGAAGTTGTGTGTGCAAACAGTCTCTGTGTGTTACAAAAAACAGTGTGTGAAAGCAAGCTCTATCATCTCTTCCCTCTCTGTGTCAGGAGTTAGATTTGATAGGCAGTGCGCAGAACTTTCTCTCATCTGTTCCTCCTTTCAACTCTGCTTGCAAGTGAAAGTGAACACACACACAAACACACACACACACACACACACACACATATATACAGGTGCTGGTCATATAATTAGAATATCATCAAAAAGTTGATTTATTTCACTAATTCCATTCAAAAAGTGAAACTTTTATATATTATATTCATTCATTACACACAGACTGATATATTTCAAATGTTTATTTCTTTTAATTTTGATGATTATAACTGACAACTAAGGAAAATCCCAAATTCAGTATCTCAGAAAATTAGAATATTGTGAAAAGGTTCAATATTGAAGACACCTGGTGCCACACTCTAATCAGCTAATTAACTCAAAACACCTGCAAAGGCCTTTAAATGGTCTCTCAGTCTAGTTCTGTAGGCTACACAATCATGGGGAAGACTGCTGACTTGACAGTTGTCCAAAAGACGACCATTGACACCTTGCACAAGGAGGGCAAGGCACAAAAGGTCATTGCAAAAGAGGCTGGCTGTTCACAGAGCTCTGTGTCCAAGCACATTAATAAAGAGGTGAAAGGAAGGAAAAGATGTGGTAGAAAAAAAGTGTACAAGCAATAGGGATAACCGCACTCTGGAGAGGATTGTGAAACAAAATCCATTCAAAAATGTGGGGAAGATTCACAAAGAGTGGACTGCAGCTGGAGTCAGTGCTTCAAGAACCACTACGCACAGACGTATGCAAGACATGGGTTTCAGCTGTCGCATTCTTTGTGTCAAGCCACTCTTGAACAACAGACAGCGTCAGAAGCGTCTCACCTGGGCTAAAGACAAAAAGGACTGGACTGCTGCTGAGTGGTCCAAAGTTATGTTCTCTGATGAAAGTAAATTTTGCATTTCCTTTGGAAATCAGGGTCCCAGAGTCTGGAGGAAGAGAGGAGAGGCACACAATCCACGTTGCTTGAGGTCCAGTGTAAAGTTTCCACAGTCAGTGATGGTTTGGGGTGCCATGTCATCTGCTGGTGTTGGTCCACTGTGTTTTCTGAGGTCCAAGGTCAACGCAGCCGTATACCAGGAAGTTTTAGAGCACTTCACACTTCCTGCTGCTGACCAACTTTATGGAGATGCAGATTTCATTTTCCAACAGGACTTGGCACCTGCACACAGTGCCAAAGCTACCAGTACCTGGTTTAAGGACCATGGTATCCCTGTTCTTAATTGGCCAGCAAACTCGCCTGACCTTAACCCCATAGAAAATCTATGGGGTATTGTGAAGAGGAAGATGCGATATGCCAAACCCAATGCAGAAGAGCTGAAGGCCACTATCAGAGCAACCTGGGCTCTTATAACACCTGAGCAGTGCCACAGACTGATCGACTCCATGCCACGCCGCATTGCTGCAGTAATTCAGGCAAAAGGAGCCCCAACTACGTATTGAGTGCTGTACATGCTCATACTTTTCATGTTCATACTTTTCAGTTGGCCAAGATTTCTAAAAATCCTTTCTTTGTATTGGTCTTAAGTAATATTCTAATTTTCTGAGATACTGAATTTGGGATTTTCCTTAGTTGTCAGTTATAATCATCAAAATTAAAAGAAATAAACATTTGAAATATATCAGTCTGTGTATAATGAATGAATATAATATACAAGTTTCACTTTTTGAATGGAATTAGTGAAATAAATCAACTTTTTGATGATATTCTAATTATATGACCAGCACCTGTATATATCGAGAGAAAGTATGAGCGAGCAAAGCAGACGGTGTGTGCCTCCGTGTTCACGTCCAATCTCCGAATCGGACACAATTGCTTTGTTTGTTTGGGGGAAGCACATGCTGCCCTTGCGTTGGAACAAGGCGAGTGCGAACATTGTGAACTGTTTACAGTCTCGCTTTCTTCCAAGGACCAGCACCCACGGTATGATCGTGGGGCTCGAGAATGAATCTGGCTGACGAACGGGAGACGGGTCCTGCCCTTTTTCCCGTTCAGTCACCTGATCCCTGCATCACCTCGCGCAATCCTGAAGCGCACTCCGGTGCTTTTTCAGCTCACGCGGGGGATGACGATTTTTTTTTTTTGTTTGCTGCCTCTGAGCGTTCCTCACGTGATGGTAAAGCTGTTGAGGAATTGCTCGAGGTAGTAACTCGAGCTGTAGCCAGATTGCAGCTAGACTGGCCACAGGAACAAGAGACCCCCAAACGCTCGAAGCTTTAGGATAGGTTTCTGTCCGGTGGCAAAGAGGAGGGGCCTCAACGTCAGTCTCTCCCCTTTTTTGAGGACCTCCATGACAAACTATCAAAGTCATGGAGAAAACCATATACTTCTCGTGTCTTTGTGCCCTCGACGTCAATTTATTAAAATCAGAGGAAGCGTTTGTGAAATTCCTTCCTTGCTGCACTCAGGGGGAGGTGCCGTCAGCCACCCAGCCCAAACCTGGTCCTTCAAAAAGGGAGGTTCAGAAGCAGAGTGTGGTGAGTCGAGCTCCCCCTCGTAAAGATTGGGGACCATCTCGTCGCCCTCAGCAACCTCCCAGGCAAGACCTCAGGATGGTTTTGTCCAAAAAGAAGAAGTCCTGAAGGTTTTGCGCCCAGCCCTGTGGGGTTAGCCCCCCTCGGGACGCGGCCATAAAACATCTAATACCCGCCCCTTCTCAAAATCCCCACACAAACCCTACTTCCCCGCCACCTCTGGTGCTTCAGGGGGCAGCGGTTTCCAGGGAAATGTTAGGTGTTCTGTTGCTTCCTGTATCACATCAGGACATGGAACATCTAACATCCCCTCAAAAGGAAGTATCAAAGTTAGTGCCCATTTCAGAAAACCTGGCAATGTGGAAAGTACTGCCAGGGATTTCTGCATGGGTTCTAAAGACAGTAAAATTAGGATACAGAATCCAATTTATTCATTGTCCTCCACGTGGTCTCCACTACCGTGAAGCCGGGGCAAGCGACGTCACTGTCACAAGAGCTACAATCTCTTCTGGAGAAAGGGGCCATAGAACGTGTTCCCCCTCTAGAGAGAGAGTCAGGTTATTACAGCAGATACTTCCTAGTCCCCAAAAAGGAAGGGGGGCTGTGTCCAATCTTAGATCTTCGAGGCTTAAGCCGTTCGGTCAAAGCTCTCAAGTTCAAGATGTTAACTGTAAAGATGATCGTGTCGCAAATCCAACAACACGATTGGTTTCTCACGATCGATCTCAAGGACGCATATTTTCAAATAGAAACATTGCCACAACACAGGAGGTTCCTGAGGTTCACTTTTGGGGGCGAAGCTTACCAATATCGGTTTCTTCCATTCGGCCTAGCCCTATCACCCCGCACATACACAAAATGCATGGATGCAGCACTGGCTCCGTTGCGGCTCCAGGGCATTCGCATTTTGAATTACATAGACGACTGGCTAATACTAGCAGTCACAAGAGATGGCGTTAAAACACAGAGATGTTGTTTTAGCTCATCTAGTTTCTCTAGGGTTGAGACTCAACGAGAAGAAAAGCGTTCTCTGTCCCACCCAGAGAACGACATATTTAGGGGTTGTTTGGGATTCGACCACGATGGGGGCACAATTGTCTCCCGCTCGAGTCGAGACCATTCTATACACCCTGAAAAATGTCAGGCTAGGTCAAGATTGTACTGTTCTACAGTTTTAAAAAATGTTAGGTTTCATGGCATCAGCGTCCTCTGTGATTCCTATGGGCCTGCTGCATATGAGACCGTTTCAGTTGTGGCTCAAAGTTTCATCCAAAGGCCAAATACCTAAGGCAAACAAGGGTTATGCGCCGCAGGTACCCTATCTATGTGGCTCAGACCCCGGTTCCTCACCTTGGGTCCCACTCTAGGGGCGCCATGTAGTCGCAGATTGCTAACTACAGACGCCTCCCTGACGGGCTGAGGAGCGGTCTCAAGTGGCCGTCTAGCCCAAGGGGAATGGGAGGGCCGTCAGCTTGGCTGGCACATGTCTAGAGTTGATGGCTGCATTTCTGGCCCTGAAATACTTTCTCCAGCAGCTGAGAGGCTGTCATGTCCTAGTGCAGATGGACAGCACAACAGCAGTCTCTTATATAAATCGCCAGGGAGGTCTGCGTCCGCTCCAGCTGAACAAGATAGCGCGACAGATCTTTCTTTGGGCCTAGGACAAATCTTCATGTCTGGCCCCTGAGGGGTACCAACTGAGGGACACAGGGCTTTCACCTGAAGTTATTGAGACCATTTTAAATGCTAGAGCTCCCTCCACTAGATCAAGTTATGCCAACAAATGGGGTGTCTTTGAAAGATGGTGTACTGCACACAATACAGATCCAGTAAACTGCCAAAATGCTACAGTTCTGGATTTTCTGCAGGAAAAGTTATCAACAGGCACATGACCCGCCACTCTCAGAGTTTATGTGGCCGCTCTTTCGGCTTGCCACACTCTGGTTGACGGGGTGCCTTTGGCAAGCATGTCCTACTCTCTCGCTTCGTTCAAGGAGCTAGGCGGCTTAGGCCTCCTTCTAGAACCAGGAATCCTTTCGTGGGACCTAGCTATAGTCCCAGAGGGCCTGGTTGAGAGCCCCTTTGAACCGTTAGAGTCAGTTCAGACAGGACCACTTTGGCAAGTTACTTGAGTTTATTGAACACAATTTATCTTTGGCGGTATGGTTCCTTATGGGGGTTCTTTCTACAAAATTAGTTGCAAATTTAAACGCCCATGACTTCACTCCAGAGACCGCCTCAACCCAAGAATCCGCTCCAGAGTTCTCCTCAGTCCATGAGTCCACTCCAGAGTTCGCTTCTGTCCCAGAGCCCAGCCTTGTGACCTATGAACTTCCTGTCTGTCCTGATATGACCACGGAGGTTGTCCCTGAATTCCCTGTCTGCTCTGTTACGACCACGGAGGTCGTCCCTGAGTTCCCTGTCTGCCCGGATGTGACCACGGAGGTGGTCACTGGGGTTCCTGTCTGCCTCGACACGACTGTAGAGGTCATACCAGAACTGCCTGTTTGCCTCGACACGACCACAGAGGTAGTTCCTGAACTGTCTGCCTGCCTCAATATGACCAGAGAGGACGTTCTGGTCAGAGCCTTGGAGGGCATTCCTGAGCTCCCTGCCTGTCCTGTTACGGCCCTAGTGGCCAACACTAACCTCTCTGTGCTTCATGTTTCAGTTTTACCTAAACAGCCTTGGTGGTTTCCAGTGTTGCCAGATCTGCCGTGGGGTCTTCAAGCCCATCTGCACTGCTGTGGTGGTCGTCTGCTCCGCCGTGGTGGTCTTCAAGCCCATCTGCACTGCTGTGGTGGTCATCTGACAGAGTGTGTTAAAGAAGTAAAACATTGAATGACTAGTAATTTTCTTCTATTAAATTCAGATAAGACTGAAGTATTACTTATTGGACCAAAAACCTGCACACAGAATCTCTCAGACTACAATTTGCATTTAGAAGGATGTACTATTACTCCATCCTCGACAGTTAAAGACCTGGGTGTTATATTAGACAGCAACTTGTCCTTTGAAAATCACATTTCATATGTTACAAAAACAGCCTTCAGTCGAATTAGCGGTTCGGAGCGCCAAAGTCACGTGATTTCAGCAGTTTGGTGGTTTGACACGCGATCCGAATCATGATTCGACATGCTGATTCTTAACGCTCCGAAGCTTCCTGAAGCAGTGTTTTGAAATCGGCCATCACTATAGAATTCGTTATTTTGTTGTTTTTTTGCGCACCAAAAATATTCTTGTCGCTTTATAATATTATTATTGAACCACTGTACTCACATGAACTGATTTAAATATGTTTTTAGTACATTAATGGATCTTGAGAGAGGAAATGTCATTGCTGGCTATGCAGGCCTCACTGAGTCATCAAATTTCAACAAAAATATCTTAATTTGTGTTCTGAAGATTAACGAAGGTCTTACGGGTGTGGAACAGCATGAGGGTGAGTAATACATGACATTATTTTCATTTTTGGGTGAACTAACCCTTTAAGCATGTCTTGTGTTTCTGTAAATACTGAATATGTAGATGTAGAATTTGCACTAGAGCAGTGGTTCTCAAACGGCTTTACTTTGACCCAGATTTTGTGGTGGTCCCAAAAACAAAAACAAAATGGTTTCTCTAAAATTAAACTTGGATTTATGTATGAAACTGCACAGGCCCAACAACATATACAGTTAGTAACAATATATAGGAAAATGAGTGTTTTATTTATTTATTATTATTAGTATTATTATTTTTTTTTTTTAAATGTGTTATTTCAATGCTTTTATGTTTTCGGCAGCCACAAATTAAAAACATCCTCATGATTTATCCTCATCACAAGTGAACTTGTAGTGGGTCATATTTGTTCATTTATCATATTTTTAGTTTTTGAGGATGTCAAGCAACATGACCATTTTGGCATCTGTATTATTTGACTGCCTTCTACCAAGTAACAAATTAATCTAATGTTTTTTTTTTTTTTTTTGGATGCACAGCAAAATATAGGAAGCATTACCAATTAGTTGAGAACGACTTTGTTTGAGTACACTGACTGTTTATTTGTGAATGGATTTTTTTTACATCTCTTTATTAATTTTTTTTTCTTTCTTTTTTTTTCTGAGAGTATGACAATTTGTGCAGGTTAAGTATGTAAAAAAGACCTTTGTAAATGTTATGGTTTTCCTTTATGACAAATTTTCCATGTGGTTGACATGAGTACTGTTATGAGTGTCACCATGCTTGTGGTGATACATCTATGTGTTAACCACAAACTTTTTTTCTAAACATGAAAGCAAAGTGGGCAAATATTAAATGTTGATTAAAGGATATGCACTTTTTATTTAAACAATTTATTAGATTTTGTTGATAAGTAACTGAAAACTATTAAGAAATTAGCCATGCTGCATACTCCATTAGTAACCTGACAAATATGACAGGTTTAGTGAGCTTGATATGATGCTCAAAGCTGCTGTGTAAGTTTGAAGTTGTCATTAGTTTCTCATCAACAGATTTGTAAATGGTGATCATGAGCTGATGAGAAAGTGTTTTTTTTTTTTGTCCTGCAGCGTGTGGGTGACTTTGCAAGATCCTGTTTGTGACTTGATGAGTTTCAAGTTCAGATAATTCTTGCAGCATTCTTGCACAGAGAAGCGCAACATTACACAACACTTTAAGATGAAGAGACGCTCTTTGGTTGTCAACCACGGTAACTAATGTGCTCACTCACAGAATCAGACACTTCTGCTTTTTACACATTTCTCGTTATGAATTATGATATCATTTGCGTCGTTGGTTCGGAATGCTTTCACTTCTCAAGCGAACCACTCCAGGAAGTCTCGGTACGCTTGTTTGGTCCGCTTTTGGTGTGCACCCGACTGCGACTGCTGCATTCACACCTGCCCAAATGAACCACACTAAGGAGGACAATGAACTCTAGTGTGATTCAACCAAACTAAATGAGATGGGTGTGAAATCACTCTCACTACCGCCAATATGGATCAATGATTTTGATGACATCACTCTGCACTTCTCATAATATTTTCTGTCCAATCAAATGGTCTCTAGAATTTAAAATCCCGTCCCCTACATTTTGAATAGACGCTGAATCTGCGGCTAAAATCGGTCACTTGTTGTCACATTTACTATTATCTACATGGTGAAGGGCACATAGTACAGTATATAGAGGATAGTGAACGATTCAGACAGTGTAAATATGCTTTCCATTGAGGGGAATGACGTCTGGTTTCACGTTGGTGTCAGGTGAACCGCCGAAGTGCACACAGTCTGCTCCGGTCCAGAGACACGAGACCACATAGCCGATCATATGCGTGAGTTGATGCAGACCATAAAACATATCGGACCCATTTGAATTCAGCACAGAATGCTATACAAACCCGATTCCAAAAAAGTTGGGACACTGTACAAATTGTGAATAAAAAAAAGGAAAGCAATGATGTGGAAGTTTAAAATTTCAATATTTTATTCAGAATACAACATAGATGACATATCAAATGTTTAAACTGAGAAAATGTATCATTTTAAGGGAAAAATAAGTTGATTTTAAATTTCATGGCATCAACACATCTCAAAAAAGTTGGGACAAGGCCATGTTTACCACTGTGTGGCATCCCCTCTTCTTTTTATAACAGTCTGCAAACGTCTGGGGACTGAGGAGACAAGTTGCTCAAGTTTAGGAATAGGAATGTTGTCCCATTCTTGTCTAATACAGGCTTCCAGTTGCTCAACTGTCTTAGGTCGTCTTTGTCGCATCTTCCTCTTTATGATGCGCCAAATGTTTTCTATGTGTGAAAGATCTGGACTGCAGGCTGGACATTTCAGTACCTGGATCCTTCTTCTACGCAGCCATGATGTTGTAATTGATGCAGTATGTGGTCTGGCATTGTCATGTTGGAAAATGCAAGGTCTTCCCTGAAAGAGACGACATCTGGATGGGAGCATATGTTGTTCTAGAACTTGGATATACCTTTCAGCATTGATGGTGCCTTTCCAGATGCGTAAGCTGCCCATGCCACACGCACTCATGCAACCCCATACCATCAGAGATGCAGGCTTCTGAACTGAGCGTTGATAACAACTTGGGTTGTCCTTGTCCTCTTTAGTCCGGATGACATGGCGTCCCAGTTTTCCAAAAAGAACTTCAAATTTTGATTCGTCTGACCACAGAACAGTTTTCCACTTTGCCACAGTCCATTTTAAATGAGCCTTGGCCCAGAGAAAACACCTGCGCTTCTGGATCATGTTTAGATATGGCTTCTTTTTTGACCTATAGAGTTTTAGCTGGCAACGGCGAATGGCACGGTGGATTGTGTTCACCGACAATGTTTTCTGGAAGTATTCCTGAGCCCATGATTTCCATTACAGTAGCATTCCTGTATGTGATGCAGTGCCGTCTAAGGGCCCGAAGATCATGGGCATCCAGTATGGTTTTCCGGCCTTGACCCTTACGCACAGAGATTGTTCCAGATTCTCTGAATCTTTGGATGATATTATGCACTGTAGATGATGATAACTTCAAACTCTTTGCAATTTTTCTCTGAGAAACTCCTTTCTGATATTGCTCCACTATGTTTCGCCGCAGCATTGGGGGAATTGGTGATCCTCTGCCCATCTTGACTTCTGAGAGACACTGCCACTCTGAGAGGCTCTTTTATACCCAATCATGTTGCCAATTGACCTAATAAGTTGCAAATTGGTCCTCCAGCTGTTCCTTATGTACATTTAACTTTTCCGGCCTCTTATTGCTACCTGTCCCAACTTTTTTGGCATGTGTAGCTCTCATGAAATCCAAAATGAGCCAATATTTGGCATGACATTTCAAAATGTCTCACTTTCAACATTTGATATGTTATCTATATTCTATTGTGAATAAAATATAAGTTTATGAGATTTGTAAATTATTGCATTCCTTTTTTATTCACAATTTGTACAGTGTCCCAACTTTTTTGGAATCGGGTTTGTATTTTAAAGCGATATGGAGATTAGGAGAAGAAACGGTAGAGATTAGGAGAAAACTGCATCTTTAACGAGCTCAACGACTAAGGCCAAGCTGTGAAACGAAACGCTATTTGCTATTTTAAAAAAGGGGAATAGGTGTTCGATATGTGCCGCCTTCCTCTTTCAGTGGAAATTACGCTGACACAAGCAAATTATCTGTGAAAGACTGGTCAGACCTTTAGTTTTTCTTTTGATCCTGATGTGGCTTTTTGGTAACAAAGCAGAAACAAAAATATTTATTCCTGATTTAATTGTTTTATGTTATACAAAATATCATACTGTCAACTCTTTAAAAGTGAGTGCTCATAAGCACCCCATTATGAATATAAATCTGTAATTAATGCCTAATAGAGATAAAGTGAGCCACTTTCAGATGTCTTTTTGATTCATTGCGATTCACAGAATCCAATGTAAATGTTTCAAGTGCCAAAGATGTATCCACAGGCTCATTAGAGCTTTCCCATTATTATTTATATGATGTGGCACTGGTAAAAGAATGTTTAATAAAATATATATTTTTTTATTTTAAAGTTTAAAAATAAATAATCTTTGAACCATGACAAAGTGTTTGTTTGTTTGAATCAAAGAGAATGTAACAGTATGCTGTTAAATACATATCACAATGTATCATAATTCATTGTCTATGGCGCCATCTGCTGGTTGTCTTGCACAGTACAGAATGCAAAGTACAGAATGTTTGATGTACAAACATTAAGATATTATATATACAGCAAAGTACTATATATATATATATATGTATATATATATTCATAGCTAGAGGTAGCTGTCCTAAAATAAAAATGATTTTTACCTTGTGTTTAAATTCATTCAATTATACACTCAAGATGCAACAGATATTTGTACAAAATACATTCCAGAGATTTCAATTCACACAAGCTTCTTGTGCATGATGGGAACCTATTGTACTCTCACCTTCCATTGAAAAATGCAAAGGAGCCATTGGCTCTCATTTCAGAGGCTGATTGTGTTACTAAGCAACTGTGTTAACAGTCATATCCTTTCACCATCTGTTGCCAATCCATTTTAGCACCCACTGATTTAAATGGCAGCCACTTAATGAAGACGGTGGGTATGATATCATTCTGAAAATAGCTAAGCCACACTAAACCGGCACAAGAAACGTTCATCTGCACAATAATTGGAGCTTTCCCTACCCCTCACATGTCATTTTATTTCTCTGTTCCCTTTTTCAGAAAAAGATTGATTGCTAAGGTTAAGAGCTAACACAAAATGACAAAGTAGTTTGCGTGCTCTATTATTAAATCGGAAGAAACCTGGAGAATTTTGACAGACATTTTCTGCAGGGATTTTTTTCAGGGTTTTGACAGTCTGTGAATGCGTTTGTGTGGACGTGTGTTCATTTCATGACATACAATGTAAACACACAAAAAAAAGAGTTATTATTATAAATACAATCCAGTTGTTATTACAAAAGCATTTTGGTGTTACCAAATTTAAATACACATGCAATCAATCACTTAAGTTTTAAGTTTGACATGCACATTGATATGAGTTTTGACAGACATGAATAAATTCAAACTCTTTCAATGTCCTGGTGTAAATCACCACCACCACAACAAACAAACAAATGGTGAGGTTTCAAAGATGGGTAGATTGCAAATAAAATGTTGAAAGCCAGTGGTGAGGATGTCTTGAGAATCGAACCTGCAACCTTCAGATTACCAGTCTGACTCTATAACCATTAGGTTATATATATAGGGCCCCCTACAAATAGTGTTCATAATGAATCTCTCGCGCTTATACTTCAATGAGTGCGAGAGATCACTTCCGTTGTCAGAGCGCGATCAGACCTCACCAACCGGATGCTCAAGGCAGTTGGACATAGTGGTGTTTTAGAGGTAAAAAATGATATAAATACTGTTCGGTTTCTCACACAAACCAATCGTTTTGTGTCTTAGGACATCAATGTGTTGTCACGAGCCGCAGGGTTTAATTTGGATTTGTCAGTGCATGTTTTTTTGACTCTTATAGATGGAGTTCCCATTGACAAGCATTATATGACTGACAGACTGCAACGGTTGGAGTTAAAAATCATCATTTGTGTTCTACTGAAGAAACAAAGTCACCTACATCTTGGATGCCCTGGGGTAAGCAGATAAACATCAAATTTTCATTTTTGGGTGAACTATCTCTTTAACTTTTCTGGACCTTGAATATTGTAATTTCGCTGCTTTCAATGGAAAATTAAAAACCTCTCAGGTTTTATCAAAAATATCTTAATTTGTGTTCCGAAGATGAACGAAGGTCTTGCAGGTGTGGAACGACATGAGGGTGAGTAATTAATGACAGAAATTTCATTTTTGGGTGAACTAACCCTTTAATATTGGGAACAAAGTGTTTAACAAGTAGGGTTAGGGCTAGGTGTAGGGGAGGCCTTTGGTGATAGGGACTAGTAATGTCCCATTAAGGCAGCATCCATTTAATAAATACAATCATATAGACTGAATATGTTGTTATTATTGCATACTGTTTTATAATACACTACAATACACTGAGGTGCTAAAAGTATAGCAAGCAGGGGTGCCCACACTTTTTTGCCTGATGATGTACTTTTAAAATGATCAACTAAATGAGATCTACCAACAAAAACAAACAAACAAACAAACAAAAAAACAAACAGCTTAATTTCAAAAAATACATTTCAAATGCTTGTTGCTACTACTGCATGTATCTCTACATGAAATTCAGGAAAATAATAATACATGTTCATGTTGATATTCAATTTGTACAATTTTCAATTTTAACACTAAACTCAAAACAGATTACAATAGCCAGGGCATTTACCTTATTCTGATGACTTGCACTGAATAGAATCAGACAGTTTTACATAATCTTTGTCGACAAAACACAGCTGCCAAAGTCTAAACTGGTGTCAATCACAACTGACGGAGTACATGCGATGGTCGGCAGGTCAAACGGATTCATTGCTAAGTAGCTACAAGGATGCTTTTCCCGACTTCCTTAATTATCATTGTATTATACACCAACAAGCTCTATGTGCGAAAATGCTGAACATGAAAGAGATGTGTCCATGAAAATTGTCTGCTCAATACGTGCACGCTCACTTCAGAGACGGCTGTTTTGTGCGTATTTGGAAGAAGCCGACTTTGCGCCCTGTTCTCCAAAGTTCTCTGGCTAGTTGTCATGGCAACTGAATAAACAAAAATCCTGCCTGGTAAAAATTTAATGTATTAGGAAAGACTATAGAATAACACAAGACATGTCACTCGTATTGTTTTGAATGGGAGAAAGTGTAACGCGAAATATGGCGGAATAAATCCCGCCTTCAAAATAAGAGCCAATCGCCGACCGGTAAAGTCATCGCGTCACTGCAGCGGCCGTTAGGAGCACCAGTTTCTATAGAGAATGAGAATGTTGCATCACAGCGTTTTCACTCGCGTTGCATCTCGGGAAGGCGTCGCCATATTAGAAGGATACGCTATCCGTTGCCATGGTTACTTTGACAGTGAGACCGTCAGACCGAGAGAAATAGCGTGATATTTGTTTGCAATTTTGCGATACGCCTTAGTTTCTTGGAAAGAAATGGCTAATGAGGAAGCGAAAGGAAAGGGGCTCTGTCGGGAGAGACTAAATAACACCGCCAAGCGTCGCCAAGGGACATTCTAAAACGCGTAACATGGCTTAATGTACTAAGACAGTGATATTAACAGACCAAACTCACTATACATCATACTAATAGAGCATGTAGACCTAAAAAAAGATCAAAAGATCAAATTTGGCACAAACCAATTTTTCTGTATATTATGCTTTATTATAGTGTTTACTAGTGTTGTCAAAAGTACCGGTACTTCGGTACCAAGTCGGTACTGAAATTTTGCAAATGTGACGATACCAGCATTTCTGTAGTACCGGTAGTACAGAGAATCCGGGTATATTCGGTACCCACTGATAGGGCTGTGCCAGTATTTACTTGAATATGACACGAGTGAAGCACAAAGCTTTGTTTACAAAATAAATAATAGGTTAACAATTAAATGTGACATTGCAGCCATGGAAACATTTTGGTTCATGCCGAATGAGAGAGGTACGTGAGTCCATAAATAAAAGCTTTGTATTCTGTTTTGCGAATCACGATCTGGTCACCCGATTAGCAGAGAATTTAACAATATTCCATTAGTTATTCCACTGAAAATGGAATATCTGTTTCTTTTCCCAAATCTTCACTCACGCAGGGGATTATAACGTTTCTTCCTTTCGTTCGCTTTTAGGCCTATTATAGACTATTCGCATTCTTTACTGTGGTAAAGTAGAAAAAACACTGTAGGACAGAAACCTTTTTGCTTGCACGTCAATTTCTATTTAACACAGTTTGTGCTTGTTATTAGACTTTATAAGGCGCGTCAAGTTTATTTGTATAGCGCTTTTCACACACGCTGGTGATTTTTACTTTCGCTTTCTCTGGCAGCGCAAAATCAAACATAGCCTGAATGTGTGAAGATAAAACTCGCTCTTCAGACCTTTTACAACAAGTGTCAGTTTCTTGTAACATCAGGAGATAACATGAAGATATTATTAAAGCGAGATGGTCTCTTTCCTGCTCGTGTCCCTCATCCCTCTCAAAGAGCAGAGCGGCTATATGACGCATCTTTGTGTAGAAATAAAAAACGAATGTTTTTTTTTTTTTTTTTTAAATAATATTTAACTTTATTATTATTTAGGTCACCATTATTTACCGATATTTATTCCATAGTTTTACAGGCTGCAGTGTGTCGTTTCATTGAAGGAATAGCTAAAATAAACACGTCTAAATGGATGTTTGAGCATTTTTTTTTTTTTTTTTTTATATTTCAAAATTTATTTCATTGAGGTATATATACACACACAAACATACACACAAGCTCCAAATATTTATATGTATGATTACTATATTTAATATGTTTTTAAAATAGGCTATATAAAGTAGTAAAATAGTTCCAACAGATTTTGCTGCGGTACCGAAATTGGTACCGAGAACCGTAACATTTTTATGGTATTGGTACCGACTACTGGAATTTTGGTACCGTGACAACACTAGTGTTTACTAAGTTTGGTGTTTTAATGGCACTGTCTTTTTCTTGATGGGAGGAAAACACGTGTAATTAAATGTGTTGCGTTCATATTCTGGGCTCATCTGGTTTTCTGTCTGTAGTATGATTTATTGTGGTGTTTTTGTTCGTTAATAAACTGTCTTAGTAAATTAAGGCACCCCCAGTTTGTGTGTCCTGGCGCCTGCTCTGTCCTGACATCGTCAATTACCTGGTTTATGGTATCAGTGCCTACACAATGCAAGAGTTCAGACCCTTTAAGCAATTAAAAGCAAATTTTTAAGTTTAAGTTTTTAGCAAGCAGCATTATTTAGAGAAAACTGCTTGACATCACTAACCAGTATATGACTCAGTAGGCGAAAATATTATTTTTTACAATAATAAGCATCAGAACCGTAATAAAAGTGGAGTGCAACCTTCCTTAGCAAGTATGACTGAGCTTTCGCATTTTACACGTTTGTGGGTTTGTAATTCAGCCGCAGCAGAATTGTTCATATGCTTCTAATGATTTAAAGGGTCTGAACTCTTGCATTGTGTAGGCACTGATACCATATAAACCAGGTAATTGACGATGTCAGGGTATGTGACAGGTGTTGGTGCTTCTGGGTCTTTCGCAGGTCGCACGGGTCGATGCTTTTAAAGTCAAGCATTTTCTCTAAATGACGCTGCTTTGGCGGTGTTATTTAGTCTCTCCCGATAGAGCCCCTTTCCTTTCATTTTCTCCTTCTCCATGTATTTCCATAAAACTGTGCTGTATCGCAAAATTATTTATTAAATTAATCTGCTCTCTCTCTGCTCTTTATCTCGGGCTCGCTGAAGAAGTTACCATAGCAACAGATAGTGTATCCTGCTAATATGGCGGCGCCTTCCCGAAATGCAACGCAGAGTGAAAACATTGTGACGTAACTCCTCATTCTCTACAGAAACAGTCAGACGCGCGCCTCAGAAATGAGGCACAAGAGACGCGCATTTAGGTCTGCGCATGTGCATGAGCTTGATCCAGCCTAAAAAATACAGTTTTTTTGTCATGATTCGAGCGTTTGGAAAAAAAAATGTATGAGACAGTTGTTGTCAGATTTCATTGGTGATTTCAAATATGAAATTTAATCCAAAGCTTGGCAAACAGCTTTGGAGAATTTGATGTTTCCCCATTCAAAGAGATAGGAGCTGCACTTGCATGTCCGAGAGGCGTTTCAAAGATGGCCGCCGAGTGAAATGACTTGTCTTAAAGGGACTTTGGTATTAGTCAAATGCAAGTCAGACAAATTAAAAAAAGGATAATGAAGGGCATTGTTATATTTCTTTTTATTAAAATTTAACAAAAGCATTTATTAAAATTGTGTGATCGACCTATTGGGCACCCCTGAAGAATAGCATCTAACTACTATTTACTACTATTTAACAAAAAAATTGTTAGTGAAAATACTGTATCAAAAGACTCAGGTTTCTGTAAGAGTGCAAGCCACTTGTCCTGTGCACTTGGGCAATATTTTCTCCTGCTTTCTTATTCCTGACACTGACAATGAAGAGACTAGTCTGCAATAGTTCCCATGGAAACCAGCTTGGTTACTAGGGCCAGTGTGGTTGTCCTGGTAACTGGGTAAATGAGTGAGGGCTACAGATTGCACTCAAGTTCAGTGAAGAATGAATTCCAAACATCATCAGCACAAATTGGAACAAACCTATTTACTATGTGCGACTACCAACCCTAGTTTAGCCACAGTATATGGTAAAGCTTTCACTGGCTGCACATTGTGACTTGTACCAGTCTACTTTAGAGAAATATGTAAGGTATAATAATATATAGTCGACTAGACATCATCGGACAATAAAGCAAGTAAGGGTAATAAGCACCCTAATGCAAAGCAACTGTATATCATTAAGCCTATTGTGCTCTTAAAGGATTAGTTCACTTTCAAATGAAAATTACCCCAATCCATATTTAACAAGTTGTTAAGTAAAATATCTAGCTTCCGCCAGACCGCCTTCCGCATTCAAGTTATGGAAAAAAACGGAACTGGCATCACGTCAGTTAAGTTTTTTTCCATAAGTTGAATAGGGAAGGCGTAGGACATAGCGTAAGATTTTGAACTGCGAGAGGCGTTGAGCTTTCTTACTAAGTTGAATACGGAAGGCTATCTGGCGGAAGATAGATATTATACTTCATAACTTGTTAAATATGGAAATTTTTTTACACAAATGCATTGCTTTGCTTCAGAAGGCCTTTATTAATCCCCCGGAGCCGTGTGTAGTATGTTTATGATCGATGGATGTGGATGGAGGCACTTTCTTCAGCTCATGTTCGTTGGTATCGTTCACTGCCATTATGAAGCTTGGATGCGTCAGGATATTTATTAATATATATCCGATTGTGTTCATCAGAAACAAGAAAGTCATACACTTAGGATGGCTTGAGGGTGAGTAAAGCTTGGGGTAATTTTCCTTTGAAAGTGAACTAATCCTTTAATAAATAAATAGGTATGAACTATAGATTTGAGTTGACATTATTTTATTATTTGAGAACAAAGAAGCATAAATATGTAGGAAATGTTTTGCTTGGGACAAAGATTCATTATACAGTTTCCATAGTTACTCATTAGTTCCTCACCTGTTCTTAGTTCTGTTGATTACTCTGTGTATTTAAACACTTAGGGTACATTTACACGACAATGATGTACTAAACACGGAAAAATTTTTCCTTTGTGTTTTTCATGTACAGGCGACAATGTTGTCAAAATGATCACACCGATCCGCGAAAATGTCTAAAAACGTTGTATTTTGCGAGCCAGGCCAGTAGTTAGCGTAAGTAACATTATAAACTGAACACGTAATATGCACGGCATGCCAGTTTTCACAAATTTGCGTTTTTGTAGTTTACACGGAGGCGATATGCCAATGTAATTTGTGTGAATAATGTGATAATAAAACTCAGTTGATAAATAACACTTCATTTGGTTAAAAAAAAACAGCTCTGTATTCCCTTTTATGCTGTATTTTGATGATAATCTGTTGTAAATGTGATCGTGAGTCATCACAAAAGTCATCACAGAGGTAACCGAACACAATTTGTTGCTTATACTGAAGTAATAATTGTTATATGTATGTTATATTTTCCTCTCTAGTTTCACGTTAATGTGAGTTTAACACTGACAATCCACTAAATGCATACTCTGGTCTGTGAATAGGCCAAGTTTTTTTGTTTGCTTTGAGCTGGATTTCTCCATTTGATGGCGAGCCACCCCAGACGGTCCTAAAGGGTCCAGTAACCTAAAAAAAAGGACAGAGGAAAAAAGGACAGGGCAATGGTAGCATGTATACTCGATTTTCCCTTGAACCTTTGCCTAATATCCTCCAATCCGACCTGCTAGAAGAATGCATAAAATTTACTGGTCATATTATCTGAAACTGATTTTTTTTTAATAATTAGTGGCACATAAACTGCTCATTTCACTTACTTATTTATCACTTTATTTCAAAGTCATGGGTGTCAGATCCTGCTCCTGGAAGGCCATTTTCCTGCAGAATCATCCAGGTGCAGGATTGGACACCCCTGACTTTGAAATAAATCTACTAAAAATATATTGTAATGAACATTGGGAAAGCTCTAATGAGCCTGTGAATATATCTTTGGGACTTGAAACATTTACATTGGATTCTATGAATCGCAATGAATCAAAATTACATCTGAAAGTGGCTCACTTTATCTCTATTAGGCATTAATTACAGATTTATATTCATAATGGGGTGCAATATCACAATTAATAATGGCTCAGAATCAGAAATCGATTTTACTTCTAAGCACTGGAGGACTTTCTGGGTATGAACCTTAGAAAGAGAGAAGATATGTCTGAGGAATCCTGAAAAATTACACAGCCTTTTCCATTTGAGATGCTAGCATAAAAATATTGGTATGAAAGTGGCAGAACCTGGTAGAAGAGGAATACAGTTGTCACCGGTAATAATGGAGTATACCTCCTAATTGGGGAGAATCCTTTAAAGAACAAGGCACAATATAAAAGAAAGTAACATGATTGGTCTATTAGGCTATTTCATTCCTCTTGCATCTTGATTGACACACACCATCAGGGTCTGAAATTAACTAAATTAACTGTGGCTTATGGCAAAAATGCCATCAAAATAAACAAAAATGTCCCCAAAGTGTCCCCCAAAATTCAAGTTATGACGACAAAACACACACACACACAAAAAGTTATAAAAAAGGTATATTTATAACAATATTAAGCAACATCCCACGAGCAGTGCAGATGTCCCGGATACAGTATATTGCAAAAGTGGTATTGAGATTCAACAAACAAGATGTTAATATTAAGTAACTTACATTTTATACACAGTAGTTTGTTCCAAAAATAGAAAATAGTTATAAAAAAAAATAAAAAAAACTGCACGTCTTTGAGCAACAAGTTTCGTTTCTGTATGAATCAATGTTTCGAATTATGAACGAATTTTGACTCAATAAGACGTGACTTGCTGCCACCTACTGGATGGTTTCCACTGCACTCCACTCCAGAGCACAAGTCTGGAAATGAGTTTTTTAGGGGTTCAAGCAAATAGCACTGAAACCCTATTGTAACTGTTACAATTTCCAGTATCCAAAGTGCCAAGACAGTCTTTGAAGACATTTGCATATCTCGAAAAACGCGACCGGCGGCCAATGAAGTTTGAGCAGGATCGGAGCGAAACTCGCTGGGCCTGTTTGACTTACGGCCTGTGAGAAACTCAAAAGAAATCAGCCACTGGGGGGCACCTTCCCATTTATCACATGCATAAAGGATTGTATATCGTGCAGTTTTTCATACCACATGATAGAACTCCTCATTCTGAGCAACATTGCCTTTAGGACCGCTGCTGTCCATCAAATCGTTTGTTAAATATTGGAGATTATTTCAAAAACCAACTTTGGCAAACTATAGTCTTAGCTTTTTGGCTCAACCTCGATAACTGTTAAAAAGCTTTTTTGAAACCGTATATTTCTGATGGAAAATGACCTGTATTGGCTGTAAATGGTCTTTTCCATCTATAATCTAAGTGGTTGCATGCTTGCTAAATAAAACACAATATCTTTTTACACAAGTGCTTAAAGGCCTTAAAGCACTTGAACCCCATTAATTGCTGCTTGCAGCTATATATACAGTATCTTGTTCTCCCTGTATTGGAATGGTGATCCAGGAACCATCAATATCTGATCTCAGTAATGCTCTTGTGTCTTGTTGAACATTTAATTTAGTAATACTTCTGACTCCACAATGAGTATGTGCAACAGGACATGATGTCACTCTAGGCTTTCTAGCTTTTGGTTTCAATGATTAATAACAAGTAACAATAGATTCAACATAATATAATATACTACACTTTCCTGCTGTAACAAGCAGTCCATTGAAGGCGAGTTGATTTGAACCCATGTAAAGTTTTATTTAATATAATCCAAAGTGGATTTGACTTGACAAACAGGGGAAGCACATGGCAGGATAACATGAGGAGCAAGGGAAGCACATGACAAAGAGGAAACATGACTAAGGCAAAATTACAAAATAAAAGACATGAAAATGTAAATATGAAACAAAACCCAAAACAATGTGACACCTGCAACAGGGAACACAAATAAACTATTAACTACGACTTTTCCCTCAATAAACTCCTAATTTACTGCTTATTAATAGTTAGTAAGGTAGTTGTTAAGTTTAGGTATTGGGTAAGATTAAAACTGTAGAATAAGGTCATACAGAATAAGGCATTAATACATGCTTAATAAGTACTAATAAATATCCAATATTCTATTAATACGCAAACTAATAAGCAACTAGTTAAAAGGCCCTAAATTAAAGTGTTACCAGGAGTATTTATCAATTGGGAATGTCTATATTCTCTATCTATATTCTCTGAACCTCTGTGTTACGACATCTCCAAATCTAATTGGTTTCAATTAAGAAGATGAGATTGGACGTGTGGGTTGCACAGGTGCACACAAAGCCTGGTTACTGACAAATCTGTTCTTCCCAAGAAAGATTGGTTAGTGTGTAACCATGATATGAATGGAACACAAAATCTACTGTGATTGAACCTTTACTTATTTGCACTCCAGCCTCTAAGAACCAGTGTGTGTTTAATGTATTCATGAATCATGTTTATAATGTAAGAGCAGTTTACAAATGCAAATGAAAAAAATTCTCTTGGGAGCCTGAGAACAGTTGAGGAGACTCCCAGTTAATATTAGCGGATATATCAGATATTAAACTAAAGCAGTGCCAAGGAGCCTTTGGTCTCCCTTGTTGAAGCTCTTGATTGGGAAGATTGATAAGATGATATTCACAGTTCCCCCCCTTTTTTTTTTTTTTTTTTTACATAATAACCAATGAAACAAACAGGTCTGACTCGGGTGCAAAACCAATCAAAACTTCCAGTTCAGCTGGGGGGCATGACGTTCAAGCCACGCTTTGACATTCAATCGCTTTCACTCGTGTTTTGAATCAGTATCACTAACATTTCAGTATTTCAGTGAATGTAAGTGACCTATGGTTATATCTTGATTTTAAATTGTAATTTTGGCAGCTCCTGAAATGGGTCATAATTGATATTACCAGAGCACTGAGCAGTTGAAGTAAATAGAAAACTCAGCTCATACAAGGACGCAGTTATTTATTGCATCGATGGAGCAACAACAATGTTAAAATGCATGCACACAGTGCAGTTGAATGGTAAATCTTGCCCTCTTTAACAATACAGTTAAACTAAATATACAAAGCTGAAATAACTCAACATTAGCAATAACAGTGAAATAAGACCGCATGATTTATCTGTCAGTCAGATGCACCTAAAAAATGTAGTTCACTATAGCAACAGTGGGCTCCTGGCACATTTTCGGTAGAATTAAAAAAAAAAAGCATTTTATTTAACATGTTAACACATACCCCACTTTATTTTTTACTGGCACTTTTCTATTCACACTGTTTTAATCCCTCATTTCTTTGATTAGACCTCTCCCTTCTTTGTTTTCGTCCTTCTTAAAAACATTCAAATGATCATATGTAGACTTACTTTTCAAAATTAGTAATAAAACAATCGCTCTTGGCAACAGGGATAGCTAGCACCTTTGCTTAGCATAGCGTCAAACATGTAAATGTTTTCCTAGAACATATTATTTTTATTTTTTTTATGGCCCTCCGGCTTCGAGTATGAATGAAACAGAAAAATTACATGACAGTGTATAGCAATATTGTTAACATTGTTTCTTTTTGTGTTAAAAGAAAAATAATACTGAAGTACTTTGTAATGTAGTAACTTGAGTAGTTTTATTCTCTAGAAAAGTGACTGATTTTATTTCTATGCATTAAACCTGAAAGTATTTTGCAGAGGTGTAAAGTACTTGAGTAAATGTAATTAGTTACTGTACTTAAGTATCTTATTGGCTACTTTGTAATTGTACTGAGTATCAAAGATACAACTTTTACTCTTTACTTGACTACATTTTTGAGCAAGTAAATGTACTTTTTTACTCCACTACATTTGTGATGAGTCATTCAATTACACATTACATTTTTCATGGCAGCTAACTTTTTCTGCAGCAGTTTGTTTCTGATATAAAGAAGCGATATCGCCATCTAAGGGCATTGAAGGTACTATATCTTGTGCATTTTGCCTTTACTCACCCATACTTGTCAACAAGTATGCTTTACATGAATGCGAGTGCAGGTAGTTGCTGATCGCAGATGTTTTATTTATTAGATGAGGAAATGACCGCAGCTGGTGATGAGGCTTAAACCAGCACATACAGTAGACTTTGACTATTTAATTTAACATTGTTTTATTTATCCGCTATATTGACAAGACCGTTTTGAAGGATATTGGTTTACTTATGGCCTTTCTGTACACTTGAGCTTAACTGAGACTTGAGAGTTTGTAGACGTTTAAGAAGCTGTTGTGTCGGCCTTGATTTATTGCAATATTGAGGTGTTCAGTTTTATTTTGATTTTAGAAAATAAACATGATTTCTCATCTTACTAATCAATTGTTTCTTATTTTCATGTCTCTCAGGACTAGTGCATCTCTGAGCCTACATTCAGCATGAGTAAAATACTTCAGTACTGTTAAAATCAGACACTTTAAGACTTTTACTCAAGTCGTATTGGAATTGGTGACTTGTAACTTGTAATGGAGTCATTTTCGATGTAAGGTATCAGTACTTTTACTCAAGTATTGTTTTCAGGTACTCTTTACACCTCTGGTATTTTGTATCTATTACATAATCTATGAGAATTCTTGAGTAAATAAAGACATCTCGTTGGCTTTTGGAGAAAGGAATAGCAGCAGATATATGATCTGTGAATCTGAGCCTTTTAACAGTGTGTTGTTTTCTGGTGATTGCCATCACTGCTGTGAGTATGATAGGATGTAGAGGAACAAGTTCACAAGTTACGAAACAAGCACAAGAATGAACTGGGTTAACGTGTCACAACATGCCCTTTGTGTACCCTCCAAAAGCACTCAAAGCACTGCAGCATGCTTTATTTTATAAATCCTTCCCAAACACACTTTAGATATTTTTCTAAAAATGTTCTCATCATGCCTGTGATGATGGCATCATTAAAAAATAAAATAAAAAAAATAAAATAAAATAAAATTCCTGTTTAAACAGGAAATACATCAACACAGAGAAGAAAACTCCCAAAGTAGTGCTCTCTTACTGTGACCAAAATTACAAACCTTTGCTGCATCACGCTCTGATGTAGTCATTCATTAACCAATAAGAATTTAATAGAGCCGTTCCAGTGTTATTTATTTATTTATTTTTGGAAATTCTATTTGCATCTTGTGCATCCATCAAACACTCCATCTGTGCAGTCTCTAGTTTGTACAGTAGGCACTTTTAATCATCCAGTGTATGTGTTGGAAAGTTATTTTAAAGTTAATATATTTTGTATTTATGTTTGTTTTAGTAACACTTTAGTATGGGGAACAGTTCTTTTAACTAGCTGCTTATTAGCTTGCATATTGGCTGCTTATTAGTACTTATAAAGCACATATTAATGCATAACCATATTCTCCCTAAATCCTACCCCATACCTAAACTGAAAAGCTACAACATCTACCTTACTAACTATTAATAAGCAGTAAATTAAGAGTTTATTGAGGCAAAAGTCGTAGTTAATAGCGAATATGTGTTCCCCATATCAAAGTGTTACCTTTGTCTTTTTTAGGAACCCTCGATGTCTCCTGGTAAGAAAAATACAAATAAGTTGCAGTTGGCTGTTCTTGCCAATAGAGGGTGGTGTTGATTAAAAGAACACAGTCGACCATCTGCAGCCAGAGCTGCAGGGAGTTGGAGCCAAGTGATGACAAAGACGTGTGTGCCTCAGTCAACAAAATGGCTCACATCTCCTGTTCTCCAGAGAAACCAGCCTAGACGTTAGCTGTGATTATATTCCAGCCATATTCGCTCTCCTTATGCTGTGCCATAGCACGTAACAAACACGAGTGACATGCCAGAGCAATGTGTAAAACAAAAATATTAAAATTACAGTGTTTTTAATGGAGATGTGTGCCAGTGAAACTGCTTTTATTTGACAAAGGAGCAGTAAAATGATTAATAAGGTGTGTAGTGCAAAGGCATCTGTCTGGCTGCATGTAATCCACAAGGGAATGCATGTTTATTTGAATCACACAATGAAATTGCCATGGAATTACTAGGAATCATTAGTCTCCTTTAGTGCAATTATGTTTCACATGAAGCGATTGGCAGACATTTTTTGAGGATCACTTGTGAATTGAAAATAAAATGAGCAAATAAGTATGTGTGGGAGGAAGTGGAGGTAGATAGACAGAAAGAGAGAAATAGATTCACTTGTGCATCAATGGTCATATGATATAGATAAAAGAGCACCAAGTCTTAATATTTTATTAGACGCATTCCTCATCTATTCATTCCTGACTACAGTGTGTGTGTGTGTGTGTGTGTGTGTGTGTGTGAGTGCATGTACATGTGAGTGTGTGCGAACATTTATGCATGCGTGTAATGTGTGCATTGGAGATATGTGGGACAACCTCTAAGGCACGTAATTTTTAGTCATGCTGCCCAAAGTAAATCTTCATCCTCTCTTTTACATTTTGAGCAGACACCATTACTTGAATTGAAAATGGTAAAGGCACAACATTATGTTAACATAAAATGTTAGCAATAGCTTTGACCATCGAGTGAAATATCAGTCCTTGTGCTAACAACACCGTATTCTTTTCCATGAATTGTCTGTCATCACAACACTAGTGCTTGATGGGTTTTTCAATGCCACCAATACAGATATTTAGAGAACAGATGGCCAGTGGTTGATAAAGCATGTGCATGCAAAATGAAATGAAAATACATGAAAGCAAATGAAATGCAAAAAATTTCAAAACTGTATGAAACAGAGCATGTTTATTAGTCATTGACAAACCTCACTAATCCTCTGAAAAATTGTCTTGTTTTCCATCAGAAATATCTAAACAACAAAAAAACTTAAAGGTAGGGTAGGCAGTTTTGGAAGCATAAAATCCCGCCTTCCTTTAGAATGTCTCCAAAGCCACACCTCCTCCATAAAACATGAACGCACACAGCAGAGTCTGCAAACGTCATGAGAGACAGCGTTAAATTACCTCATGTCTCAAAGCACATAATATTACAATAATAATGAATGTAAACAACTTACAGAGCTCTCACTTGTACCACCTGACTTCTGCAGATTCATTTTGGCATTAATAGTGTTGACAAAGAAATGCAAAAATCATTCTGAGGATGAGGATGTGAACAGCTCTGGGTAGAACGTCACGGGTTGCCATCTCATAATTATGGTTATGACATAGCGTGAATGTGAATATTTTTTTAATATCAGGATGTGGAGAGAGTTTCATCCAGTAAAAAATGTTTGTTAAAAAAATGTTTATAAAAAAAATTACCTATACCCTACCTTTAAGAAACATTCTTAAAGTCACCATGAAAGCAAAATTGATATTTTGTTTGCAATGTTGCAGTGTTTATTATAAATTTTTATCATTTTTTAAAAATTACTCATGCATTCATAATCTTTAAATCTTTTTGTGTGTGTCCCTTTAAATGCAAATGAGCTGCTGCTCCTGGCCCCCTTTCCAGAAGAGGGCGGAGCTTTAACAGCTTGTGCTTCAGTTGCTCAACAACAACAAAGCTGGAGAATCTCACGCAGCCAAAATGAGGATTGTCAGTAACGGTGTTCAGCCTTACATTGTTCAAACCGGAGTCAACACTAATGGAGAGACTCAGGAAGAAGTTACAACTTTTAGAACGTTTCTGAACGGTTAGTGGATAAATTTATGTAGCTGCTGTGGAGTTGATTCAACTCATCGACTAGCATGTGCCGTCATGTTAATCTTTTGTGCAAATCCAGTGTTGAATTGACCCTCGTTTGTGAAGCAGTCCGCCGTAAAATGACGGCATGGCAACAACACTCTACTACAACAACTCTTCCTCTTCTCTAAAGCAGCCCAACATGGCCTCACCCCCTTTGTTGTGTGTTCTCGGGGGCGGGGTTTATGTAAATTTTAGGGTTTGTGATGTCACCAACCCATGAAAAAGCTTGTTGTATTGAACTTTGAGCGTCGTAACTTTGCAGATGTTGTTTATGCTCTAACAGCAACATTACACACTAACTAAAGTTAAAAACAGTGAAATCTTAAGCAAGGCCCCCTTTAAGAAAGATCAGCATTCTGATTCATAAGATTTATAAGTTTGCCAGACCAATGGAAGACAGAGGAATAGTTCGGGGAAAATGAGTTTGAAAACAATTGCAATCTTTGCCATTCCATTTCGTGTTGCAAATGGTGCATTAATTTGTTAGAAAACACAACATTTTATTATTATGTATTTATCAAGCATCCATCTATTTTAATACTATCAATAAAAATGAATAAAAAATAAATAAATAAACAGTATTTCTACTTGTTTTCACATACCAAACCTGTCAGACCTCTGCTTTTCAAGATGGAGAAAACTGTCCAGCAGTAAAGCCAAGATGGCATCTTCCACCTCTTTGACTGTTTTCATCTGATTTTTTACCCCTCACCGGAGCAGCCATCAATTTCTGGCCCATGTTAATGCACCCTCTCAATATTTGATGTTTTTTTATGGAGTGCTGACAATAGAACAAGGAAATGGCCAGCACATTTCGCTGATCTAGTTCAGTGCTCTGCTTCCATCTTCCCAACAGATCTCTGCACTCCCAGCCCCATAAGTGCCTCTCCTCCACTGGGAACATTTTCAAAGTTTACTAAGGCAAGATGGAGCGCAAAAAACAACAACTCTGTATTTCCCTCAAGATTCTATATAGGATCTTTCTTTTTCTCTGTCTTGCATCCCCCTCCCTCCCTTTAATGCGTCACTGGTTAACTACATGGACATGAAAAGAAGATAGCTACATTTAAGGAACAAAGTCTTGAGAAAGAGTCTTAGTTTCTTGACTACTGCATTCTTTTGGGATAGCGTTGTGCTTTGCACATCAGTCGTGTATACAACCTGCCATAAGAACACAGAAGATGGGGCAGAATGGCAATTTATTTTATTATACCTTTATTTTACCAGGAAGTCCCACTGAGATCAAATGATCTCTTTTACAAGAGAGACCTGGCCAAGGTATGTCCTGTCCTGTGTGGGATTGTAAACCTCTGCATGTACAGTAGTCCGTCTCTTTGAGGCAAAATCGAACTGGCATGTCTGTACCATTTCAGAGATTCACTAGTAATGTCAACTGGCACCGTCCATGAATAGGGTATAAAATAGTGCCTGAAACTTACAACAAACAGCCAGTGAAAGGAGGTGCTTAACCTTCATGAGCCTTTGTATTTTTAATACGTTTTAAATGAGGTCTGCACATTTTGAAACCCTGTTACCAAATATTGGATTCAAAAACACTTTAAAACAACAACTTTTGTTTTGTTCTAGAAATTATACACACACACACACACACACACACACATTTTAGAAAAAATCATTAACATACTATTAGTTTATAGTTAATTCATAGTTAATATATTGTAGTCTCTAAATTGTTAATATATTAATAGGCTATATACAAATAGTGAGTTCTTCATTCAATGTCATTGCAATTAATTAAATTATTATTTTTTAATTAGTTCATAAAATATTCGTTTTTTTATGCTCTGATAACAACTTATTAACCATTCACTCTAAAAAAAAAAAAAAAAAAAATGCTGGGTTGTTTCAATTCAAATGTGGGTCAAATATTGACAAATCCAGCTGTTGGGTTACATTTCAAATTAAATTTTTAACCCAACGGTTGGGTGTGTCTATATTTGACTCAAATTTGGGTTGAAACAATCTAGAATTTTTTAGTTTATAAACGATGTACAGTATTTTAAACCAGTAGTAAAGAAATTGGTTATTAGGAGTAAATACAGTAGACAACATTTGAAGTGGATTAAAAAAGTTAATTAAGTTGTCCTAAGAAGGTTTTAATCCACTTCAAATGTTGACTACTGCTGTTCTTACTTTCATGGAAAATGTCATTAATGAAGTGCTTTAAACCAACCTTTATTAGACATTAATTGCATTAGTATTAAGTGTTCTTTAAAATGTTTACACACACACGCACGCACGCACGCACGCACGCACGCACGCACGCACGCACGCTTGCTCAGGTTATGTTTAGCTTTAGCTTTATTTTATATTTTGGTAACACTTTAGTATAGGGAACACATATAAACTAATAACTACCACTTTTCGCTCAATAAACTCCTAATTTACTGCTTATTAATAGTTAGTAAGATGGTAGTTAAGTTTAGGTATTGGGTAGGATTAAGAATGTAGAATAAGGTCATGCAGAATAAGGCATTAATATGTGCTTAATAAGTATTAATAAACGGCCAATATTCTAGTAATATGCATGCTAATAAGCAACTAATTAAAAGACCCTAAAATAAAGTGTTACCTATATTTTTATATATATGCTTAATGCATTTGTAAACATTTTAAGGAATACTTAATAATAATGCAATTAATGTCTAATAAAGGTTGGTTTAAAGCACTTTATTAATGACATTTTTACAATTTTCCATGACCTAATCTAAAGTGATAACTATTTAACAAACCATAAAAAAACATTATTTAACTCTTTACATATGAGCTAAATAAACCATAATAATTTTGTTAATTACAGTTATAATTAATGAAGAACTCACTATTTGTATATAGCCTATCGATATATCAACAATGTAGAGACTACAATATATTAACTATGAATTTACTGTAGACTAATAGTTTGCAAAATTTGTATGTACTTTATACTATTACTGTATACTTATTATAAAATGTTGTAAGGGTAAATCATGTGGTAATGGTCATGCACGAAATGTGTTAAACATTGTTTCTGATCATTAATATTATTTAATAACAAATGATAGTTTTTATTTTAATGCATTGAATACAATTTGAAATTTATTCAATGAAGTTTTGATGAAATAAATGATGAAATCGTTGTATGAACAACATCAAGACTTCTAAGGTTGGCCAGGCCTGAATTCTGGTAGATGATAGTTTATCAAACATATCTTCACAAAAATGGAATTGGTGCATCTAATGATTTAAAATGTGTAATAAGACACCAGTTTATACCCTATTCATGTAAAGTTTCATTATCTACACAATGGTGCTGAAATAAAGTAAAGAGGAACTCCAAAAATCAGTGTTAAATTGAACAGATTTCACAAACAATGGACAAGTGAAATAAAAGGACACAGTCTTCACTGTTCACCGCATTGCAGATGGGTATTTTCTGAATTTATACCATCTTTCATTCTGTTTTGTCTTCAAGTTTTCTTTAAAAAGCAACTTTTTTGGTTTCTCATCAAAGCAAGTTAGACTACTCTTTACGGCATATGGGACCCCTGATTCTCTTGCAGAATTTTGGTAAATATGAGCATCCAGACTAATGTTGTTATGGGGCAAAGATTACACTCTTCCAGCTGGGGTTCTGATGGTACTTTATTCAGGACCAAGGGTTTTGGCGCGAGGTGTGTGTCACGATTAGAATCAAATTTAAAGTGATTATACAAGACATTGCTATGGTCTTCACTATATATATATATATATATATATATATATATATATATACTTCTCTGCAGCCCTTTAAAAAACAGAAGGAAAAGAAAATGACAATGAGAAGACCACTTTTGTTAGTTTGAATGTCTCTCCTTACATCATGTTCTAAAACATACATGATTTACCATTTGGGGACTAATTAGTTTAAACCAACAGCCAAAAGAAAAGAAATGCAACCGTTAGTCCACAAATGGCAAATGAAAAGACTTCTGCGTTGTCGTTCTTTACTGTATAAGCCTTTATTTGTAAAAAGTCAGTTGGTTACTTATAACCCTTTTTTGTACCACATACTGTAACATCTTGTATTAGTAAAAAACACATTTTGCTCAAACACCTAGAAAAGCTGACCGACACCATTACATTAATTGGCACTGACAAAAAGAAAAGAAAGAAAAGGAAACCAAAAAGTAAAGAAGAAAATACAACCTTTTACTTTACAAATGTTGATTTCATGAAGACAAATCATACCCCCAAATGGATCGTCAAAAATCATCACACCTCAATAGTTCAACAGAATCAAACCAAGAGCTTAATGAGAACAAAACCAGTACAACACATAAACAGAATGCATTTTACTTTCAGGGCAGGATGTAAAGTAGAAATATATTTCCTTTCTATGAGAAAACATCAACAATAAGAGTTAACCATTCATTTAAAGAATACAACAAATACAGGCAACTAGAAATGAAACGAAACAGTACTGAATAGCGACTGAACTCTCAAATTAGATATGAAGCGGTTGCCCTAGATATTTGCCAATTTCTTTTTATTTTGGGGGGGATTTTCTCTTCAGGTTAGTACTTTACTTGTGTGTGTGTGCTGTGTTTATGTGTTATAATTCGCTATATCAGTATCCTGGTGCAAAGAAAGTCAGCACAGCAAAGTTACTGGCCCATACATTTTAACAAACTCCAAGAATTTGCTTTGCCAGTCGTGCATTCTCATGGCATGAGACTTTAACTTGCTGTTTTGTTCAACAAGATGTAAGCAGGTCTAGTCTAGATTGAACTAATGGCTTAATAGGTGTGTCTATCTACTCTCAACTCTATGTGATATATATATATAAAAAAAAAGCAAGAGAGGATGAAAATGTGCATATTCTTCGCATATTATTATTATTATTTTTTTTTTAGGATGAATTCCATTAATCATTTTCTCCATAATTCTCTGGTATAGATAGTATTTTTCTTTTCTATATTTAATTTAAGATTTACAGTGTTTGGTTCGATCTCTGTGTACAAGAAGAAGAAAACGCTTCCTTTCCTTGTAAGTGAGGGTGATATGAATTGCCAATTTTAGAATAGAAAAGAAATTACGAAAATAAACCTTTCCGAAAACGTAAGACATGCAAAACAAAACCGGTATCTTTTTGTGAGTTTTTCTCCTCTTCTTTTTCTTTTTTCTTTTTTTCTTCAGAGATAGGTTTCGTTTGCAGAAGTTATGCCGGTGCTGCAAAAGCTGTCCATGCCAGTAGCATTGAGGCTAGCTGTTATTACCAACTGCCCTGTTTTGTTCATGCATTAAGAAATATAAGTGAAAGATATCATATTTACAATACAATTCACATGTAATTACACATATACACAAGAGGCAAGAAAAATTCACATTAAAATCAGTTCAACAGTTTTTGTACTTCCTTTTCTCCTGCATCATGGGTGGATGTAGCAAAAGACAAAAACAATGTACTCGAGTAAAAGCTATTCGATGATTTGTTGAGTTATGTTAATGATATGAAAATGTAGAAGTGAGCATATGGGGTGATTTGTGTGAAGTGCGTAGATAATTATGTCCTCCATTTTCATCAGAACACATTAGCATTGAGTCCCAATAGAAGTTGTGCAAAGCTATTTTAAAAAAAGAACAAAAAACAATATATATTTGTCTAAAACTCAAGCAAAGTGCAAGGCAAAAGGAAAATGCGTCCCCTGTCTCCTAACCAGATATCAAATTACACTGAAGAAATCATACTTTAATATTACGATGAGTCACATTCTCCAAAAAAAGGCCAACAATCCCATCCACGCAAGAGAGTATATGCTACCTTTACACATTTCTGTTCTGAAATCTCACGGTTGTCCTAAATTTCCATTACTTCCTAAACGTCCATCTCAGTAGATGGAGTCTGCCTTTTTTTAACAGTGTATCTATGGCTGAGCCACTATTCTTCAGAGAGTGTGCAAGATTAGTTGTTACAAATATAGACATGAAGGGCCCATTTCATTTCAAACACAGTTTTAAGGTGGCAAATAATGGCCAAATGCTAGAAATTATACATGTATCTTAAGATGGTCCCAATTGAACCCTGATTTGCTCATCACTAGCTAATTAGCAGCAATTTCTGTCACAAATTTAAACCCTTCTGACACATTCTTCGATAGACTGATAACAGATTCACCAACCTTCAACTATTATCATACAAAACAAATACACAACAAAAGACACAGCAAAAGTTGTATGAATAAAAAATAGATAACCATGCGGATTCAGTCTGCATGTGATTTTGAAATTAAGATTACAAAACCTAAATTATTTTAATAACAAAAAAAAAAAAAAAAAAGAACATGGACTGCCATGAATCAACTACCGTCACCCTCCCTAACTGAGCGCTGCTACATTTATCTGAGTATTTTGGCCAAATGACCCTTGTAAACTGGCAAATTGGTTTTTACAACAATTAATCTATCCTAGCACTATGGTGAAATATTAAACTTTCAAATAAAAAGCTAAAATGCTAGAATGATTTGTTGCATGCACCAACTCCCTCAGCGAAACATATGTGAGAGTGTATAATTACCCTGATAGCTAAGAATATATTTCCAGAACAGCAACTTGTGCTGATACAGCTATCAGTGTTTTTATACAGCAGTAGGTTGCAGACTGGTCAAGCAGGCTAACTATAAAAAAAATTAGCAGTTAGGCTGTGTCCATTTTCTAGGAAAATTTTGTTCTGCTACTTGTCATCTAATCCATTTTTATTCATATCAGATTCTTATGTGAACTACTGCACTAGCCATGTTTCCACTCACAAAACTCAGAACCAAATATCTTGGATAAAACGCTAAGATAACTCATTTGTGTGTGTGAGAGAGAGAGACATCGAGATGCAATTCTAAGAAATGAATTTGCAATTACGTAAAAATAGTCAATATTATGAAATATAAAGTCACAAATGCACTGTAAAAAAAAGAATTGTTGGTTTAACTTAAAAAAGTAAGTTACCTGGTTGCCTTAAAATTTTGAGTTAATTGAAATTAAAAATTTGAGTTACTACAATGAAGGCGATTGGTTTAATCAACAGAAACTCAAAATGTGTTATCTGAACCACATTAATTATCTAAGTTGATTTGACAAAAGAAAAAATGTGATAAATCATGAAAATAATTTTTTACAGTGATGTGAGATTGCAGTTAGGCTATAAGAAATAATATCATAATTTTGAGATATAGTTGCAATTACGAGAAATATATACACAATTACAGAAAATAAAGTTGAAATTGTAAGATAAAAGTTGCAATTATGCTAAATTATGAATAACGTTAGCTATAAATGTGCAATTAAGAGAATAAAAAGATATATATCTAGACGTAATTATAAAAGTGAGATATAAAGATGCAATTGACCATTCGCAAAGACCCGCCCCCTTTAGTTACTGTTGCTACGTCTGACAAGCCATGCCGCTCGCATGTCACACATCATGTTCTCACAGAGTGAAAAATACATGACACCGACAACACATCGACAGACGGGAGAGCAGGTTACTTTTGGTATGAAACAAAGTCTCAAATTTCAAATTTTGTAATTTTTAAAGACATTTAAACAATAAATACTGTTTGGTGGCTCTTTAATGTGTGGTGACAGATCGCTGTAGTGCCTCAGTTCCAGCGGCTCGTGAACCGATCATCTCTTCCTACTAGTTAATTTATAACATCAAATAAACATGAATGAACATCAGAAGGAATGTTGTTTCAACCACGGAAAGACGTCAGTACACACAATTTTTCAAGTTCAAGTCCACCAACGTTAATCTACTAACTTGTTGTCGGACAAAACGACGGATTTGGCGTTATGATGGGTTAGATCGCCTGTCAATAAAAACTCTGTGCGAAGGGTCAATTACCTTATTTTATTTATTTTTTTACTCTGAGGTCTGACAAATGGAAAGATAACAATCCTAAACCTGGATATATTTGCTTCTACACTTAATGGTTCTGAGGTTAAGCAGTGGAAACATAGCCAAAGTACCTGCGTGAGACATTTGAGGGAACTAATTTGTCACTATATTTTCCTTTAAGGATCTATAACTGATAAGTAAATTGTACCCCAAATGTCCAATGATCAAATTAAAATGCTCTGTAACCATGTTTAAGGCTTGAATTGAGTTGAAAGAGAATCACTCTCTCATGAACTTTGTTGTATTTGCATTGTATTGCTCAGAAATATTTCATGAAAATGCTTAGTGATCTTGTTAAGGCAAATCCTGCAGGGACAAATGCCCACAAACCAGAATCTTTCCAAAAAGCTGTTCTAGTTGTAAGCTCACTGTGAATAAACAGAGTGCTGGTGCTACAAGAACATGTTGATGATCAACACAATATCCACTTGAACAAATTCAACATCCAGCATGTCTCAGTGGCACAGTATGGCTGCATTAGCATGTTGCTAATCCCCTCTCTATTGAAAAACTCAATCCTTGCCTATCGTGATTGGTCAGGACGCATGGACCAATAGTGATTCAGGTTACCCTGTGGAACAATAAACTGATCATCAGTGAGAAAGACTGCATAGTGCCAGCAAGTCTACTAGAACGCTATGTAGTAAATGGGCGCTAACTTATGTGCATTGTACTAATTACTTCTAAGAATTTCTAATTATTCTCATGAATTAAATACCTAACCACTGGTTATGATTATGATATACTGTATGCATTTTTTTTGCTCTATCATTAGTCGCTCAAAGATAAAAATTAGAGCGCCTATTAACACTGATTGATAACTTAGAGCAGTAATATCTAATACAAAAATATATCAACATCATTTTAATTGTGCAGTCCTACCAGTTAATAGTGAAACAATGTATATCCCACCTTTTCCAATGTGTCAAAGGCAACGCAAACTCTATTTTCCAGTCTCAGAAAAAACATTCTTCCTTCGAACTGATCTGGTTCCCTTGAATACAATAAGAGAAATGTTGGCTAATGGTGGAGTTGGCATTTTCAACTTATCGCTAAACACTGCACTAGTAACGGTGGATTGATATTGTAGCTTAAAAGGTCTGGTCTACATTGTAAATTCATATCTAAACAGTATAGATTAAATGTGTATACTAATGATACCAAATCAGTAACTAACTACTCTGCCTTTGAACCCTCATTGGCAAAGCATTGCAGCATCTTGAATGCCAACTGGGAGTTGTAATTGGCCAAGGCACCCCCATTACACTCATAGTAACTAGGGTTACTCGTGAAAAGCACTCTAACCTCCATCTTCTTTTAGTGCAGATTTGCGCTTAACTTAATTGCTACACTGTGCATGCAACTGTGCATGTCTCGCTTTGCACTTGAGAGTACTGGCTCCCTTGCACAGGTGTTATGGTCGTGCTCACAATAACAAATAATAATAACACAATAAGTGGAAATCCCTCAAACATGCTTCTATGTAACACAGGACCTCGCAAGTACCCTGAGGTACAGCCTTCTAGTTTTCCCTTATTCCATTGTTTCTCCATGGAATGAGTGATCTGTTGGTGATTTGGTGGTTGGTTCACACCTATAAGACTTTTGTGAGGTCTGGTGTGGGGGTCGAGAGCCAAGGGACTCTGTTGAGCTCTGAGGTCTGAGGCCTGCTCAGAATATCCTCCTCAAGGAACTCAAGCAAGTCTAGGGCTCTCGTGTTCCCAAGGCACCACCGGACCCTCCTCGCTTTTAAATGTCCCCTTGCCCAGTTATTCAGCAATTCATTTCTCATCCGCATCTTCGTGAACTGATCCAACATTGCTTTGAGAAGCATTTGTTGGGATGCTTCTACTCATCGATCTACTCTGAGCATTGAGACATCTAGAGACTACCAGAAATTAGATTTGAATGAATATGGATGGTGGATGAATTGATATGGATTTGAGTTCGTGGTCACCTGGAGATCTGGCGACCTAAGTGTCAATGAAGCTGAGGTAAATCATAATGAGGCAAAGCCCAAAAGAACTGGTGGCGAGAGTTAAATGGTAAAAAAGAGAAATGGATTATAGGCCTTTTTGGTTGTCACTTCAGTTCATGGCTTTTATCGTACATGTCATTTTGCCCCGAAAAGACTCAGAAGCTTTTTTTTTTTTTTTTTTTTTTTTTTCCTGATTATGCTGATGTCATTCATCTTTGAGATTCAATCCCAAGATGCAAAACGTCAGAGCTGTGGGTGGGTCTGCAGTGCTTAAAGTGAAAGGTCAAAGATCAAGGGTCATCTGGCCCTCTTTCACTGATTGATGAACTGAGGACACATCCTTCAGGTTTCAGACAGGCACATTTTAGAGAAACTAAAAACATCAGCGTATATCATTCTTGGGATGGATCACTACAATGACTGAATATATACAATATCAGGTCACACTATGGTCAGAGTGGTTGACTTAAACATGAAACAGATAAAAACATGGTCACATCCCCTGTTGAATACACAAGAATCTTTTCTTTTCTTTCCTTATTTTGTACATTTTTCACATAGTTGATGGACTAACTTCAAATCCAAGTTCTAAAGAAACGTTACAGCTCACTAAGGGTTTCCCTCCATTCCAAACAACACAAAGCTCTACAAGATGTTCATGAATACTGTATCAGTAGAACAGATGAAATGCACTAGGAACAAGAGTAAAGAAAGAACACCAATACTACCTGACCATGGCAATAAGGCTACTGAATGAATGAATGTACTCTCTCTTTTTTTTCTTCATTTTCTTAAATTCTTGATGAATGAAGCATACCAGTGGCTTATTATCTATTAATGAACTACCTCTAGAACATGTTTAGGTGTCGCCCTCCAAAAATATGATTATAGCCCAAAAATGAAAGAAAAGAGAATCTGCAAAAAAGGGTAGAGAAGAAATGAAATGTACTGACACTGGGCTGGATGCACTGGTTGAAACTCAAGATGGCCGTCCAGTGTAAACCATTGACCAGAGCTGAGGTCCGATAAAGAGAATGCTTGTCACTTGCAAAATCAAGGAATGACACGTAATTGCAAAAGAGGTTGCTGTACAGTGTAGAAACGGACAATTCCGTGAGGACGGGGAAAGCAGTGGATCGGGTCTGGGGTCCTGCTCGGCTGACTCTCCCCGAAATGCACAAGCCACTTCTGATTTCATGAGCTGCGGTTACGAGAGGCTGATTACAGTATCAATAAAAAGCCGATGAGACGTTCAGATGTGTCCTTTTTCTCTTGCGATCTTTTCTTTTAGCGAAAATATCATGCAGTCTTTAGGTCCGTACCCTCGAACAAGGGACTGGCGTTTGTTATTTGTCGTTTGTTTCAGAAGGAAAAGAAATTCAAATACTTGAAATGTTTCTCTTGTATTATTCTTAAACATTCAAGTCATTCTATATAATACGTTTTTTACACCAGAAAAGTCCTTTAGATTTTACACACGCGTGTGTATATAGAAATATAATATATAGAAATATGCATATACATATGTATCAACTTTATATGTGTACACATATTTTCCAATTGTATCAAAGCCAATTCAATGTGCTCTCAAAATATGGCCCATGTTTCCTAGGGGAACGCATATCAATTCACATAATACAACCAATAGATAAGGTTGAAGAATCCAAAAGTGATAGGAAAAATGACCCGGGACCACTTGTCAATGGTGCTAACATCCGTCAAGTTGGGGATTTTGAGCTTCAGCTTGGACGAGCGCCTCCTTAGCCGGCAGTTGGCACGACTGCGCATGGCGCTGCGGTCCAACGAGTGGTGGCTGAACCCGTCCCGCGAAGCCATGGGCTTGCGGAACTGCACTCCGGAGCTGTCAAAGGACATGACGGAGTTCCGTGAGTCACTGACGCTGCTGCCTACGTCGGATGGCATCACCTCATTGTTCATCTCCAGAGTGGTGAGAAGAATGTTTCCATACGCATCCACCTTGAGGAAATAATTGAGAGAAAGGGGTGGTCATGAGCGGCCACAGGAAACAGATAGCCCTAAACTATCTCAAATAGCATTTGCTTCCGTTCAACCTTTCATGCGGATGCAATGATGATGTGATGTTACAGTTATAACAAACTTCACTTGGGAAGATTTACAAGACTTCATTCAAAATGTGATGGCTGACACACACATACACACACATAGTAGTTAATGACAATATTTCATCAACTCTTTCTAAATCTCCACTGTTTTAGCTGAATTCTAAATGCATGTACCCCGACTTTTCTTTGTTCCTCGAGATACAGATTTCTTCGCTGTGTATATGACCTGAGGGTGTTGCTTTGAAACGGCGCTGAAATGGAGTCCTTGCGATGTGAAAGAAAAAAAAAATGAAGAGAACATTAAAACGCCCATATATACTCAGTGACAATCAAGCAACAATTTTTCGAAGAATACAAAAGTGCATAAATACGAGGGTGAAAAAGAAAGAGCCTGCATAAAAGACAGAGACACAAATGCCTTAATTCAGTAAAACTCTTACTCTATTTTAGAAACTGAGCTTAGTCAACACAGTCGTTAAAGGATTAGTTCACTTCAGAATGTTTGTCTTTCTTTCTTCAGTCGAAAAGAAATGAAGGTTTTTGAGGAAAACATTCCAGGATTTTTCTCCTTATAGTGGACTTCACTGGGGTTCAACGGGTTGAAGGTCCAAATTACAGTTTCAGTGCAGCTTCAAAGAGCTCTACATGATCCCAGATGAGGAATAAGGGTCTTATCTAGAGAAACCATCGGTCATTTTCTAAAAAAAATAAAAAATTATATACTTTTTAAACATAAATGCTCATCTTGCACTGCTCTGCGATGCGTCACGCATTACGTAATCACGTTGGAATCCAGTGTTTACAAAGCGAATTTCCAAAGACTAAGTCAAACGCCCTTTACAAAAAAAAGTAAAACAACGATGTTTGGAGGAGAAAATGAGATGGGGCTTTTTGCCTACATCACTCGTGACCTTTCCAACCTGATTACGTAATTTGTGGCGCATCACAGAGCAGTGCAAGATGAGCATTTGTGGTTAAAAAGTATTTATTTTTTATTTCTTTAGGAAAATGACCAATCTTTTTGCTAGATAAGACCCTTATTCCACGTCTGGGATCGTGTAGAGCTCTTTGAAGCTGCACTGAAACTGACATTTGGACCTTCAACCCGTTGAACCCCAGTGAAGTCCACTATAAGGAGAAAAATCCTGGAATGTTTTCCTCAAAAACCTTAATTTCTTTTCGACTGAAGAAAGAAAGCCATAAACATCTTGGATGACATAGGGTTGAGTAAATTATCACAAAATTTGAATTGTGAACTAATCCTTTAAATATGAAAATGGCTGAAACATTTTGAGGAGGGAAACATGAATTGGTCTATCTCTTGGTACATCATTGAAAGAGAAGCCTGTGGCAATAAAGCAGACTAGAATCTGATAACATAATGACAATGTAATTTGTAACTTTCCGAGCAAGAGGAAGCTCTCTTAATAATGAAATGCAACTTCAATCAAATGAAATACGTCACTGATTAAGTAAAGTGATGGTTAATGGGCTATTGAATGTTCGTTTTTAGCGGTGATGTGAAGCGATTCATTCAGGCAATAGATATTTTGATGATTGAAGTTGTTCTGCTTACAAACTAAGCGAATCCGTACTGATTTAGACATGCATGAACATTGTCAACGCTTATTAAATTCAATTAAATTAGGTTTTAATTAGCACAAAAACGAACTGTGCAACCGTTATAAATGGTTTACAAGAGATTCTGCATACCTGTTCCCTCAGACGCTTCTCCTCATAGCGGGGGCGCTCGTTGTTGGCTTTGTTCAGCTTCTCGTTGATCTTTTTCTGCTGCTGGGGTCCTCGTCCAAAGAACACATAGTTTACAAAGGCATATTCGAGCAGGGCCAGGAAAACAAAGACGAAGCAGCCCATGAGGTAGACATCGATGGCTTTCACATAGGGGATCTTTGGGAGGGTCTCCCTCAGGTGGGTGTTGATGGTTGTCATAGTGAGCACCGTAGTTACACCTGCAAAGAAGCCATGTTACTCATTTGAATAAACAGTGAATAAACAGGGCTACAATGGACCATGGACATCATGCCCCCCTTTTTTTTTTTGGAAATAAGACATGTCCGGGGGAAAAAAAAAAAAAAAAGAAACAGAATTATGAGACATGGCAGTCAACTGTTATGGGTTCCAGAACTGCATGATATTAACTCGCAATTGCAAGTTATAAAGTCACAATTATGTGATATAAAGTTGCAATTACTGTGTTATAATGTCAGAATTGGGAGATATAAACTCGCAATTTTGAGAAAAAAATTGCTTTTTTTCCTCAGACTTGGACTTTATAACCCGCAACTTTATAACTAAAAAAAGAAGTCAGAATTGCGAGATATAAACTAGTTTATCTCACGCAATTCAGACTTTATTTCTTGCAATTGACAGACTTTAAATCCTGCAAGAAATAAATATATCCTGCAATTCTGACTTTATAACTCACAATTGCGAGAAAAAAAGTCAGAATTGCGCATTCATATCGTAATTCTGATGTTATTTCTCACAATTGCGAGTTTATATCTTGCAATTCTGACTTTATAACTCGCAATTTTGAGTTTATATCTCACAGTTCTGACTTTATAACTTGCAATGGGCCTTCAATACAGAGAATTTGAGGGGGAAAAAAAGTAACTGAAGAGCATGTCACATTAATGTGTAAAATCTGGTATGCGGTTTGAGAAAACTGTAAGCTATGGAAGCTTGTTTCCACCACTGAAAAAAGAAAAAAAGTAATTCTGACTTTTTATCTTACAATTTTGACTTTTTCTCGCAATTGCGAGTTTATATCTCACAATCCAGACTTTTTTTTCTCAGAATGGCATGATATAAACTCGCAACTGCAAGAAAAAATTCATAATTGTGGGGAAAAAAAAAAATCATAATTTATCTCTCGCAATTCAGATTTTTTTTCTCGCAATTCTGACTATTTCTTGCAAATGCGATTTTATATCCTGTAATTCTGACTTTATAACTTGCAATTGTAAGTTATAAAGTCAGAATTACGAGACATAAAAACTTATAAAAAAGTCAGAATTGCAACTTTATATCACGCAATTCTGACTATACTTCTCACAACTGAGAGTTTATATCATGCAATTCTGAGAAAAAAAAAAAAAAAAGAATTGGAAGGAAAAAAGTCAGAATTGTGAGATAAATGTCACAATTACCTTTTTTTTTTTATTTAGTGGTGGAAACAAGCTTCCATACAGTACCTTAGACTAAAAAAACGTGAAAATCAAAAGGGTTCTTTGCCAGCTAAGCAATTGTAAGTGAGATAAATAGGAAAGCAAACTGGCAGTTCTCTCATTTTAGAAATACTTGATCTGCATACATATAAGATCAGTCTATCCATCTTGTTTTAAGTTCTGTACCTGCATCACTCGTATAATGATACTTAATGCATTTTTTTTTTTTTTTTCAGTGGCAAATTGAGTCAAAGTTGAAACTGTTTGAACTTTGAGCATCACATAAGCTTAAAGCTTTACTCAAGTTTATTGCATTGGGAAACACTCATGTAGGTCATGTGAAAGGGTAACTCCTTTAATCATGGTTGAGAGGAAGATGTATATAAACATATTTGGAGTAAAATATATTCAAAATATGGTTTTATACAGAAAAAAAAAAAATACTATAGGATTCACAGCCTGTATAAACAGGATGCATTTTGAACAAAAGCTAAAGGTTACCCAGGGCCACACGAGCAGCAGAGGCATCATAGTTAATCCAGAAGGAGACCCAGGACAAGATTGTGATCAGGATGGAGGGCATGTAAGTCTGCAGGATAAAATAGCCTATGTTTCTTTTGATGCGGAAACTCAACGACAGCCGAGGGTATGAACCTGGGGAGACACAAGTACATAGCAGAAGTCGAAAAAAGAGATGTCAACATGTAAATGGAAACACAAAAGAGCAAGCACAGGAAAAATAGATCTACAATTTGCAATTGTCAAAGTCTGCACTTTGACAACAGATAGTCATTTTCCCATTTGTTCAGATGGAGCATTTAATTTCCCCAAAGCAATGGATTCCTTCCCAGGGACTAGTTCCATTCCAATTAAACATGGCAGAAAGTCGCAAACATGGCAGATTTTTCTTAAACCCCCTTCTCAGCAGGCAATGTCTGCGTCCCTTTGAGAATTGTCACAAAACCTGCAGTGTCTTTTTTTCCCCATTTAGCCCTTCAATACAGGTAATTTGAGGGGGAAAAAAATTAACTGAAGAGCATGTCACATTAATGTGTAAAATCTGGTGTGTGGTTTGAGAAAACTGTAAGCTATGGAAGCTTGTTTCCACCATTGAAAAAGAAAAAGAAAAAAGGTAATTCTGACTTTTTCTCACAATTATGAGTTTACATCTCACAATTCTGATTTTTTTTTCTCAGAATGGCATGATATAAACTCGCAAGAAAAAAAAAAGAAAAAATTGTGAGTTTATCTCAAAGCTTTATTTCTTGCAATTGCGAGTTTATATCCTGCAATTCTGACTTTTGCGAGAATTGCGAGAAAAATTGAAGCCAAAGCCAGAATTGCAAGGTGTAGACTCGCAATTGTGAGGAAAAAAGTAAGAATTGTGAGATAAAAAGTCACAATTATCTTTTAAGACAAGCTTCCATAGTAAGCAGCATGTTTCAAGAAGCCTTTCCAAGATTAGCCTGCACGTGCCTGTTTAAAAACTATAGCTAAAGGTCAGGTGTGGTGTGATTAATTGACTTGTTCAATGTACTGATGTTCATTTATGATCTGAAAGAAATATTCTTGTTAATTCCCTGCATTTCCAATCTCCCTGCAATTGGACTTAAGTTTTCGAATAAAGATGCAATGGAACAAATTCCTTTGGAAGCCTTTCGGCTGCAATTGTATCAGAGAGAAAGGGAAATAACTTCAGGCTGCAACTTAAATAGCATTTGAATATGAGTGGCAATTGATGCCAATCACAGCTTGGAAAAAAGTGATGAATCAATAATAGCACTATTTTATTTTGTATTTTTTTACACTTGTTCGGACACCTCACTATGGATTATTCAAGGGAAAATGCACCTAAAATGATTTTTTAAATTAACTTTTACAGTGTATTGCGATAACCTTAAATCTATATCTTATTGACTGCATTTTTGCCTAGGCCATGGATTTAGTGCTGGTATTAACCTCATGTGGGGTACAACATTAAAGTAGCAAACTCAACAACATTTTAGCTGTGTAACAGTAGTTCAGTTGTTTTCAAAACTACTACACATTTTCCAACAATTAGTGGTGTTAAGGTGCGGTCACAAAACTTCATGGGCAAAAAAGGTCCACTGTCTATTGTTAATAGCAGAGTGACATAAATCACAGCTCACACAGAAATCACATGACCAACTTGAAAATAAGCAAAATCTTTCGCCCTTACACGAAACTCCTGATCGCACGCATTTCTATTGGATTGTGTAGATTTCGCTCACGAAATTTCGCCATGCAATGGTAAATGTGACGCACTTTAACCCAATACAATGATACATCACTTTGTGTGAACTGCTCGATTTTCAGGAACCATCATATTGAAACGATTCACTAAAATTAATCACAGATTAACAGCCAAAAATGTCATTTTTGACTCGCAGTGTAGCAGCTATAGAATTAGTCTATATTTTGATCAGATTTTCTTAGTTTTATTTATGGCAAATGTAAGGCTCTCGCTGCAATTGAGATCCACGTTGTTGTAGGAAATACATTGTATTATCTAATGTGGTCCTTTCACACAGAGATCCTGGAAAAGTTCCAGTAACTGTTCTGGAATTGCATGATTTTGTACATTCACACTGCCAATTCTTTCCTTGTTCTGTGCTTTCATTCACACATGTTTCAAACAGTCCCATTAAGACAAGTAACATCCAATGTAATTGCTGAGAAGCCTTAGTTATTCGTTTCGTTTTGCTGTATTTTTGTAAATATGTACAGTCTTTATCCTCCTTCTTCCCCCAGGTAAATAGTCACATGATAACTAACGTGACATCACAGCTAAGCTACAGAAACCCAACTGCTAACATTGATCATTAAACTTATTGTTCATGATTTAAAATATATAGCATGACACTAGCAACGGCCTAAATTCCCAGGAAAAACACAAACTGATCAAATGAATACCTTGATTGAAAGTGTCATGAAGTACAGTATTTGGGCCGTTTTGCACATAAGTGAATCGTCCATACCTGTGGTAAACCTCACTTCCCTGGACACAAGACGTAGCTCCACGATGGAGAACTGAGGCAATTCCAGTTTATCCACACCTGTTACAGCATTGTCCCCTCCTTGCCAGAAGAACACGATGTCATCTGTGGTGTACCCATCTGCAGAGATGGTGAACAGTATAATGAATGTTCACGTAGTATATAATTTATAGATACAACCATTGCACTGGACAACAACAGTATTACATTGTAACGTAGTCCAATGAAGGTGAGTAGTTCGAACCCAAGTGCAGTTTATTAAGCAAAATACAGATAAACAAAACAAGATGATGACTAGAACTTGACTTGACTGAGAACATAAACGGTAACACTTCAGTATAGGGAACACATATAAACTATTAACTACAACTTTTCCCCCAATAAATTCCTAATTTACTGCTTATTAATAGTTAGTAAGGTAGTTGTTAAGTTTAGGTATTGGGTAGGATTAAGAATGTAGAATAAGGTCATGCAGATTAAGGCATTAATATGTGCTTAATAAGTACTAATAAATAGCCAATATTCTAGTAATATGCATGCTAATAAGCAACTAGTTAAAAGACCCTAAAATAAAGTGTTACCACATAAACTTAAACATAACCTTGAACTGACTAGACTCACCAAAAGCGGTTTCGACAAACAAACAAAACTAGACAAGACTAATGACTAACAAGAAACACCTGTGCACATTCAAGATAATAAACCAATCACAAAACAGAACAGAGAAACACATGACCTGAACAACCAATAAGAACAAGACATGAACAGGGGAAGCACATGAGATGATCACATGAGGGCAAGGAATCACATGACAAACAGGAACTGTGACTAAACTTCAAAATAAAAGACATGGAACATGAAACAAAACCCAAAAGTGAAGTGATACTGCACAACCTACCAGAAGGTGCAGAACAAATTCGTTTATTTGCTTGATTAATGGTGACAAAAAATGTGATGGGTAAATTGGCGTTGTGTGTCATTAATTGCAAACAGTAAATGGTTCTGCTGTTTGCTATCTAGTGGGTCGCTGCACTCAGTTTCATCACACATTTGTGTTTGATGAGTGTTTAGTGTGCTTCCTCTTTCCTGTATGATAAGCTGTCACATTAGCTATGTTTCCATCCACCTATTTTTGTGTACATTTCGGGATATCATTATTGCGTTTCGTCTGCTACTCTGAGGCGCAAGTAATTTAGACTCACGGTGTCTTCACTGTAAAACTGAACAGTAAAATTAATTAAATGAGTTCATTTCACTCAAATAATTTCACTCAAAGTTTGTTGTACCTAATATGAAAAAGTTGCGTGAACTCAAAATTTGATTGTAGTAAGCTGAACTTAATATGATTGAGTTGCAGCAGATTTCCAATTCCCAGCATGCTTTGCGTCACACTGTATAAGGAAAATAAAGGAAGCGACAATGTTGTTATCTTCGTCTCGCTGTATAGAAACTCGCTTAATTCGCAAATGTTTTATGTGATATATAAGTTAAATTCGCAACTTTGGATGGAAACATAGCTAATGAGGAGAGATTACTGCAAGAAATAGTTTGTCGTGAAATAGTGAACGTCAATATTTCTAAAATAAAAAAGAAATTACATAAATATTAATAATAATTCTCTTTCTCTGCTATTCCAACCACAAATATATACTATAACGTGGAAGCTCAGTGTCATACAATAAAAAAAAATCAGTGTAAATTTTTATTAAAACATTCTTAAATTATGTAAGAATGACTTTACGCACAAATTTCTTCTGCTAAGCACAAAATTTAGGCATTGAATGAAGCAATTTATGTGAAAATGGTATATTTTTTTTGTATTAAATGAGACCATTTACATTACCAAACTCTTTCTATATTGATTGTGACAATTTATGTGGGAATGGTTTTATGAACCATTTACAAAGAAATTTCTTCTCTTGTTTCATGAACAAAGCCCACAGTGCGGTTGGTGACACCAAAGGCATTCAGTTATTGGAATAGCAAACATTATTGTTCCAAAAGTAAAGAAATGTTGATACAAGCAAATCTAAAAAAACGCTCATGCCTCAGCAGGTAGCAACTCACCCATCGATCTGCACAAGTGATAAACAGCAAGTATGGAACAATGTACATGGCGTAATCATTCGAAACATGACCTTAGCTATTTGTCTGGGCTCCACTGATGTGCCCGTGATGGACAGGGCACAAGATCCTGGTCCGACTGACTGATCGATAGTGCAGGGCACCTCATTGATGAACCGGCAAACACTTTCAATCTTACCTACGTCTGTCAATTGTGCCACGAGCCCTCAGTGTCAAACCCCTCCAAGAGCATTTATCACTACTGACACCCAAAGACAGAGTGGGCAGGACGGCAGATATGGAAGATTGCTCTAAATGGGCTTAATGATTATGTTTGCTTACATTAGGTATCTGTGGAGTGTGACAGAGATAAGAAGCAATAGTGAAATTGATGAGCTGGACGAGTTCAAACTGCTTTTGTTCACGGTCACGATTTCTTCAAGGTGATGTGCTCAGAATGTGAGCAAGAGTTGGCGTTTGTGCAGTGTAGGGGAACTTGTTACTTTTGAAGATTAGATTATCATGCTAGTATGATATATTTCTGCAAATTTGTTCTTTTAACCTGTTAACCCTTTTTGAGGGTGGGGGATTATTCATTAATAATTCATTAACAAACATTATATAATGCTTAACAGATCATTAGTTAATATGCATTCAAATAGCTACAAATATGAGATAATGTGCTTGCACATGTTTACTAATGAACTTATTGAACATTACATAATGATTAACAGATCATTAGTTAACATAAATTAAAATGCTTATAGATGGTATTAAACTTTCAATTCATATATAATCATGCGCTTTATAAAATCTACAAATGATTTTAACAAATGTTAACAGCTTACAGTATTTATTAATGTGGATTTGAATGCTTACAAATGTCATTAAATGCACGATCATGAACATTTAATAACATGTAAGCATTTAATTTATAAGAACCAATGGTTTTTAATCAAGTTCTTCAGTAAATATTTACAAGCACATTATCTTATACTTGGCACTACAAGGCACTTGGCAGTTTATTGGGTAACACTTTATTTTGATGGTCCACTTCAGACATTTTACTAACTACAAGTAATTTTGCAACTATATGCTTAATATGCTAACACTTTTATTTTGATGCTCTCCAACTGACTATCAGTAACTTTACAACTACATGTCAACTAACCCAAACCCTAACACCTAACCCTAACATAACAGTCTACTAATACCCTAATGAGAGTTAGTTAACATGTAGTTGCAAAATTACTCATAGTTAGTAGAATGTCAAAAAAGGACCATCAAAATAAAGTGTAACCGTTTGTTGTCCTCCAGTCAGAATTAAATACTGTCATAAAAAAAGCTATAAAACTTAAATGTATTGTAAAGTTATTAGAAACTTATTTCCATTAAATATTTTATGACAAAAACTAGGAAATTGACCTTGTTGCTGCTTAGAAATGCAATGCAGCTAAAGACACGTCTTACCATGTTGTGTCTTAGGATATCTTAGAATATCTCTAAAACTACAAGTTTTATGAAATATTTTTGTGATTTTATTTAGAAGAGCCTCTAAAACATTAGTTGATGTTTATTTACATCTTCTAAGCATCCATTCAGTCTATTATAGTCTGTTGTCTACTGCAAACTGCCCTAATAATGCACACATTCACACGCCCCTCCGGCCGGGATAGGTCTCTAATTATGATTTTTTTGACTTTCTGTTTCAGTTTGTTTGAGAAAAAAAAAAAAAAAAAAAACGGTTCTTTGACATCATCTTCTGGTTCCTGATTTCCTTGTTTGGCATATTATATCCTTTAAAACATTAAAGTACTGCCATGTTTGTGCACGTATTGCTGTTTATCATCTTTTTTAACATACTGTATGCAGAGACAAGTGTGTAGAACGCAACATGTTATCTTCTCTACAGGTGCAGTATGCAGTATGCTAGTACTGCATTTCGAACAAAGCCTATGAGTGTGTGTGTTCACATTTCCTTTCACTTACAGCTCTCAATCTCCAGGGTGCAGTTCTGTTCATCGAGGGGGTACCGTCTCAGGTCCATCATGCAGGCTGCTGTAGTGGTTATTCTGGAAAAAGGATAGCAAGAAAAAAAAAGAAGAAAAAAAACAGGGAAAGGAGGGTAGAGAAAAAAAAGAGTAGAGAGAGAATGAGAGACACCGTTACCTTGGTAACCTTTAGGAAATCATAGCTTAGCCTTGACTGTGCCATGTGAATATCTGAGTCATGAGTAATGTTTGCCATCTATTCTCTTATTCTAAGAAAAAATAAAAAGGGTGAAATGCAATCATTGGTAGGCAAATGGTGTTTGAAGTCTCTTGGTTTTTTTTTTCACTTGGATGCAACCTAAGATATTGCATGTTTTTATTATTCCTGTAATGTCCTGTAAAAATATGATAAAAGAAAACTAGATATGTATATTTTCTAAAGAAAATGTGAGTAGCATGTTGGTAGCATTATGCTAATACTATTATCATGCTACTAACATGTTTTTAGCAAGATCCTAACATGATTAGCATGTTCTTAGCATGATGTTCACACGATTAGTGTGTTGCTTGCATGTTTTTTAACAAGATGCTAACCTGGTTAGCATGTTGCTTGCATGTTTTTAGCAAGGTGCTAACACGATTAACATGTTGCTTGCATGTTTTTAGCAAGATGCTAACCTGACTAGCATGTCGCTTGCATGTTTTTAGCAAGATGCTAATGGATTAACATGTTGTTATCATGGTGCTAACATGATTAGCATGTTGCTAGTATGTTTTAGTTAGTGTTTTTGACATATGCTAATCGTTATTACCACTGCTAGCATGTATAGCATGTTGGAAGTCCTGTTTGCTAGCTTGAGTCAAAAGAGCCAACCCCCATGTCTATATGATTTTCTGATGCAGAGATATAGGTCTTGCTAAACGGTTGCTAGGGTACTCTGTTTGTTGCTAGGGAGTGACTTGGAGGCTGCCAATGATGATACTGCAAAAGCTGCTTGCCAGTATGAAAGATATACAGAGACCCGCCTGCCTCTATTCCATTCAGATATGAAGATATCCCGTACGCAAACATCCGTACACAAGTCGACTTTTAACCTCTGACGCGACATAGGAGTAGGTGAGAGTAGACGCCTCTTGCGGTTCAAACAAACAGGGCTGGGCAACAAACTCAAGCTCCTCTACTTTTATATCAATATCCTCCAACATTTCTATTTAAAAATTTGTTTTAGACTTCTAATTTGTGACCAGTGTTTTGTTTTGCTCTATCCTCTGCGCTTCCACATTTGTCACATAAGTCGACTTGCGTACGGATGTTTGCTGGAAGCTGGTTATTCTAGTTTATAAAGTTGTAAACATAGATATTTTTCTTACAAAAACCCACCACTTCACTTCAGAAGGCCTTTATTAACCTCATTGAGCCGTGTGGATTACTTTTATGATGGATGGATGCACTTTTTTAGGCTTTAAAATCGTGAGTGCCATCCACTACCATTATAAATCTTGAAAAAGCCAGGATATTTTTAAATATAACTCAGATTGTGTTTGTCTGAGATAAGATAGTCATATAAACCTAGGATGGCTTGAGGGTGAGTAAATCATGGGATAATTTTCATTTTTGGGTGAACTATCCCTTTAAAGTCCAAACCACCTTGACTTTCAAGACTCTTGAAGTTAGAAAAGCTAACATTTATGACTCACATTTGTTTATGGTAGTTTCTGCATGTCTCAGGTCAATGGAAAGTGCTAATATGTGCACCGCAGCCATATCACCCTGTAGCCCAAGACTAGTTGCCCACTGAAGCTAATCAGGGTTGAGCCTGGTCATTACCTGGTGTTATGTTCCATGTATGTTTTGTATTGTATTTTGTTTCCTCCCTCTCATGTTATCTATCCATCGAGTTGTTTTAGGTTGATCTTATTGGACCGGAAGACCAGCAATCATCGTGATGTCATGACGCTCTGACGTCACGACCAGCGTTTTGCCAATCTGCGGGTTGCTGACTGTTTAAAGGGCTTTTGGCGGCGTCCATCTGCAGTGAGCGTTTGGGCTTCGGACCTCACTCACCTTTGTCGAGCCAGAAGCACTCAGCCAATCTACGTGTCTTTGAGCCGTTCACTTAGTCTGTGGTTTACTGAGACAGTATTCTGTGAGTTGTTTGATGCACTCGTGTAATAGTGAATCTGATGGAGTTAGAGCGTGATACAAGTTTCACGTATTCATTGTATGTGCGCATTCGTATGCTGGTGTGAAGTTAACCACTTGATTCGGTCTTGATTGGGAAATAATGATCCCTTTGTTATGTACAGCCCTACTCGGTGTTAATCTCAACCTTCTTGACAATTGTAGTGAATGACGGCTCGATTTGTTAGTTAGTGATTTATGTTAGTTAGTGTGGGGGGTGTTCGCCTCCATTGTACTTTTGGTTATTTATGTAGTAAGTTTAGTTAAGGCGTCGTATACGCCGAAGTTTTCGGTTTTGTTTCTACATTTTATTTTTGGTAGTTAGTTTAGGGGCGTGGGCGCTAGTTAATGGGGTTTTGTTTTGATTATTTCTTTTGTTTGGCGACACCCTCGTTTCTTTTCTTTCTTTTGAGTTTGTTTCTCTTGTATTGTCCATTTGCCCACCCGTGTCAATAAAGATCGGGTTATTTTTGCAACCCTTGTTGTCTGGCCTGTTCTTCCTCACACTGCAACAGTTGCATCTCACCTAAATGTTGCGTTCATTCCATTTAACATCTGTAAACTCGTAACATTTATTGGTGGCAGCGGTGGGATTCGAACCCACGCCTCCAGAGAGACTGGAGGCGTGGGTAATAAGAGAACTCTGTGGTCTGTGTGGGTCTGTGTGGGTCCTAACACCCCAGTATAGTGATGGGGACACTATACTGAGAAAAGCACCGTCCTCCGGATGAGACATTAAACTGAGGTCCTGACTGTCTGCGGTCATTAAAATCCCATGGCACTTCTCGTAAAGAGTAGGGGTGTAACCCTGGTGTCCTGGCCAAAATTCTCTCCATTGGCCTTTATCAATTATGGCCTCTTAATAATCCTCATTATTTTGAATTGGCTCTATCACTCTCTCTCCTCTCCACCTATAGCCGTTGTGTGGTGAGCGCACAGCACCATTATACTGTGGCTGCTGTCAAATCATCCAAGTGGATGCTGCACATCGGATGTGGTTAAGGAGAAACCCTCTGGTATGATTGTAAAGCACTTTGGGTGCACAGTAGTACATAGTAAAGTGCTTAATAAATCATTTGCTTGCTTGCTCGCTCACTCACTCACTCACTCATTCATTTACTCACTCGCTCACTAACTCACTCAATCACTCACTCACTCACTCACTCTCTCATTCACTCACTCACTCACTCATTTACTCACTCACTCACTCACTCACTCACTCACTCACTCACTCACTCACTCACTCACTCATTCACTCACTCACTCACTCACTCATTCATTTACTTACTCGCTCACTAACTCACTCACTCAATCACTCAATCAATCACTGATTCACTCACTCATTCACTCACTCACTCACTCACTGACTCGATCACTCAATCACACATTTACACACTCGCTCACTCACTCATTCAGTCGCTCACTCATTCACTCACTCATTCACTCACTCACTAACTTACTAACTCATTCACTCAATCTCTCACTCATTCACTTGCTCGCTCGCTCACTCACTCATTTATTCACTCACTCACTCATTCATTCACTCACTCACTCACTCATTCACTCATTCACTCACTTATTTACTCACTCACTCTCTCATTCACTCACTCATTCACTTAATCAATCACTCATTCACACACTGGCTCACTCACTCATTCACACACTCGCTCACTCACTCATTCAGTCGCTCACTCATTCACTCACTTACTCATTCACACACTCGCTCACTCACTCATTCAGTTGCTCACTCATTCACTCACTTACTCATTCACTCACTCACTAACTTACTAACTCATTCACTCACTTTCTGACTCATTCACTTGCTCGCTCACTCAATCATTTACTCACTTATTTACTCACTCACTCACTCACTCATTCACTCGCTCACTCACTCACTCAATCATTCACTCACTCATTCACTTATTTACTCACTCTCTCATTCACTCACTTGCTCACTCATTCACTCACTCACTCACTAACTCACTCATTTACACACTCGCTCACTCACTCACTCATTCACTCACTCACTCACTCTATCACTCAGTCACTCATTCACACACTCGCTCACTCACTCATTTAATCACTCACTCATTCAGTCGCTCACTCATTCACTCACTCACTTACACACTCGCTCACTCACTCATTTAATCACTCACTCATTCATTCGCTCACTCATTCACTCACTCACTTACACACTCGCTCACTCACTCACTTACACACTTGCTCACTCACTCACTTAATCACTCAATCACTCATTCACACAATCGCTCACTCACTCACTCACTCACTCACTCATTCAGTTGCTCAATCATTCACTCACTCACTCACTCACTCACTAACTTACTAACTCACTAACTCATTCAGACACTTGCTCGCTCACTCGCTTACTCACTCACTGTATGTACAGCAGTGAGAGTGTTCACATGCTGCTAGACATTTTCTATTGAATCTGCTTTTGCTTTTAAAGTATAATGACAGATAGAGCAGTCAAAGCTCAACTAATGAGGTAACAAAGAGCATTAGTGGATAGTTTTCACTCTATGAAATAGATTTATGAGATGATGACTGATTGGCAGATGCCTTAACCACATATTGACAAGCATAAAAACATCCTTTCATTAATTTTCCAAATCTTCCATCTTGTCCTAAGTGGGGCCGCTGGGATGCTTAGAGTCTCGGGACGTAGGAAGGGAAACAAGCTGGATGGATGGCCAGTCCATCACATGGCTAGCATGACTATATCTAGACTTATTCATGAAAACAGACCATGATTATTAGTGAGAATAGAGCATTAAACAAAATGTACACTGAAATGTATTATGCAAGCAATTTTATGAAACCAGATCAACCTTTTTGTAAAAAAAAAAAAAAAAAAAAAAAAAAAACTGTCTCAAATGGACAAATGTCTACATCTGTCTTTAGCAGCTGATTTTTACAGGATTTAGTTCATCAGTAAATTTAGATAATTCTGCATATGGGTATATAGCAATAGGGTATTTTCCTATAGATTTCTATGATCTATGGTTCTATGACAGCGTGATCTCATGAGTATCCAATGTATTTTATGTAAAGTGTGGTTGTACCATGTAAATTTACTTACGTCTGCAGTACAATACTGAATTCATGGAATTAATCGATTGATACTACTGAATTTAGGATCATTGAGTTTTTGTTTTCAGTCACATTTAACAGAGTTCACTCAAACTCTCAAACTCTTTATTCTGTTCAGTATGACTTCTGGCGTTAAACAAGAATACACTTTAAAACCTTAAAAGGAATAAAATTTTTGTAATCATTTAACCATTACTTAACAGGTAATATTAATTTTGTTTGCTGTAGGACAAAATCAATTTTCTCAGTATGCTGTGACTCAAAAAAAAAAAAGTAGCGATTGTAATTGTCAAATCTCACACTCTTTACAAAAGTCAACATTTTTCACCTCTAGAAGGTTGCGACAGGTTTTATTTCAGTGATATTAAATGCTGTGACATGTTGTATTTCGATGTGATGTATGCATATGTATATATACTGCGCATATTGTACATCTATCCAAATGTACAAAAAAGTATGTTTTTGTACCTGTAAATGTTATTTACTAATACCTAAGGCAGAAGTAATACGGACTACATTTATGATACTTTTATGGTGCTTTTGAGTCTATTTTGAAATATGAATACTCTAGTCCCCTTTCATGATTGCTCCAGGTCTTTATGGGAATACAACTGTGATTGGATGTGGGGAAAAACTGGACTAGTTTTAATTCCTTTTGGGAAGGTTTTGAGTTAATTTTGGGCTGAACATTTTTCTGGGACCAGGCAACCCTGCTCTGGAGTGCCAGCCATAATACATTATCCAAAATAATCACGTAGAGGTCATTTTGCTGGCATCTTGCTTTAAAAATGTCAGGTTCACTATGGTCATGGTTGAAATGTGAATTTTCATTCTTAAATGCGTTGAGGAACAGAGAGAAATCGTGAGCTTTAGGACACGTCTCTGCTCACTTCCACTTACAGAGCTTGTGTCATATTTGATTCAGGAGAAGAAATGAACAAGCCATGACAAGGGATGGTGAAAGTCAAGTTCTCGTCTGCTGAGAACATTTATTTCACTCTTTTTCACTCATCATCAAATTTCTTTCTCTGGTTCCTGAATGCAAAACATTCACTCGCCATATGGCAAATATAAACCTGCCACACCCATTACATTATGCTTGATGTAAACAGAACAACTTATGACACCAAGCATTTCTAAACTTTGAATGATTAAAGGATGTTCTGAGTTCAAAACAAGTTCAAAATATGCTCTATGTAGATTTCCTCACAAAATTATTTAGACTTATCCCTCAGTTTGTAAACACAATGCATACGGCAAGTCTATATCCTGGTTAGGTCCACTTTCAAAATTTATAGGGGACCTATAATGCCCCTTTTACAAGATGTAATATAAGTCTCTGGTGTCCCCAGAATGTGTCTTTGAAGTTTCAGCTCAAAATACCCCACAGATCATTTATTATAGCTTGTCAAATTTGCCCTTATTTGGGTGTGAGCAAAAATACACCATTTTTGTGTGTGTCCCTTTAAATGCAAATAAGCTTCTGCTCCTAGTCCGCTTTCCAGAAAAGGGTGGAGCTTAAACAGCTGGCTGTGATTTGTGATTAATTCTGTTGTGGACAGACAAAGCAAATTTGTTAGACTCTTATCACATTTCGTCTGGTTAGGACACTGTGTAAGCATTCTCTAGAACTCCATGTGACAAGACATATGTGAAATCTACCTTGTGTTAAGCCACCAAGATGAATATAATAAGAGAAAAATCATGATGTGTCTACGCATTTTCAAGACAGCTGCCATTTTGCTGAAAGATGGAGACTGACTCATCTCGTCGATGTTGCAAGTGACAAATGACCTGCTCTGTCTGTCACTAATATGCAAGAAAAAATGATAAATAATCATATTGTGATAAGGACAGAAATATTGCACTGTATGGATAAAAAATAATACACAATACAGTTTCATGGCTGGTAAGAAATATTAATGGCTATTAGTTTTCTCAATTCACTTGACAAAGTACATTTAGAACCTAGGTCATTACATAATCAGGACACAAAAACATAACCGTATTGTTATGGAAATGGAACTGCAAACCTGCAAAACAGGATGCAGAATTGTAATTTGAATTGAGGGGGAAAAAGGAATTAAAATTAAATTAAAATTAAAAATGAAAGATATTCATGGAACTGCTGTAAATGTAATTTTTTAATCATTTCATTTTCATATAAATAAATAAATACATATAATGTATATATATATATATATATATATATATATATATATATCCATGCTTTTATTGCATGAAATTTGTGCCATTACTTTCTATTTAAAGATAGAAACGTCTCAATGTAACCTAATTCCCTGAAAGGGGAATGAGACATGGCAATTTGATTGGCTGAACATATGGAGGCAATAAATAAACACCAGAAATGTGCATCGACAGATTAAATTTATCTGAAGAAGATGCACAGGCGTAGCCAGGATTTGCAACATGACGCAGCATCTCGTTCCTCTCTCAGGGATCGGAGTTGCATTCGCAACCTGAGACGTTCCCTTTTGAGTGGACTCGACACTGCGTTATGGTGTTTTCGCTAGTGTTGTCAAAAGTACCGATTTCGGTACCAAGTCAGTACTGATATTAAAAAAACATGTGACTATATCAGCATTTCCCCCTAGCATTTTGAGCGCTGTTGAGTGGATTCTTAAACACCTCTGATTGGCCATTGTGTTCACGCACTCAACAGATATGTCTGCGATTGGCTATAATGATCAATACTTCAAAAACATGTAAATAGACATCAATGACGCTCTTCACCGAGTGCTTACACAGATACACACGGGAGCCACTGATTGACGCCTGCTTTCAAACGCTGTCCAGGAATGCTGTGAAATCTTCCGGACTCCCTTCTCAGGTTTGGCTCCAGTATATTGCATAAATGCTAAAGGTACTAATTGGCTATATGCCTAACAATAAATATTCAGTTAACGTGTCCGCCAAAGCATTTTTAACCAACTAAAACAATGCCAGGGGCTCTTCTGAAAATGGCCGGTGTTTGAGAGCGCTGTGGAGGCGCAGCGTTTTTCCAGCTGAGTTTGGTTGCTATGATGATACGGAATATGCCAGACAGTAACTATGTGTAACTAGTATCTCATTTTGAAAAATATTATTGAATATAAAATACAGTAATCAGCAATATTAACTTCTCCATTGCTGTTCAGTCATTGTACAAGTAGGATGGTTGGTCGGTGTAGCATTTGTCCTGCCCCTCATTCACTGTGATTGGATGGCTGGGTAAAAAGTGACAGCATCAAGCATCGCATTTTACCGAAAGTTGAGCAGTTTTCAACTCTCAGCTACAAGAATTTCTTTCGTATCAAGTAACATTTTGAAAATATGAACATTTTCACGAATCCGAACATGTATGTCATAATGTCTTTATGAAAGATTTACACAAAAATTAGTTCTGCTTGTGTTTCATGAATGAGGCTCATTAGGTGCGAGTCATCTGCCGTAATATAGTGGAGGAATGGCGTCACACACTTCTTGTATCTTAACCCTGACATTGGTTTACAATTCTTAATACCTGATCAAGACATACAACATAGATGTGCTCAACAAACATACGGCTTCTGAAGACAAAGAAGCCGTCGACTCGTGTTTCTGGCATCTATTTATGGACTTTATGATAGGTTACGTTTTGTGAGATGATTTGAGCTTTGTGACATGTAATCAACAAATCACATGGCAGCAACTCAATGCGTTTAGGCATGGTCAAGACAATCTGCTGAAGTTCAAACTGAGCATCAGAATGGGGAAAAAGTGATTGATTTAAGTGACTTTGAACGTGGCATGGTTGTTGGTGGCAGACGGGCTGGTCTGAGTATTTCAGAAACTGCTAATCTACTGGGATTTTCACTCACAACCATCTCTAGGGTTTAGAGAGAATGGTCCAAAAAAAAAAGAGAGAGAAAATATCCAGTGAGCGTCTGTTCTGTGGGTGAAAATGCCTTGTTGATGCCAGAAGAGAATGGCCAGACTGGTTCTATCTGATAAAAGGCTGCTTAGTATCAACAGCCTGGTGGTGGTGGAATGGTGTGGGGGATATTTTCTTGGTACTGACCATGTTCATCCCTCATGTCCACAGTATACCTATCTTCTGATGGCTACTTCCAGCAGGATAACATGCCATGTCACAAAGCTCAAATCATCTTAAACTGTTTTCTTGAACATGACAATGAGTTCACTATACTCAAACGGCCTCCACATTCACCGGATCTCAATCCAATAAAGCAGCTTTGGGATGTGGTGGAACGGGAGATTCACATCATGGATGTGCAGCCGACAAATCTGCAGAAACTGTGTGATGCGATCATGTCAATGAGGACAAAAATCTCTGAGGAATGTTTCCAGCATCTATGCCACAAAGAATTGAGGCAGTTCTGAAGGCAAAAGAGGGTCCAACCCGGTACTAGCAAGGTGTGCCTAATAAAGTGGCCGGTAAGTGTATATAACCTCGAAAGACGAGAGCAGTGAACACGCCATACACATGTCAGTAGAGTTAAATTAGGTAATGGAGCATGGGCGTAACATAGCTATTACACTGCCTTCTACATTTCACTGTGAGCGTCCTATAATTAACATGCAGAGTTGTATTTGTTTTTAGCTCCAGAACGTTTCGAATTCCAACTTCTATATGTGGCTAAGGAGCATACAACATCCATAAATGTGCTTTATTTACAGTTTTTCTCCATTGCTAACACACTATAACTGATTCAGTTGGCACAGTTTCCCATTCATTCAGTTCTCAAAACAAAGACACATTTCTCAAAATGCCCTCATTTTACACAGGTTTAACCATGTGCTCATTCATAAAACACAAACACGTAATATAATTAACTCAAGCATCACAATGTGAACTCAAATATCAAATAAACATTAAGTAGCAAAACTGATGACACACCAATCAGAATCTCAGGATAATAAAAATAGGGCCACAGGTGATTATGTGCTTTAGAAAATGCGTCCTAATGCTGGAGAGAGAGCTGAAAGAATCATCTACAGGGTTTTTATACGACTTACACATACAGTATCTACACTTTAAATGAGGGAAATGTAAATGTTGTACACCCTCAAACTCGTGATTGTCAAATTTGTTAGTAGCCAATTTCTTACATGTACTGCATTTTTGCAGAACTGAGAGAAGAGTGCTTAAGGGATGTAGAAAAAGTCTTAAACTGCTACAGTACTGTATACAGTAATGACGTTTGGCCAAAGGTGGAAAAGGATGCTGAATTTATTTATTTATTTATTTTTACTGTACTATAATTGACAGTATAGTGTATTGTATACTGTCAAGTTCATATTAAATTCTTTGGTATTTGAACTTTTCTTTTCACTTTTCATCTACTTTAAGACCACTTTACAGTAGTGCAATGAAAAATACTGTTTTTCCTAAAGCTCATTGTTGTATTTTACAATATCTGCACTCTTTCATTTATGTTATATACTGTAATAGACTTTGAGCTGCAAAATTATTCCTGAATCCTAATAAGAGGTTTTTGTTACAGTGTTATGAATTGATCTCTGTAGTGTTAACTGGGCAGGAAAGTAGTCTGTGTATTTGTTAGGTTTTGTATGTCATCTGAGGTCTGATTCTGACAAAAGATAATATATTTTTTGTCTAAAATATTCAGCTTTGATGTGACAGTTTGAGGTTTGTATGTGTACACTGTAAAACATTTCTGTGTAAAATAACGGTAATGTGCTGGCAGCAGAGTTGCCAGCAATCTACTGTAATTCTATGGTATAAATACTGTGAAATTGCTTTACAGCTTATTACTGTAAAAACAAAATACAGTATTTTACAGTATTTTATATTTTACAGTAAAATACTGGCAGCAGAGTCGCCAGCAATATACTGTAATTCTACAGTATTAATACTGTGAAATTGCTTTACAGCCATTAACTGTAAAAAATACATGCAGTACATTTCTGTGATTATTTCAATTTACAATTCACTGTAAACAATGGTGAGGTACAAACAACCCAATTCGAGTCATTTTGGCAACACAGCTGAGCTAGGTCAAAAAGGGAACTCCAAAATAAGTTGGAAATTAAAATCACGCAGGAAATTACTACAGTAAAAAACAGGGAACGGTAATAGACTGATAAAAAAGGTTAACATTTATTTATAAGCAAGAACACCCAAAATGGACAAAACTATAGTACAAGCAACTTGAACATTTGTAAGAAAAATTGCAGAAAAGAATAGGCCTACAAACACAAAAACTCTGTTAAATAGCTAAACGTTATACAGTTAAACGAAACTGTGTTTTAAAAGTTTATTAATCAATAATGTTTAAGAACAAATTTGACCAGTTATAGCCTATTTTTTTTCTCCTGCCAACGAGCACTACAGCCAAAACCATCAGGCTAAATACCACAAAGAAATACAGTCTGAAAGCCTAAATAAACACTGAAATTTGGGAATAAATTATGAATTACAGTGAGTCGACAGGATTTTTTGTACACTCTCCGTTTAATCCTTTCATAATCACTCACTTCACACTCAAGCGCTATTCTGTCTTGTTCAGTTCCAGCTCCAAAGTCACCGTTCGAGTGATCTGGATGTGAGAGAAAACACTCCGATCAAAACCTCCAGTTTTAAAAGAACGCGCTCCTTGCAGCAGTCAGTTTCCTCGAAGTGTCATAAGCGCCGCGAACACAAGTTCGTTTCAGGCGCCGCTTTCATTTTCCAGCCCACAATGCATTGCGTACTACAGTACAAAACCGTAATACAGTAGATTACTGTTAAAAATGGGCTGTAAATTAACAGTAGTTGCTTACCGTGAAAAATATTGCCCATAATGCATTGTTTTCTACAGCACATTTCTGTTTTAATGGAAAACAGTATGTTACTGTCAGAATTTGGCCGTTTTTGTACAGCAATTTTTTACAGTGTAGTTATGAGATTGTGCTTATAGTTGTGAGAAAATGATGAATTGTTTAATGAATTGTGTGTTAGCAATCGAGAAAAAAACTGTATATATCATACGTTATGCAATAACAGCTGCTTGTTTGTGTTCTTCATTTCATGTCACTCTTTTTTTCCTCATTATTCCCCCATGCTTTCTTTGAAATGTAGAGTAAACAGTCAGATATACCTTAGACATTCAGTGTTAACGTTCTATAAATTTCTTTGCTTTCAACATAATGCTTAAAACCATTCAACATGAGCATTAGCATTCTCCTCCAAATCCCCATAAAGCACAAACCTCTGCATATTTATACATCTATGCATTTGTGGGTCATATGGAGGATGCTTTGCATACATACTGTAGCTGTACTAAAGCTGACTAAGACACATTAATTCGAAATCCCTTTTTAGACACGGCAGGGCATGATATGATAATTAAACATTAACAACAGCCCTGACTCATGAATAATTTACAGCCAGCAAAGGTCCATCTTAAGACATTATAAAGAGTGGACGTATCAATACTGCAAACATCCAAGCTGTAGTTCATCTTATTTAAATTCTCCACAGCGGTGCAGGTTTGAGAGACCCTCAGGGGGAAAAAAAGCAACCAACCTGTGGCCTCACTGCTTATTCCTCGATTCCACCTGTGCCAGAGCTTCTTGGAAGAGGAAGCAGTTTGTCATCTTTCATTATTGAAAGTTTGATTGAGTGGAGCACCCAGAGCGTACTCTCTGCCTTGCTGGAGCAGCTCTGGGTTAATACATAGCGGAGTAAGGAGGGAGAGTGGTTTGTTTTTATACTCGTGCCTTTGTTTGTCCAAAAGAGGATGACATTTGTGACAACAGTTCATAGATATACGTGTTTAGAGGTGATTTTAGGTAACTAGTCAATTAACGAGGACTAGTTTAGCTAGATTTTTTCTTTTCATCTCTGTAGTTTTGATATTTTATCCAACAACCAACTACAGGTACACTTTAACAAATTAATTTCATGATTTGTTATCACAACATTTTTTTCTTTTGTCAAATCAACTTCAATAATTAATGTGGTTCAGATAACATAATATTTTGAGTTTCTGCTGATTAAACCAATCGCCTTCATTGAACTCAAAAATTTAAGGCAACCAACAACTCTTTTGTAGTTGATTAATGAGGACTAGTTGAGATAGCTTTTTTTTTTTTTTTTTTTTTTTCTTGTCATCTCTGTAGGGTTGATATTTTATCCATCACCGCTACAGCTATACACACATCTTTTGGTCATTGCGTCACGTTTTGTTCTGTTTTTAAAGAGTACACTGTAAGTGTTGCATTTTTAAGACTGTGTGTTGAGTTAACTTCTCCAAACTTGTCTCAATACCCCTGCATTTTTTCCATTGTGTTCCATCTAGCTGAAAAGTTTAGAGAGAAAAAATGAGTTTATATAATAAGTTTACTGAATTTTAGATTATTACACTGTGTCTACACTGGACGTGAGCAGTGCAATATGGTGCATCAAAAGCAAACAGATCCCATTAAAATGCTGTCTACACTGGATGCGGCATGGTGCGAAGAGTAGGTGACAGTTTTATTTCTGGTTACAAGCTACAAGCTACTCATAAAAAGTAGATAGCGACATACAAGTTATTAAGAAAAAGCTACTTTGAAGCTTCTTAAAGGGACAGTAGTTTTTTTTCCTTTTTTTCCATTTTTGAGTGGATGGAAGAACACGCTGTTTCCGTGCATGTGTCTTTAAATGCAAATGAGCTGCTGCTCCCCACCCCACTTTCCAGAAGAGGGCGGAGCCTGTACAACTGGTGCCTCAGATACTCTCATAGGCGCCGATTTATGTTTGTGCTCAGTCCATATATACACAGACCCATGCTAAACTTGTATATTCCCATGTGGTCTAGTGGCAGAACGTTTGCTATGTGAGTCAGACATTCTGGGTTCTAATCATCAGTGGTTCTAATCTGCCCTTGATTAGTTTTTTTTCCTCAATTAGGCCAAATATGTTCATTAATGATTGTATATAAAGAGCCAAGAGCAGGGATGCATTTTGTTAATGATTTCACTGGAAACAACAGAGAGTTGCCGCAACACCATTAGCGATAGATTGATGCGCTCCTCTGTGTGAAGACTGCGCACGAGCCGCGAGAACGTTTCTCCACTGATAACAGCGGCATGATTTAAAAAACAACACATTCCAGTGCCAGATCGCTTCTTATTTAACACAAATTAACATCAACTGGGTGTTTTATTTGGCTATCCGTGCAGCAAAATGTTTCAAAAAAGTGGAAATTACTGCAAATTACGGCTATGTTACCAACCAAACAAAAGCACTTTACATGAGTGTTGTCGCAAGTCGCGCTCTCACTGATATCTCATGATCAGTAGCGGCTCACTAAATAAAATAATTCAATAAATATCTATTTACAATAAGCACTTACAATAAGAAGACCATTCTAGAGAAAGAGCAAGAAGAGAGTTTGAGCGCGCGTCCAGTTGGTGCGAGAGTGAAGGAAATCCGCCTGTGAGCTGAAAGATTAGTGCTTGTGCATTACTTTGCATTTTTCATTAAAATAACACAATAGAAACGGCCTCAAATAAACTATAAAAAGGTGAAGATAATCGTGTTTGAAAGCTGCAATCGATTTTTCATTGGTTAAATCAATGAAGAATATCTTGTATTTTTCCACGGGATCGGAATTACCATCATTCCTATTGTTGAACTAACGTGATTCAAATGACAGAGGTGCGACCATGTTACGGTTTCAGGAAACAGTCGTGACTAATTTGCTATATGTTTTCTGAGAGTAAGGGACCACCTTACTGTAGAACTTTGGCCAAAAGGAAAAGAACCATCAATAACGAAGTTTAAAGCGGTGCTGTAACTCAAAAAAGGCAAAGCTTCTTCATGTGATCACACTTTCAAACCAATATCATTAGCGCCTTCATTTTCAACAAGGTCTGTCAGTGCTGTGAACCATTAACAGATATATTTCACACACCCCAAATAGAAGCTTTCTCATAGCGAACCTTGCCTCCTAACTGTCATAGCAAGTGCGACATGAAGTTTTACCTATAATTAAAGTTAAACTAAGAACTTTGATACTGATATCAACAATAAATTCAAGAATGATATCACACAAAATGGCTGCAAAGTTCAGGCTAAATAATTGTGAATCAGGCAATTATTGAGCTTGGACTGAGTGAATGAAACCTGTTCATTACAATCATCTTAAAGTCTCTGTGAACTGAGAGTTGTCACAGAATTCGCAGCAGTATTATGTCACAGATTAATGTTCACCACAAGACAATTTCATGTGGAATTTAAGACTGTGATTTGCAGTGTTATTGGGAAACAGGACATTATACAGCACAACACACATTTAGGTAGAAGTGATACAGTGGCAGTTACATTTACCTCAATCCATAAAGAACAGTGCCATCTGGGTGGAGCCGAATCATTCGGTTCTTCACCGTCACACCATGCAGGAAAGACTTCTTGTCATTCAGGAAGTAGGTATCTGGGAGCCATAACTGATCAGCCACACGGTTGTCCAAAGTGAGATTCAAAGCCATCTCAGCGTAGGCCAACCGTTTGTCCCTCCAGCTCTGTTGGAAATACATGGTGATGGTGTAGTCCTGCAAAGAGCACGGAAAAAGAGTTTGAGATTGAGAATTAAGGTGTAATCAAAGTATTTATTATTATTATTATTATTATTATTATTTTCCTTTTTAAAGAAAATATCCTTTAAATGTAGTCAAGATTTTCGTCTGCAACATTTCTATTGAATGAGAAGGTAATGCAAACATTATAAAATGGATTAAGATGTGTACCAACGTTGCTTTGATGAGATTAGGTCAATTTGAGCAGTGACTTTCGGATGTAGGGCAAATACGATTGGCTAAGGAGAACACTCTTAGATCCACTGATATGACTCATCGCTGCTTCAACACTAACTGAAAACTGGATTGGCATCTTTAATGATACAGCATTCTGCACAGAAACTAGTCTACTGTAATAAGCCTACATTTAATTGTGCTGGATGATTTAAGGAAATGGTCAGCAAATATGTAAAGCCCCTGTTTACAAACTGTAATAGAAGCAATAAAATATATAATAAGCCAATTTCATATATTTTGTCCAGTTGATGACTGACAAATAATAATAAACAAATAAACATAATAACCATATACAAGTTAAAATTAGTGTCTGAACTTCTGTCTTTGAAGAGACTGTTTGACATGAAAACATACAGCAATATGTTATATTGTGTATATTACAAGAAAATAATGTGTTTATTGTTGATTCGACTGATGCTTATTGAATTGGTCAGACTGAGAATTGCTAAACAGATGTAGGCCTACTTCTTATTTAATTAATGTACCAAGAGTCAAATAAATAAATAAATAATGTCAAAGCCCTTTTCAAATACTGCAAGGCACTTTCAATAAATATGATACAAATTGGTTTCCCATTACTTTTTCAAGCAAAAGGGCCCATTATTAAATTTAATTATTAATTAAATATTAAATATTAATTTAAAATGAACATACTATGAAAAGTATGTATGTTTTATAAAACTATCACACCCTGGAGATTTCTACAGTATAGAGAGTATACAAGTAATTAAACCAATTCTATTTTCAGAATTTTTACATACATTGTGGTTTTCATTGCTTATTTTGATGTGTTTACATACTAAAAGGCACATGTAAAGTTCCCTTTGTGGAACTTTGACGCTGCGTCTTGGTATTGACGCTATGAGGAATGCCATCAGCGTGACCGGTGTCTGAGGCACGTGTAAACAAACACCATTAATCATTGGCAGTCGATGACTTTACATGCGGAGCACCCGTAAGTATAAAAGCATCTGAGTCACCTGCAATCCTTGAGAGAGAAGAATCTAGCATTTGACTCTCGAGGGAGCTGAATGCATTCATTGTGATGTGTTTGCTCCACCCATACTTGACTCTCTCTTGAGCGATTAGAGTTACCTTGTGGTTTGGATCCTGTGGTCGCCAAGGTGGCAATTGTGGGTATTGTAGGCGGAGCATAGGGAGGAGCCTGACGGGACTTTTTCCTTTGAATGAATGCACTTACTCTTGATGAGCCGCGGTGAGGGATCTCCCCTCTCGCTTGACTTTTTTTTCTTGTGGGATGAAAGTCAGATGTTTACACCTCATGGTTCGGGCCCGTGTCTGCTGAAGCAGCGTGGCAGCCTTAATTGTGGGGTCACAGGTGAGTAGAAGCAGATGTTATCAAATAAGTCCACCTTCTCTGCTTACCACCTTGCGGCTCATGGCAAGGCATATGCTCTGCAAACCATGGAATTCACCCATTTTCACTCAGAAGTGCTGCCAAAGGGTGGTGAGGGCTGAAGGTTATGCAGGGTGAATGGAGTTATGTAGGGCAGTATAGATTCCCTTTACTTCGTTTACCTCCCTCCCCAACTAGTGTTGGGTTTTGAAGTAGGGATGTATGCTCCCCCCTTTGGATGGGTGATTTGGTGGGTGCTCTACTATAGCCCCTGGTTCGACAATGCTAATAATTAGAGGAAGTTTGCCTATGGTCTAGTGCCAAAAGAAAAAGATGAAGCGTAGAGTCTTAGGTAGAGTGCTTTGACTCAAGGCAGGGTATGGTTGGCTGCTCTCCCCCAGTTAAACTGGGGTCTTTAAGTAGGGCCTAGGCTCCCCCGTGGTTTCCTTGGGGTTTAGAGCCTGGGTGATGAGAGTTATTGGGAAAACTGCATTATGTCCTACTCTCGTTTGCCTCCCATTCCTGAGTAAAGGGTAAGGATGCATTCACCCCCCCTTGGATGAGTGGCAATACCGAAGGCAGGTGTTAATTACAAAGGTTTTTAGCACCTTGCATGCTTCCTTTGGCAGGCTGCTCAAGTACCCCTTAGGGTGGAACAGGGTGAGCAAGAGTCCCTCTGCTTTGTTTACCTCCCTTCCCAACTGTTGTTGAGTCTTGAAGAAGGGATATATGCTCCCCTTTGGTGGGGTGCTTCTATGGGGATGGTCAGTGTTACAAACTGATTTGAGGAGTTGAGGTGGATCACAGATAGCATCCCTCCTTATCATTGTAGAATACTATAGTTTAGCCATTAACTATAGTAAGTCCTGGAGAAATGCCTCCAGGCTTTTACTCAAGTTAGGGTATGAACTATTCTCTCCTAATCACTCTAGGGTTGTTAAAATGGAGTAGAAGCTCCCTTGCAGTAGGCTGTTCCCTAAGAGCCTTGTCAAATACGGGTGAGATATGCCTAACTTAGCTGAGGCTATGTGGGGGATTTTTTTCCCTTAGAGCTCTGCTCTTGGGGCCGTATAAGGCTGAGGCCTGTCCTGCAAGATAGGGGGAAGGTGTAACAGCCAGGACTTCCCTTGTTGTAGAACACAGAAGCTTGGGGATCTTTCCTAGTATCGGGGAGTATTGGCTTATAGCGCCACTATATGAGTCACATGGGATGCGCCAATGGGTTTAACATTCTTCTGACTCCGGCTGGGTAACCCGTAGTCAATTTATGTCATGCCCAATATGTTTGAGCATATTCACAGCCTATTGAGGCAGGCATTCCATCAGCATGGCGTAGTGGATATTGCTTCCCCATAGTGTCAATACCAAGACACAGAGTCGAAGTTTCACTTCGAAAGGAAATGTCTTGGGTTACGACTATAACCTTGGTCCCCTGAGAAGGGGGACAAGATGTTGTGTCTCATTGCCATACTGTACCTCGGGCCTGCACATCTCCCTCAGACAGAAGAGTTGATGACATGTAACTTTTATACTCATTGGCGCTCCGCATGTGACGTCATGGACTGCCATCTCCCAATGATTAGTGCTGCTTGTTTACACGTGCCTCAGACACCGGTCATGCTGATGGCATTCCCCATACTGTAAATACCAAGACACAGTGTCTTGTTGCCCTTTTAAGGGAACTTCTCTCTGTTTACATATAGTATGCAGGACTTCTCCACTCGTTTGGTCGGCTTTTCCCTGCAAGCTTGTTTTCATCTGCCTCCACTTTTTAGAGCAACGGCCACATCTCAAAATCCAATCAACAATCAATTCATAGAACCAAGTCCCCCACCCTACATTTTTTCTTTGTCAGTAATCAGTTACTCGTTACATGAATATGGAAAAAGTAAAGGACAACAACCTCATACTTAAGTGAATACTTCGAACAAATTAAAATAAAAAATCTTCTGCCTGGAAAAAAGATGGATATTCTCCAGCGGCCCCACATGGAGGGACTGCAGTTGGAAGAAAACATAGCATCAGATCTCTGTGTCTCTCTCCACCATCTCTCTTGCTTTTTGTCTCTGATATCTCTCTTTTTATGATTCTTTTTTCTAATAGCTCTGTTAAATAAAATAAACTTTCCACAAACAAGGTAGCAAATAGAGCCTGAAAATATACTCAGCAGAAAAAAAGAAACATCCTCACACTTTCAACTGTTTTTTCCAGCAAATTTCTTTTTATGTGTAAATATTTGTATGAACATAAAAAGATTTAACAACTAAGACATAATCTGAACAAATGTCACCGACATTTGATGAACAGAAATGGAATAATGAGTCTGTGATTATTATTCCTGTGCATCTCATCTTCATTGTCTGCACCAGATTTGCCAGTTATTGCTGTGAGATTTTACCTCACTCTTCCACCAAGGCACTTGCAGTTCTCGAACACATCTAGGGGGACATATGGTTACACATGGTTTGGCACTGCAAGGATGGTAAGCTGACCTTCCTGTCTCCCTGTAGCACTGTCTTAGGCATCTTATATTACATACATTGCATTGCCCTGGCCATATTTGCAGGCCTCATGCCTCCCTGCAGCAGGGCTATATCATGTTCACACAGGTGATTAGGGACCCTGACCATTTTTTTTTTTCTTTCTTTCTTTTTCTGGTGTTTTTCAGAGTCAGGGGAAAGGTCTTAAGTTATTGTAACTGTGACCCTAATTGTCTACTGCCTGTAAACTGTTAGTGTCTTACGGACATTTTATGTACTGTACCGTTGTTTGTACTATTTGTAGAATAGCAACGTGTCTTTGCAGTGATGAGCAATGTAGCCAATCACAGACATATTGGTTGATCGCTCAAATGCAATGGCTCTTAAGTTAGAATCCATTCACCGCTCAAAAAGTCAGAGTTTTTGTCCAGTGTTCGCAAATTCTGCACACTCGCAAATCCACTCATTAATAAACAAATGTAGACACAATGTAAGTAAGAGATTCAATGTGCAGTGTAGACAGCTTTGTTGACTATAATAGAACTTTGTGAGATCACAATGTACTGAGATGAGTGGCAGATTTTTAGTTATTATAATCTATTGAATAAAAGTTTCGTTTTGCTGCTTAGAGGACCGACGACCAATTATACGCTATGTAACATTTTGGAAGTGACATCCACATATGAATGTGCAATTCACTCTCGAAATTGCAATGATTAACATAGCGATAACCATAGCACGGGACCAAAATATGGCATATCAAAATAGATATGCAGAAATGTAAATGCAGACTAATAGATTAATAGAAAAAAATATTCGGTAAGACTTTAGATTAGGGAACACTATTCACTATTAACTAGTTGCTTATTAGCATGCATATTACTAACATATTGGCTGTTTATTAGTATTTATAAAGCACATATTAATGCCTTGTTCTGCATGACCATATTCTTGATCCCTTAACCCTACCCCTAAACATAACCACTACAACAACCACCTTACTAATTACCAATAAGGAGTAATTAAGAGTTCATTGAGGTAAAAGTCCTAGTTAATAGTGAATATGTGTTCTCTAATCTAAGGTGTTACCAAATATAAGTATCAAAATATTTTTGAAATTCTGTTTTAATTATTTGTAAAAGTAATGACGTGTATTTGCCCTATGCCACATGTTCTTGTAGTGTCATCAGCTAATCGGCATTTTCATGACATCATCAGAGGGCATCTTTTTCTTTTAATGTACTTGCACTAAAAAGGAACTGCCTGAAGTAAAAAAAAAAAAAAACAATATATATGGCCAAAATCACTCAAGCACACATCACAGCATAACTGCGACTTCTAGGGACTTCCTAGGAACACTTAAATGAAGCATATGTTTAACCAGTAGCCAATTTTCAAATCCCTTTTGAATGTGTCATCAACCGTTTTCTCAGAGGCAAAACTGGACAGTGAGAAATGTCAGAGCAGTAAAATGAACTAGCTTAATATTCTTCAAAGAACCTCTTTGAAAGAAACGTTTAGTTACTACTTTTTCTGTAAAAAAAAAAAAAAAAAAAAAAATGTGTGAAATTGTTTCTTATAAAACAAGGAGCTAATGTATTCTGAGCACAGTGTCTTCTGCTAGACTGGGTTTATTTTAGTGAGGTGAAGACTGCTGCCTGTGATGACTGTAGATGGGCCCTCTCTGATGATGAGGACACGGCATGCCTCAGGGGCCCCTGGGAACTGAAGTCCCTAGAAGTGCCATAAGTTCAGCCATCTAATTTACACAGAGGGTCGCGAACTGCACACTAGTCCACTCGTAGAGTTGCTAATAATTGCTACATTATGAAAGAAAACTGCTATGTATGGTGTATAATTTACTTTCCTAACACTTACTACATAGTGAATTTATCATTACTTTGTCTCTGATTTTTTGCTGCTATCTTGCATTTTTCGCATTAGTAGCAGACTGTATAAAGTTCCCTTTCATGGGAACTGTCGACGCTGCGTCATACGCATTGGGAACGCGTATGACGCAGCGTCTCGTTCCCTATTCAGGGAACCAGGGTTACATACATAACCTAAGACGTTCCCTTTCATGGGAACTGTCGATGCTGCGTCATACGCATTAGGAACGCGTATGACGCAGCATCTCGTTCCCTATTCAGGGAACCAGGGTTACATACGTAACCTGAGACGTTTTGGCGGTAAATCCAAAAGGACAAATAAAACTCCAACCCCAATCAAACACACCAAAACCTTCAGATTTACTTGAAAATTACAGGCATGTGTGTTTGATTAGTATTGGAGCTAAACTCTGTAGGACAGTGGCCCTCAAGCCAGAGCTGACCAGCCCAAAGGTTGAAAATGAGAGACATTGTGAGATCACAATGTACTGAGATGAGTGGCAGATTTTTAGTTATTATAATCTATTGAATAAAAGTTTCGTTTTGCTGCTTAGAGGACCGACGACCAATTATACGCTATGTAACATTTTGGAAGTGACATCCACATATGAATGTGCAATTCACTCTCGAAATTGCAATGATTAACATAGCGATAACCATAGCACGGGACCAAAATATGGCATATCAAAATAGATATGCAGAAATGTAAATGCAGACTAATAGATTAATAGAAAAAAATATTCGGTAAGACTTTAGATTAGGGAACACTATTCACTATTAACTAGTTGCTTATTAGCATGCATATTACTAACATATTGGCTGTTTATTAGTATTTATAAAGCACATATTAATGCCTTGTTCTGCATGACCATATTCTTGATCCCTTAACCCTACCCCTAAACATAACCACTACAACAACCACCTTACTAATTACCAATAAGGAGTAATTAAGAGTTCATTGAGGTAAAAGTCCTAGTTAATAGTGAATATGTGTTCTCTAATCTAAGGTGTTACCAAATATAAGTATCAAAATATTTTTGAAATTCTGTTTTAATTATTTGTAAAAGTAATGACGTGTATTTGCCCTATGCCACATGTTCTTGTAGTGTCATCAGCTAATCGGCATTTTCATGACATCATCAGAGGGCATCTTTTTCTTTTAATGTACTTGCACTAAAAAGGAACTGCCTGAAGTAAAAAAAAAAAAAAACAATATATATGGCCAAAATCACTCAAGCACACATCACAGCATAACTGCGACTTCTAGGGACTTCCTAGGAACACTTAAATGAAGCATATGTTTAACCAGTAGCCAATTTTCAAATCCCTTTTGAATGTGTCATCAACCGTTTTCTCAGAGGCAAAACTGGACAGTGAGAAATGTCAGAGCAGTAAAATGAACTAGCTTAATATTCTTCAAAGAACCTCTTTGAAAGAAACGTTTAGTTACTACTTTTTCTGTAAAAAAAAAAAAAAAAAAAAAAAATGTGTGAAATTGTTTCTTATAAAACAAGGAGCTAATGTATTCTGAGCACAGTGTCTTCTGCTAGACTGGGTTTATTTTAGTGAGGTGAAGACTGCTGCCTGTGATGACTGTAGATGGGCCCTCTCTGATGATGAGGACACGGCATGCCTCAGGGGCCCCTGGGAACTGAAGTCCCTAGAAGTGCCATAAGTTCAGCCATCTAATTTACACAGAGGGTCGCGAACTGCACACTAGTCCACTCGTAGAGTTGCTAATAATTGCTACATTATGAAAGAAAACTGCTATGTATGGTGTATAATTTACTTTCCTAACACTTACTACATAGTGAATTTATCATTACTTTGTCTCTGATTTTTTGCTGCTATCTTGCATTTTTCGCATCAGTAGCAGACTGTATAAAGTTCCCTTTCATGGGAACTGTCGACGCTGCGTCATACGCATTGGGAACGCGTATGACGCAGCGTCTCGTTCCCTATTCAGGGAACCAGGGTTACATACATAACCTAAGACGTTCCCTTTCATGGGAACTGTCGATGCTGCGTCATACGCATTAGGAACGCGTATGACGCAGCATCTCGTTCCCTATTCAGGGAACCAGGGTTACATACGTAACCTGAGACGTTTTGGCGGTAAATCCAAAAGGACAAATAAAACTCCAACACCAATCAAACACACCAAAACCTTCAGATTTACTTGAAAATTACAGGCATGTGTGTTTGATTAGTATTGGAGCTAAACTCTGTAGGACAGTGGCCCTCAAGCCAGAGCTGACCAGCCCAAAGGTTGAAAATGAGACAGTTCAGCAGTGTAAAAACACAAGAAATTTAAATGCCTCAATTTTAAGACACTGCCATAAATAAATAAATAAATAAATTCTGTAGCCAGTGACGCTAACCAGTATGTGTTCTACACATCTATGGTTTCAATGAAAAATACTATTTAAACAAAAATGTTTCTTTTAATTTTTTCTATGGGGAGTTATTTGCTTTAACCCAAACTGAACAAAACAGGTTTAAACCGAAAGATTTTTTGATGATAAATGTCGTTTTTCAGTGTAGTATGGTTACCAAAGTTAAATCGTACCATGGTTCGGACTCAAAAATACAATGTAAAAAGAGATCTGCGGGGGGAAGCGGGAAGGACTCAAGCTCTGCTTAGCACCAAGAAGCTGTTATTAAGACCAAGCAAGCAGTTTTTTTTCTAGTTGTATTCTCAAGTTTCTCAATACGAAATCTAATCTAGGATCATATTTCCTGCTGTCAAACCATTATTATCCAACAGTAACCCGAGGAAAACCGATCCAGGTGCAGCACTTCTTCTCTGGGGTACTTTATGGATTCAGGCCGCAGTCATTGAAGCCGAGGCACTAATAAAACCAAAGTCCCTGACTCTGCATGAAGAAATGATGAATGCAGTAAGTCTGCATGGGGTCTCCACAGTAAGTATGTATAGGGAGTTGTCAGCAGAAATTTAGACGACTGCTCTTTAAGTAAACTGCTTTTTAAGGGCTCCAGGGTGGTGTTTAACTTGAGGTGATGGTCCAAAGCCAAAAGGTCTACTGGTGCTACATAATTGGTCATGACCGCAGTTATACATAATCATGCATACTGATCATTTCCGTACTGAACACCATGAAGACTCAATATAACGGCCTTTAAACACAGTATGTTTCTAAAAAACCACTGCTAAATTATTCATAATAGGCAAACTTAGGATGTCAAACATGTTAATTATTAAAAGAAATATATACTATATATACTAGAAATATACTGTATAATAACAGGACAATGCAAGAAACAAAGCAACATGTTTTTGTTTTTCATCAGCCACAATAATGCTTTCAATTATCTTCATTTGGATGCTTTTCCTAATATACATTTCCTAAGAAATGAAGATAATTCAAAGCATTATTGTGACTGAAGAGTAAAGCACAAAGTAAAGACATTACATTAGTGTACTGTATATATAACAACAATCAGCAACATTAAAGGATTAGTTCACTTGAGAATTACAATTTCCTGATAATTTACTCACCCCCATGTCATCCAATATGTTTATGTCTTTCTTTCTTCAGTCACAAAGAAATTAAGGTTTTTGAGGAAAACATTCCAGGATTTTTCTCCATATAGTGGACTTCACTGGGGTTCAACGGGTTGAAGGTCCAAATATCAGTTTCAGTGCAGCTTCAAAGAGCTCTACACGACCCCAGACGAGGAATAAGGGTCTTATCTAGCGAATCGATCAGTTATTTTCTAAAAAAAAAAAAAAAAATATATAAATAAATAAAAATGTATATACTTTTTAACCACAAATGCTCATCTTGCACTGCTCTGCAATACGCCACGCATTACGTAATCACGTTGGAACGGTCACATGTGACATAGGTGGAAGTACCGCGGTAGAGCGAAAAACTCCATCTCATTTTCTCCTCCAACTTCAAAATCATCCAACACAATCATTTGACTTAATCTTTGCACATTCACTTGGTAAACACTTGCTCGGTCCTTTCGCCTACGTCATGCCTGACCTTTCCAACGTGATTACGTAATATGTGGCGCATTGCAGAGCTAGAGCAAGATGAGCATTTGTGGTTAAAAAGTATATACATTTTTATTTATTTTTAGAAAATGACCGATCGTTTCGTTAGATAAGACTCTTATTCCTCATCTGGGATCGTGTAGAGCTCTTTGAAGCTGCACTGAAACTGACATTCAGACCTTCAACCTGTTGGTCCCCACTGAAATCCAGTATATGGAGAAAAAACCTACAATGTTTTCCTCAAAAACCTTAATTTCTTTTCGACTGAAGAAAAAAATACATAAACATCTTGGATGACATGGGGGTGAGTAAATTATCAGGAAATTTTAATTCTGAAGTGAACTAATCCTTTAACAGTAATAATAGAAGTAATGCCAAATTAGTGTTACTAACCATGTTGACTTCTGAAATGGAGTCAATACTGGCAATATTTATACTCATTCCCACGATGACCGGAGGACCTACAGAAAAGACAGAGAGAGAGAGAAAAAAAAAAAGTTCAGTTAATTACAACATCACTGTACTATAACATCATCAGAGGTTTATCTACGATGCCTGTTTGGGGAACAAAAACCAAAAATCTTAACGTAAAAGTGGAGACTTTTTCACAGACATACACTTCAGCTTGTGGATATCTATTTTACTTGCTGCTAAATGCTTTCAACAAATCTTTAAACATGGCAAACTTTAGTAAATCCACTGATTATTTCATTTTCTACTCATTGGATCAACCCGGACACTGGTAAACACAAAGAATCTTTGTTTCCAGACAGACCTAATCCTGTGCCTTTACTTCGGGAAGTTCTATAAAGCTCACCAATCAAAATACAGCTTGCCAGATCCCCCCCAAAAAAAAAGAAAAGAAAAAAAAAGAAAATATGCATCAGACGGTCAGTGAACAGACTGTGGGTGTGCTGTGTGAGACATTTATGAGAAAAACAACCTTGTAAACATTGGTGGAATTTGCAAGTGAGAACGCCTGTGTTACACAAGCTCCAATTATTGGATAAAGCCTATACCAAATAGCTACAAAGAGGAAATACATGAAAATGGGCCAAATTGGTCATGAAATTCATTATTTATCCAAAGCATTTTGCACCAAATAACATCATTATTTTTTTTAAGTGCCCTCTTTTAATAAATTCATATAAGCTGGGAAATGTTTATTAATAATATGCTCAGTAATCTGAGGTTTTAAGTTTTAAACTTCTGCTCAAAAATACATTTCCTTCTTGCTGAGCATTTATGGCAAAGTATATCCATATGGCATTTGCCTTGGTGATGAGGCGTTAGTCAGATCACTCCACTTGATTGCTGATTTGGAAACCAATTACAGTCAGTACAATATGAATTTTAAAATGAACTTTGGGCTTCATTTTTTTCATCAACATGCAGTCAACAAGAACACCTGTAAAGTACTACAACTGAGAGAAAAAAGAAGAAGCTACAAAGCGGATGGAAAACCGCCATAAAAAAGAATAATCCTCGATTATATCACTTTTGTGATATAATATCTTCATGCACACTCTTTTTATTGGTCATAATACATTTCTTTGAATCAATCAACTCAAAATCTTTATTAATGTTCAACCATTTACAAAAGCATACTAACTTAAATTGAATAATATAGTATTTTTAAAAAATATTTTCTAAAGCAGAGCAGGTTTGTTGCAGCCATTGTGCTGTGATAACTGAAATTTTCAGAGACGAACATTTACACCATCACACTCTAAAATGGCTGCTGTTGGAGTGCATGTCAACATTTCTTTAGTTGCATTAAAAATACATGGTTATGAGAAGAACATATAATGTGTGACATTCCCGAAAACTCCCGAATGAGAGTTGGCCACTGGTTAACATTATCCAAGAGTCCAGATGAACAAAAACAGCGGGGGAAAAATAAAATAAATAAATAATAAAAAAAAATCATAGTTCTCCTTGAAACACTCACAAGTTCTTGAGAGAAATGGAATGTCTGATTCATAAGGGAATCAGTTAATTCAGTTCACAAAAATGTTCCATTCGTACCTCAAATCATTATGACTTAAATTTTGTTCTGCTATCGTACATTTTACTGTACCTTAAACTGCCCCTTTAAGAATTTTTTACACTGTATCTACTGACATTTCCTTTGTTTGTCATCCATCTTCTGTGCTGTCTTAAAATATCTCTGAGATGCCATCCAGACCCACTGAAAAAATGAAACATCATTCTTTTGACCGCAGTTTTGAAATATTTACTAACTGAGCACTTGACTGAGAGTGCAGTCTTCCATCTCTCTGTGTATCCTCTCCATCTTCTTTGTGCAGTGGTACTTTTCACCCCCATCTTTTCACTGCTGACATGTTTGCATGGCATCCCGCCTCACTCCTAAAATGCCTGCAGTTCCGTTACTCTCTCACCCCACCTCATAAAAACAGAAGAGAGAGAGAAACGCTACTCGTGGAGAAAAGGAAAAAATGGAGCCATTTTCCTGTGCGCTTTGTGAAGGCAACCAGCAAGAATTTTCCCAGGAGATGTCAAAGTACATTCATTGGCTAGTTGTAAACAGCGAAGCCTGAAATCTCCCGCACGCTCCTGCCGCTACGTATTTTTAACCCGGGATTCCATGAAACCAAGGAACATCGGAGAAAGGTGCCCTGGATATGCTCTCCCTCAGCTTCCATGCCACAGTTCAAAATAAAACCACTTACCCGTGTCCGAGGCTCTTAGAGTGAAAGTGCGTTTCGGCCTTCTCTCCTACTACTCTGATCATTAGGAAGTGTTATGTATGTTAGCCATCTTCCTTATGAACACTTGTGCTCCCACAGCTAAAAAGAAAGTTCCGGTGTGGTATCAAAATCCGACTCCCCGTGAGTTTATGACTCCCCTGCATTTCCGTATGATGGTAGGATTAGGATTAGGTGAGATGACAGCCTCCCCACCGAATGAACCAATCAGAAGCAGGGGAGCCAAAATTTCATGGGGAATAAGATTTTGGTACAACCAGTGCTCGAAGTGGGCCGATATGCAGTACCAGCACTTCTATATTGTAATCTGTAGCGTACCCTCACTTTTTCTTATTTCTCACATGTTGCTGGAATTCTGATTGCCCCACCCCCGGAACACGATTTCAATCAATGTGGATCCGCCCCCTGGAACGGAATTTCAACTGAGGGGGACATCCCCCCCAGCCCCCAGAACTCGATTTCAACCAACCCCCACCCCAAAAGAAGGCCTAAAATATGCTACTTTTTTAGGCAGATAAAATTCTGGTAATGTGTTAATGATGTAGTTCCTGTGGTTGGAGTTTATCTGATGTACTACAGTATGTGTATATGTAACCCCTCCGGTTTAAACCACCCGCTCTAAGTGGACTCGAACCCAGGCCCATCCACATGGGAGTCGGGCGCTCTAACAAGGAGGCTAAAGACCACAGTCTCTAGCGTCAGTCGCTAGAGCGCCTGAAGTTTTGTGGTTATACTTTTGTAAAACTGTGTATTATGGTTTATCCTGGTACAATGTCTTGTCCCATAGATTTTTGCTTGTTTTTACAGACTGACAAATGAGTCGAAATTATTGTCTGTTGTAATCCACAGCATGTCAGAGTATGTGCACATAGAGCTTAAGTTGTATTGAACCTGGAACATTCCTGTAAGGTTTGAGTGACACCTAAGTTGAACTTTAAAATTATCTCATTAAAAGACACAAGCACATTGTCAGACTTTTGTAGAAAGCCAGCAAGCAACCAGCCAGTGTCCTGATGCGGTTTTTAGACATTGCTCCCGTGACCGCAGACACAGAGTCTTGCTCCACCATAAGCAAACGGCATACTGAGAAATGATGGAGTATAATAAACGTGTGTGTGTGTGTGTGTGTGTGTGTGGTTCTGGTAACCCCCAGGTTATATGCACAAAATGTCCCCACAAAGGTGGCAATATCTGGAATCTATTTTGGTCCCTGAGAGGAAAGCATTGTAAATCATACTAAATGATGTTTGAAATTGTGTTGTTAAATGTCAAAATGTTTAAAATGCCCCTAATAATAACAGCAAAACTCAATATACTACAAATTGGTCATAAGCAGTTATCAGGTCGACTAAGCAAAGCAAGAAATACTGCAGTTTGTGCAATGCAAAAATGTGTTTTAAAGCTGAAATATGCCAATGTTTTCATGTTAAAATACTTTCTCCTATACGAGTTGAATATGCAGAGTCAAATATAAGTGTTTGGAATCTGTCCTAACAATAGAAGACAAGGAAAATTCATGAAATGTGTTTGAATACAATCATTGATTTTGCAAGTGATAAAATTACACACTTCAGCTTTAGATAAACTGCACTGGTAGCATAATGTTTGACAAGACATTTACATTGAAAGTGAGTATGTAAAGCAGAAATGTGAATCTTATAATTTTATAAAAACAATGTTAATTCTTCTGTCAAAAGGTGTGTATTATTTGAGCTGTAAAGCTGTTTAAACCATAATTCTTACAGTTGTTTAGTTTTGTTTAAGTTGATACCATGCATTTTCATGACAAAAAAAAAAAAAAAGTTACAAAATTGGATAGTAGTTTTGACAGGAAATATTATTAAAGGATTAGTTCACTTCTGAATGAAAATTTCCTTATAATTTACTCAACCCCATGTCATCCGAGATGTTCATGTCTTTCTTTCTTCAGTCGAAATTAAGGTTTTTGAGGAAAACATTCCAGGATTTTTCTCCATATAGTGGACTTCACTGGGGTTCAAAGGGTTGAAGGTCCAAATGTCAGTTTCAGTGCAGCTTCAAAGAGCTCTAAACGATCCCAGACGAGGAATAAGAGTCTTATCTAGCAAAACGATCAGTCATTTTCATTTATATACTTTTTAACCACAAATGCTCATCTTGCACTGCTCTGGGATGCGTCACGCATTATGTAATCATGTTGGAAAGGTCACGCGTGACGTAGGCAGAAGATAAGCTCCATCTCATTTTCTCCTCCAACTTCAAAATCGTCCAACATCGTTGTTTTACCTTTTTTTGTAAAGACCGTTTGACTTAGTCTTTGCATGTTCGCTTTGTAGACACTGGATCGGTACTTCCGCCTATGTCACGTGTGACCTTTCCAACGTGATTACGTAATGCGTATCATATCGCAAAGCAGTGCAAGACGAGCATTTGTGGTTAAAAATTATATCTTTTTTTTTTTTTTTTTTTTTTTTAGAAAATGTCAGATGGTTTCTCTAGATAAGACTCTTATTCCTCGTCTGGGATCATGTAGAGCTCTTTGAAGCTGCACTGAAACTGACATTTGGACCTTCAACCCGTTGAACCCCAGTGAAGTCCACTATATGGAGAAAAATCCTGGAATGTTTTCCTCAAAAACCTTAATTTCTTTTCGACTGAAGAAAGAAAGAAAGACATAAACATCTTGGATGACATGGGGGTGAGTAAACTATCAGGAAATTTTAATTCTGAAGTGAACTAATCCTTTAAGTCAGGTTGCTATACTAAAACAATATTTTAAAAACCTCTTTCACTTTCATTGTAAATGCCTCACTTTAATGCAGATTTAGCTTAATAAATGTAATAAGAATAATAAGTGGAAATTAAATGTTGTCATAATCAACATTATGCCACAAATTCTGTCGGTTTTGTACAAACTTGCACTGATGGGAATATTTCATCTGATTTAACAATAAAAAGACCAAAAACAAGGCCACTCATCAAGATTTTTTTTTTTTTTTTTCCGACTGCATATACTGAGACTTGAGCAAGGCAAAGGATGCTGCTTTTCTAAAGAAACACACAGAGCACAAAATGGCAGATCATTTCAATTAGTAGCTGTCAAATGTTCAATAGGACTCTTCACGCCATTGCTCCTTTAGAACACCCTGACATTTTGAATTCATTTGCGTTTTCATTGAATTCATCCCCCTTCCTAAAACCTACTACCAGCCACCTCAAGAATTTAGTGTGTTTCCACCCATTTCTCCCTCTCCGACTGCACTAGCAGATGGCACCATCATCTGTGTACATATTTAAATGACAAATGTAAGGCAGGTGGCATCTCTCGAGACGCTTACTCCATTCAGAGGACCACTCCGCTCCCCCAATGCCTTTGTTTTGCGAAACTGTGGGCAGATCACACAGAGTCTGGGCCCGACACAGCAAAAAAAGGGGGGAAAAAAACAGGTAGAAACAGCAAAAATAGCAGTTCTAACGGAACACAAGTGCCAAGGATACTGCGTCCCGGGCTGAATTCTCGTGGGCCGCCGCCTTTTCCCTAAGCAGGTTTTCACTGACACAGCAATGTATCTCTCCTGCAGGTAATGATGACGGTAATGCCTAGTGTTTGTGTTGAACCTCTTTCCTTAGGAGAGAGCTGAAAGTGCTTACTGGTGGGGGGTGAAGGAAACTCATAGCAGTCGATCTGGATGATGTATAGCTGCAAGTCTTCGGCATAACAGTGGATTGCCAAGGATTTATTGCCCCAATTAGTTTAGAAGTTGATGAGCTTTCACGGCATAACGGAGCATAATATAACTACGTCTCAGTTTGCGCTAAACAAATACATACATACAGGTCAGGAGTCCCGTACCGCAGGTATGATTATGTGAGGTGCCCTAGAGCTCCCTCTACTGGCGCTACAGGCTCCTGCAGGCTGTTTCATCTTCCTGCGTTTGCTGTGAAGCATTCTGCTTTATTCTAAAGACAAGATATCAGTGCATTAGGAGTGTAGTGGAATATATATTATGTTTTGATAATTGATCCTGTCTCTTTTTTGGGTGTTCTCAGCAAATATCAATAAAGATTGCTATATTGATAGGTAAATGTTTGCTTAATCCATGGTGGAAAAACACAAGTGAATTAAAGTAAGGACAGACCCACATGCCTTTCATCAACACAGTCACGCACAGCACCATACATGGAGAAACAGAGTGGCGAAGAAAATACCACTCTTCCTCCTGATTCAAAATTCTAATCATCAACTCATTGCTTAGCAACAGAGGGGTTCCATAGCAACAAGGCAGCATTGTCACTCTAACATCGCAACGAGAGACACGGCGCTTTTCATACATTGTATTCAATCTGCTTCATTTTTTTCCCTCTCATGAATGGCCAAACGTTGGCGTCGGATGAGGAACATATATACGGCGCTCCGTTCGAGATGGATGGAACACTGAGGAGTGGACGAACATATTAATAGATGTTTAAGCCACATGTTTAAAACATGAAGAGTTCGCATGTGCCAGAATGAAAGGAGAATATTTATATGTCGCTCTACCTGACATTTGTAGCTATTAACACAGTGTTGACATTTAAAAAAGTCTCTGGATGTGGTGAGTCAGAACTAACTACTTATTTATCATGCAGGAATAGTCATAGGAAACACCTACACTAAAAAAAGAACACTAACACTAAAGCAGGCTGATAGAAGACATGGTATGGTTAATAGTCAAAAGATAAATTAATACAATTGATTTAGATAATCAATTTCCATATTTATATATAAATAGGCCTACTATTTTTAATCAGTTTAGAAAAATAAATATATTAATTAATCTAGTTATCCAGTACCTGATACGTTCCATGGATTTTTAACATTTTAAATAATTATTTGCAATTTTTTTTTGGTTGTTTTTGTGAAAATTATGTTAGAAATAACATAAAATTAATTTAAAATTAAAAGTAGCTAGTTTTAAACACATCAAATATCAAGTAATACCATAACTTGTTGAACTGATGAAAAAAAGTCATATTTTTATGTGCACATTTTTCTGCTCAACTGCTGTTTATTGGTAGAAAAAAATCACACAAATCAGGGTTTTAAACTAAATTTGTATCACTATTTTAGTAACATGTTGACAAACCTTGTTAAAATGGATGGAAAATGGTTTCAGGCCCTATTTTGTACCCTATTCGTACCCTGTAAAAAAGAATTGTTGGTTTAACTTAAAAAAAGTAAGTTGCCTTAAAATTTTGAGTTCATTGAAATAACAAATTTGAGTTAATACAATAAAGGCGATTCGTCTAATCAACAGAAACTCAAAACATTATGTTATCTGAACCACATTAATTATTGAAGCTGATTTGACAAAAGAAAAAATGTGATAAATCATGAAAATATTTTTTTACAGTGTAGAAAGTGTCGCCTGCATCGACACTAAAATGGTGGTCATTCATTTATGCATCGTGCACATATTCTGACTGTTATTTAGTCATTGCTGTGACACTGTTTGTCAAGCTGTGTATGGGAATAATCAAAGTAGTTTGAATTATTTTCTTTAATTAATAGTACTTAAGCATTTGGAGGGGTAATTTGTGTATCTGTGGCTAAAACAAAACAGCTTTGTGACACTGACAGTCTTTGATGAATTAAAGCGCTCTTCAAACTCCAGAACAAAGAGATAAATGTGTACAGTTCTGCAAGTTTTAGAAAACTCAGCAAGCAGCCATATGGTACATTTGCAGAAATACACATCAGCAAAAGAAGAAGAAACACCTAGCCGAACTGCGTCAGCCTGCAGTACATCTTCAGGACTATACTTATTCTGATATATTACAAAACAGCATACTTAATGTAAAAAAGCAATAAAGATCATGTAAGAAAAAAAAAGGCTTTTTTATTTAAAAAAAAAAAAAAAAAACAGCTACCAATGTTATAGCAGTAGTATAAGGTTATAGCAGGATGGTTTTAAGGTTATGGTCAGAATAAGAGCTAAGCTAATAGTGACCAAAATGTAGCCTTCACCAACTAAAGCACAATACAGTTCATGATAACTGCTTACATTTATAATTCTATGACTTTGACCAATGTTGCTGTGCAGGGACACATGAATATACAGAGTCGCAGAGCCACGGTGTTACACTTTTCACGGAAATATGACTGGTTTACAGTCGTATCTGCATATCAAGCTGGTATCAGAGATAGTGTCAGTATTCAGAAGCAACACCAGGGTGTAGAACACTGCAGGATTCAGTGAAACCAGGATAAAAGCTGGAAAATAATTCCAAACCTATAAGCATTCAGGGAAACATTTGTCAACAATTGATTTCCTGGGGTATTTTGTTTACCTTTATAAGGGCAACTTTCAAACCTTTCATTCCTTTTCTTAAAAGTTCTTAAATCCTTATTCATAATTAATTAGAATAATTAGACACTATAGGGATGTTACCAATCAAATTAAATCAGTATCAACAAAATCCATCTTTGCACTGCAGAGGTGACACAGAAGGTGTAAGTGAAGTAGCATTTAGATGTATTTAAACAGACTGTTTTATGCAGCCATGAATTCATTTACATAAGTTACAATTGCTTAAAATGTTATGAGATTAATGTTTTAAATATAAAATATATTGAATACAGAAATGCCGGGGGAAATGGTTAATTGTTTCATTCCACCAAATGTTCAAAACAGCTGATTGATTCAGGAATGAAGGAACTGACAGTATTTATGAAAAGCTCAGAATCATTCGTTCAAAAAAGCTGAATCGTTGAGGAAGCACACCGATGGCTTTTTGTAATTACTTCACCACAGTAATTATTTACATTCATACTAAGTATGTACAGTATGTAGTATGAATGTATGTAGTATGAATATAATCCAAACATACTACAGCTGTCATGTGTCATTGACCTACCAGCATCAGTTGTGTCCAGTGTTTAATTTGAGCCAGATCCTACTGGATCCTGTTCCAGAAAATGTCAGATTTTGCGTTCCAGCATTTGTTTTTAAATGATCTGGCATTAACAAATGCCATTTACAAATCGGTAATGCAAGAGTTTACAGATGTACGTTATGGAAGATGATCAGATATTTCTTTTAATTTTATTATTAACTTGCATTTACTTCTCTCGAAAATGGAAGTCATGCAACAGACAAGTGACCCATCCTGAGTGGCGATACATTACACTACACGCATTCTACCAGCGTGGTTAACCAACCATACTGCGAATTCCAGGTCGAGAACGGTATAACTAGTGACGAACCAAGCTCAAATGGAAATATAAATGAATTGATTCGCCTGATTCATTGTGATGCTCCCCTAACAGACATTTTACTGACTATATTGTCACATGACCACTTATTCTACTAACCTGATCCTTAACAACTAACCCTAACTAGGGCTTGACATTAACACCCGCCAACCGCCAAATACGAGTGGGATTTCAGCAGTGGCATGTAATGCAGTCACTTCTACCAACCACTTTAGCAGGTCGATTTTCATGTATAATATATACATTTTTCAATTGTAGTCATTTAAAAAGGCATATCGATACTGAAATATCTGAAGGGCTACAGGGCTTGAATTTTACTCATTCCTGCAGATTTTGTGCTCACACCCAAAGTGCTCACACACAAAGCCACCTCTCAGTACTAAATTGAGTTGTTTTTCAATGCTTATTGTGCTTAAACAGTCAAATACACACAAAATAATGTCAAAATGCCGGTCTTGGCGAGCATTCACATAAACACAGTCAGTTATGTTTTAAGTGAACGTAAACAGTTGAGAAAGAAAACGTATGTGTAACAGTATAATGGATCCATGTGTCAGGTCTTAAAGTGACAACAGCCTAATATACCTGCTGCCAAATTATAGATATTTTTAATATTAACTGCCTTAAATGGCAGTTTTTCCCCATGGTATCGATGTCAAAATTGTTGTCAGTGAAAACGCTGAGTGGCTAGTAACTTACTAGCCACAGTGGCTGGTGAGAAAAAAAAAAAAAGTTAATGTCAAGCCCTGACCCTAAACTACTATCTACTAACAGTCTACTGGGAGTCTACTAATACTTTAATGACTAGTAGTTGACATGTAGTTGCAAAGTTACTTATAGTAAATAGTGTCTAAAGTGGACCATCAAAATAAAGTGTAACTATTATTTATTAATTATACACCATTGGATAAAGTATAAAATAGTGATGATTTTAAAAGAAGGACAAAAGAGCATCCGGCCCAAGGCTGATGTTATGTTATTTCAAAACTGGACTGTCCGACCTAAAACCGGATGGATGGCCACCCTAGTGTACATTTAGTGTCATCAGTGTGTCGGTTGTTCTAAATGCATCCAGAAGGTCAATGGTTCCCAAAGGCTCTTTTGAGGTATAATAATGAAATGGGTTTTTAAACATGCTTCCTGGCCATTGAGCCAGGCGCATCCATCTCAGACCCTGCGATAAATGACATGTCTTTCACTGTGTATTTATCTGAGACGATCACAGGGCCGTATCCTGTCCTTGACAGATCCCTCCTGACTCCCAAGGACTAGTCTTCCCCATCCATCACTGGGGGTGCGAAGAGGGTCCCGTGGGGATGTGTGTTATTGTGATGCGCCTTCACCTGCAGCAAGTCTCGTCAAATCTCTAAAACATGCAGCTTGTAGGTGAACAATGAAGTGTGCTTTTCCATGGTTATGTGCCTGCTAATAGGCCTTCTTATTCTCCTTTCAACCATAACTGCCTAACACACACACACACACATAGCATGTTCCTCTAGTAAAAGAAGACTGCAGTACGAGAAAATGCAAAAGGAACAGCCTCCTCAAGCATTTTCTCTTCGACCGGCTCTTTCCCCCATAAATCAGAAGGCATTCTCTGCTCATCGGGATAGAGATCATTCGTGCACTGCTCGTCCATTTATCGCCCCGCTCTGACAATGCCGCACTTTTGTGCTGAATGCGCGCTACTTTCACATCCAGTGTTGATGCGCGTTCAGCCCACACACGCCTAAAATGCTCTTTTTCTTTAAGCGTCGGCACACGGGAGAGAAGCCGTGTGGCTGCTTGCAGGAGTCAAGCTAATTAATAGGGAAACTAGCTGAAGCATTGTAGGTGTATTCATTATTAATTAAGAGACTTTATGCCAGCTGGGAAAGATGTCAGCAATTAGGGGAGATTTTGCGGTGTGCAGTTGTCCTTGGATATGGGAGTGTGTCCCCTGTGAGGCACAGTGTGGTCGTGAAACACTTTGAGTCATGCTGGTTTATCAAACCCATAGCTTAACTGTTTGGGGGGTCGTTGCATTTTATTAATTGTATCTCTTTTCTCAGGAGGAGCTGACTTTCTCCTGGAATATAACCAGACCACATGGGTATAATGTGGATTAAAATAATAATAATAATAATAATAATATTAATAAGGCTAATAAGGTTAATAAGGTTAATAAAAAGTAATCGGGTTATTCTCACAAAAACCTGTCCCGGTCATATTTCATCCCAAAATTAAAAATAAATATATAAAATAAATATATAAAGAAAGATAAATGTGAAAATTGATTGATTGATTGATTGATTGATTGGTTGGTTGATTGTTTAATTGATTGTTTAATTTGATTGATTGATTGATTGGTTGGTTGGTTGGTTGGTTGTTTGGTTGGTTGGTTGGTTGGTTGATCGATTGATTGATTGATTGATTGATTGGTTGATTGGTTGGTCGATTGATTGATTGATTGATTGATTGTCAAATTAAAATTTCTGGCATTCACTCTATAAATTGTTTTATTTACTTTTTGCAAGACACAACAGATTCCAATCTGTGTTTCCTGTGTGAACACTGTAAATGAGAGCACATATCAACCAATATTTAAAAATAGTAAAATTATAATTTATTTAATAACTAGTGACTGTGTTTATCAGGTGATTAGGCAGTTTGCTGATCCTACCAAAGGCAGTTGTTCAGAACGATATAGAATGACACTTTGCACAGAATTTTAAAATAATTAATATCAGACATTAATGGCCGGTCACCAACCACAGCAACAATAGCGTTGCATGACTGATGTATCTGATATTCCAACGCTATCTCATGACCAATTCGTACGTATTTTACGAGGTGGCTAATTCGTACTAATTCATACGACATCACTCATATGACCTCACTCGTACAAATTCATGCGATTTGTCTAAACCCCAGTTACGGGTAGGTTTAGGGGCGGGGTTAGGGGTAGGTCATTTGTACGAACTCTGATTTAGCAAAAAATGTACAAATTCGTACGAGTGTGGTCATATGAATTTCTACCAATTAGCCACCTCGTAAAATACATTCGAATTGCTGTGAGATCGGGTTGGATATTCCAAATCTCAAATACGTGTAAGTAAATGTATTTTGACACTTCCATTGACATCAGTGTGTTCATCACATAATGCACTGAACGTTCTAACCACACCAATGTTCTTCAAAGGGTTAAGACTTCCACCCAGCCTTCTTTCAAGTTCTTTCCATATAATACTGCAGCCTCTCTATCCATCTGACTCTAGTCTGACCTCATGAAGGCCGGTGTCTGCAAGATGGTGGTGTGTTAGCAGTTAGTGCAAACTGTTTAGAGAATGCACTGGTGTCCATGACAACCTAAACCATAGGTGGGAGCGAACCCACTGCAGCAACATGATGTAATGTACAACATATCAGAGTGTTTTAACTTTTCTCTATGTACTGTGTTGTTTTTTATGCTACTGCTACAGTAGGTGATTGCTTAACGACTTAAATCAAAAGAGCCCCCCCCCAAAACATATATGCCATTCTGGTCCCTTGGGCCTCAACATTGATATCAACGTTGTCAAAAAGATCCCCGTTCGCATGGATCCGCAAAAACAATTAAAAATGCTATATTATTCATGCCAGGCCAGTAGTTGGCGATGTCACTTTGTAAAGTAACACTACTCGCCTATAGACTGAACACAATATTACGAATGTAAATGACGCCACCATTTTCACAAATTCGAGTGTTTTTAGTTTGCATGGAGACGATAATGGTACTGTTTTCAAAAACATGCACTTTGAAAACTGTTTGCATTTTCAGGCCCCCAAAACGCCCTTGTCGTGTAAATAAACCAAAATGCATAAAAAGTTTTCAGTTTTTAGTTGAATATGATGTCGCGTAAACATCCCCTTATTGTCCACCAAGCAGAAATAAGTCAGATATCCAACAAGCCGCATGGTTTGAGGTATCATTCATGTGCACTGTCATTTTTTTCCACATCAAATCATTACTAAAAATAATATCTTTGAAGAATACGTTTAAAATATACTCTCACAAGAGATTAGGACAGCAGCCTAAAAAAAACACACTTTTATTCTACATGGAGCTGCTTGCGTGTTCAAGGGATATTCATGGAATTTTCATGTCATTCCAAACCTGTATGACTTTCTTTCTTCTGTGGAACACAAAAAAGGATGTTTTGAAGAATGTGTCTCAAAGTATCTGCTTCTGTGTTCCATGTAAGAAAGAAATGCAACACAGACCCATTGGAAAAACATGCCTATGCTTCATGACACTGGTTGTTGAACAATATGTTTTATATACGTTTTATATAGCGCCTTTCTGCCAACTCAAGGACGCTTCACAATACAACAACGGAAAAAAAAATACAGCAATAAAGTAGGAGAGAACAAGTGAATGGTCCATATGGCAATAAACACCAAATCATACTCAAAATCAAGAATAGCATTTAAGGAAGAGATGGGTTTTCACTCAGAGATATTGCAGATGAAATGTCCAGTGAGTGGTACCAAGTTAATCATGTTTGAATATAATGTACCAAATAGACTAAACCCTACCTAACACCTAACCGATAGTGTTTCAAACAAACAAACATGAGATAAAAATGCATTTGCTGAAGCAGCCATGCCATTTTTAACCCGATCTTACAAGAAAACACTACTATTTTACAAGATGACAATTTTGTATGGATTTGTATGATGTGAATTTATACAAAAATTTACCTGTATGATTATTATGGGAAAAAGGGACTTGGCCATAAGCAGAAAACATACGAATGAGATCCTTCAAATTCATACGTTTTAGCTACCAATTCACCAAAATCTAAAATATTTACAAATTGACATTACATTGTGTTGCCATTAAGGCCAATTCACACTGCACAGACAAACGCCAAGAAACAAGTTGGCCGCTGCATTTAGAATTTTATGAAAAATAACTGTTGTGTTCACAGTGACAAACACTGATTGAACATGTTCAGTCGGGTGGAAAAAAAAACCCCGACCAATGCCAACAGATGCCGACAGAGGTAACACACTGATCCGATAAAGCCCAACAAACATGTTTGTTGGCGTTTGTCTGAGCGGTGTGAGTTGGCCTTTATAGCCTGCTTCTGTTATTCTTTGAGCTCTTCTATTGTGAGACTGGTTTTACGGGATTCATAACCAAGCACTCTGCAAGTGCAATGCTGTACCAGGTACGCTATTGAGCAAGTGTACTACATCAGAAGAGCCATACTTATGGAGATAGTAATGTGATGCGAACCTCAAAATGTATTAGTTTACAAATCAAGCGTTATGTAAAAGTGTTTTGAGGTCATAACATGGACAATGTTCAGTGAAAATATTAGATTCCTAGCCCTAAGAATGAGCAATAACAGTAGTGATGTTTGTCTTAGCAAATACCACTAAAAATGTAGTTCACCTGCAGAGAACAGAATTGCGTCTATGTGATAACTCTAACCTGGTTTCATATCAAGATACAAGGCAAAACCAAAGGCCTACAGTAGACTCACTCTTGAGGGAAAAGGGTACATGTTCGCAGCTTTACTGATGTGTCGCCACCATTTCAAGCTTTGTTAACGGCGGGATCTGAGACCATAAAACCCATTTCAGAGGCGATGACAGCCAGATTTACTGTAAAGTGCTGTCTCCAGGGTGAGGGGCTCAAACTGGAAGGGTGGGAGAGAGTTGGTGGCCAGGGTTTCTCTTTTGCACATTCCCCTTCTTAAGGTTGGGGGAGCTCTGCTACTGGCCAGTGACTCATTGAACCTGCCTTCCTGCCCATCAAACACACGTTTGTCCATTTTCCTGCCATTTTAATGGAGCCCCGTGAATATGTTGACACCCATCCCCATAATAACCTCTGTTTGACTAGCTCTACATCCTCCATTTTGCTAAGCTTGTACAGCTGTGAGTGATAGTAAATGGAAAAAGTAGAGAAATCGTTGTATTGCTTTGTAACCACAACTTGGTAAAATCACAGCTGACATCATATCGCAGCCTAGCTTTACGTGGTTTTCTGAGAGAAGTCCCAGAGAGCCACAAAAAATGGTACATCACAGTAACATGTTGGCCTGCGTTAAGATAGCGTACAGACATATACATCCTCACAAGTTAAGATTTATCTAAAGCACCTTGCCCGTGACAGTCGCATGTAATGCACAGCAATGCATTAAGCTTGAAGGAGAAGTGTCAGCTTGTACGTTCCATCAGAGTGAATACATATCATCAAACACACACACACATACACTGTTGTCTAAGGCCACGGACAGTAAATCACACTGCTAACGAGATGGTCTGCCCTCTGGCTACTCTGCACTGCTATTTGTCTAAGACTTGGCAACCATTTGGATTATATATCGGCCCTGCGATGTAAATGTACTTGTGAGATGTGGTGCCATATAGCACTCGAGTTAGGAACCCTATATGTTTGCTTCTAGAGCTTGACACATTAAAGAGCACTTTAACAGAAGATGCCCCATTAATCTAATCTAAATTCATGTTTTTATCATTTTTGTTTGAAATGATTATGATTCAATTTTAGTTAAGGAGAAACTGGAGTTGCATAAAACGGCTATTTGCTCTGTTTTATGATACCGAGCAGCTATAAATGCTTTAGAAATGTGTTTATTACATGTTTATTACATAGTTATAGCACATTTAATACATTTTCATGACTTTCTTTAAATTCCAATGTAATTTACAAAGTGTTGATCTAACAAAGCTTTTAAAACATTGCCCACAGTACTAAAGTTGAAGGAGATGCCGATAACCCAGCACAGGAAAAACACTTACTGCTACAATTTACAGGCCACTGCTTTTTATTAGATTTCCTGCAGTCCATGGGGGCCACTTACATCTTGGGCAAAATGGTGAGCTCCTCAAAGATAATGTAATTAGTGGCCTTTAGTTCATAGTTTCATTTCAGTGGTCTCTCTCTTAGACTACAGGCCTTGTTCTTCAGGGAGTAGGACACCCCTCTTTTTTCATATGAGACTTTAGCACCAGGGAGACAGAGAGAGGTAATCTAAACAGTAATCTGATGTTGGTGTTATATATCATATATCCACATATTAACACTGGCACATTGCGATCAGTCACGAGACAAACCATATTTGGATATACGTAAATGTTAATGAAACTTGAGAGCTGCGGTAGAAGGCAAGATTTTCATGACATAACTTCAGTTTTGGTCTCTTCATCAGACAAAGACATTGAGGACATAGTCATGTGGACTGCTTTTACAATAAATTTATGGCGCTTTAGCATCCTTTTGAAGCTTGAGAGTCTCAAAGCAACCAGAATACAATTCTTTAAAATTCTCTTTTAGTGTTCCACAAAAGAAAGACAGTCGTATGGTTAAAAATAGAAATGAGAGTGAGTAAATGATGACAGAATTTTCATTTTTGGGTGAACTATATTTTGTGAAACAAGCAAAACAAAACTGTGCTTAATTATAATGAATGTGCACTTATAGTGTACTTCAAATCTTAAAAGTATATTTAAAGACACTATACTTACATATAATGTAATATTACTGAAATAAAAGGCCATTTAAGTGTACTTAAGGAGAATACACTGTTTCTTAGCAAACATTAGTAGACTTTTAAAAAGTGCAATTTGTAATAATGTCAAATGAAAAGTAATCATTATGTTCTAATAAACTTTTGTCATGTTTTATAGAGGTACAATTACATTGATATGTTGATAAATACACTAAAGCAGACGTGAAGTACTTTATATGTATTTTAACTGTAGTGTGTTGTTTGATATTATATTAAAAGTTAAAATATTTATGCACTAAATTGCAACTTCATCATTACAAATGAGTAATTACAAATATATTTGAATACATGGCATGCAAGTTTCAATAGAAATGACTTTAAGGTATATTTAAATTTACCGTAAATTATTGTCAGTACATTCAGTATTTCAAAGACAATAGATTTAAATATGAAATTACATACAGAGATGTGGGCGACTTAAGGCATACACTGTTAAAAAAAAAAAAAAAAAAAAAAAAACTTAACTGGTTTAACATAAAAAAGTAAGTGGCCTTAAAATTTTGAGTTCAGTGAAATTAAACATTTGAGTTAATACAATGAGGGCGATTGGTTTAATCAACAGAAACTCAAAAAGTTATGTTATCTGAACCACTGATTTGACAAAAGAAAAAATGTTGTGATAACAAATCATTAAAATATTTTTTTACAGTATACTTAAGTGCTACAAAAATGGCTTAAAAAGCATACACATAATTTGCATTTAATATACATGTAAACTATAATACATTTTCATTTAATTGCAATTAACATGCAGTTAAGTGTCCCGAAAACATTACATTTAGTTTGCACGCCAAGTATAATCTTTTAAAGTACATTATTTCCATAATAAGTACTCTTTTTAAAAGTATAATTTAAGTGATGACTTATGCTCTTTATGTTAATGACATTAATTAGGTGGCGTTTACAAGGCGGAGATCTGCGCACAATTTCAAGATCATTTGTGATTTATAAATGTCACATCTGGAAGAGAGGAGTATGCATGTTTTTTGTGCATACGTTCATTCTCTGAATCACATGTACGTACATTTGAGAAATAATCGTAAGATTAAATGTTGGACGGTTTCTACACATCATTTTATAGATGAGGGCTCATGTCACCAAATCATCACAGAGAGAGAAATGCAGTTAATTGATACTTTCACACACTTTCAATTAGAAGCTTTCCATACAGGCAGATTGTGATAGGAATTTCAGTCAAACCATCCTCTGAAACAGACAGAAAGGAGAGGGTTCTGTCAGAATGCCCTGTGTGTGGGTGGATGTATGTCTGGAGGGGTGTCGGAAAAGCATGAATTGCTTATGTAATGTAAACACATACAGGTAAATATTATGTGTGTGCTCACACATATGTAAGGGTGAGAGAGAAGTGTGACCTTGGTATGTGAATGTAATTGTGTTTCATTTTCACAAGTAAATATGTGTGTGTGTGTGTGTGTGTTTATGTATGATTGTGTTTGTACCTTTCAAATTTTTCATAAAATTTGCATTACTGCATTACTCAATTGGCAAAGGCTAATAATGATGATGATGATGATGATTCACTTTAAGCTCCAATTCTCCTGGTATGGAAGATGGGTGGATTTTCAGCTTTGGGAAGTACATTGTAAAAAATTTTTTTACATTTTTTTGAGGTTTTAAATAAAACAAAGATTGTTGTTACTTGTACTAATTTATACATTTCTTTGAAATTGTAAATGCAATTTCTGAGTGAAAACACCTTTTTTTGGAAGCTTTTTTTAGTGTTTGGAAGCTTGTTTCCGCCACTCAATAAAGAAATCAAAAAGTAATTGTGCCTTTTATCTCACAATTCCGACTTTTTTCTCATGTGTGATATAAAGTTGCAATTGCGAGTTATAAAGTCAGAACTGTGAGATATAAACTCGTAATTCTGAGGGGGGGAAAGTCAGTCTTTTTCCCCCCAATATTGGATTTTATAACTCGCAATTGCTCTGAATTTTTTTCTCACAATTTTGACTTATTTTCTCATTAAAAGTCAGAATTGTGAGATAAAATGTTGCAATTATCTTTTAAATTGTTTTATTCTATGGGGGAAACAAGTTCCCATAGTGGTGACCTTACTAATCACTTATTAATTACTTCTTTTTAGCAGTAGCATTGGAGCTCAACAAAAACAATGTCACATTGTATAGAACAAAAAGGTACACAGACAAGTGGGCTTACCTTAAACTCTCTTATATGTAGTGAATGTGAATTGGTTCGGATAGTTCTTACTGTTTCAAGCTCCTTTGGTGCATTTTAGGTCTTCTTTTATAGCCAAATATTTAGTTAAATGCTGCTGTTCAAGACTGTTTTGAACAAAGTTAATAAATTATGATGTTTTATGGTGTAATTTATCTGTTCAGGTTTAATACTGTCAACCTATTTGAGATTGTTCATTCATTCAAAAACCAGAGATATTGCCCCCAATGTAGCTATTAAATTATGTAAATAATGAGTGGCTTGTTTCTTGGCAAGCTACAGTTTCAAAGTAGCTTATTTTTTATTGTTAATATCCTTAACATTATACTGCTGTTTAGATAACTGAGGGTCACTAAGAAGATCAGTTTTTGAGTCATTTTATTTCCATTGTGTGAATATTAATAATAATAATAATTATCATTATTTTAAAAAAGAAGAGTTTCTGTTGCGAGAGAGAGAGAGAAAAAAACCATGTAGTTGATTTATGGCCTCGGGTGTGACATGTTGCGTATCTAGGCAACTGTATTCATGTTCCATTCTGTTGATTAAACTTTCAGCATGTTTTTTATGGGCAGCACATAAACAGGCCTCGGCAACATATCCGGACTCAACCAGACCTGGGAACATGAAGGTATCTTTTGTTAGAGAAGATGACTTGAAATGAGAAACAGCAATCTCGTAAATTCAAGGTCTTCAGAGACCTTCAGAGGCTGCCCTGATTATTGAGGTTGTAAATAAGGCCAGCACAGGCTGTAATTAATCCTGTGTCTTCCTCTTTTACACAATGGGGAATTCGGTTTCATTTGAATGGAGCAAAATGATCATTTTCCATTGTCGTTTTTCCACTGGGATATTTATACTCTTTAGCAGGTTATACATAGAAGGTCATGTACAGCCAGCTATGGAAGCTTGTTTCTGCCATTGAATAAAAATCATCTCACAGTTCTGACTTTTTTACCCTCGCAATTGCAAGTTTTCCTCTCGTAATTCTTACCTTTTTTTTCGGAATTGCTTGATATACAGTCAGAATTGCAAGATATAAAGTTGCAGTTGCATGTTAAATAATCAGAATTGCAAGACATAAAGTCAGAATTTGCGAGATATAAAGTCGCAGTTGCATATTAAAAAGTCAGAATTGCGAGATATAGAGTAGTAGTTGTGTGTTAAAAAAAGTCAAAATTGCGAGATATAAAGTCAGAATAGTGAGATATACATATCTCATGAGTCTTTTTTCTTTTTCTCAGAATTAGACTTTATAACTCGCAATTGCAAGTTAACATCTCACAATTCTGAAAAAAAGTCAGAATTCACCCTTTGCCGGGAGTTTTATTGACAGGCGATCTGACCAAACATAATGCCGAATCCGCCATTTTGTCTGACAAACAAACAAGACAGGAGAATAAATTAACATCGGTGTGTATTGATTTCTTTCTGTGGTTGAAACAACATACCTTCTGATGTTCATTCATGTTTAATACAAGTAGGAAGAGATGATTGGTTCATGTGCTGTTTGAACTGAGATGCTACAGCGATCTGTCAAGACACATTAATTTATTGTTTGAATTTCTTAAAAAAAATGACAAAATTTGAAAGATGGGACTCTGTTTCATACCAAAAGTAACATGCTCTGTCTTGTCTATCGGCACGTTGTCAGAGTTTTCTTTGCTCCAGAATGTATTTTTCACTGAGAACATGATGTGTGGCGTGAGAGCGCCATGGCTTGTCCGACATAGTAACAGTAACTAAGGGGGGGACGGGTCTTTGCGAAGGGTCAATTGCGAGATATAAAATCAGAATTGTGATTTTATATCCCGCAATTCTGACTGAAAGTCGCAATTCTGACTTTATATCCCACAATTCTGACTTTATAACTTGCAATTGTGACTTTATATCACACAATTCACAATTGTGAGAAAATTGTGAATTTTCTTTTTCTTTTTTATTCCGTGGCAGAAACAAGCTTCCGTAGCCAGCTGGTCATGTTCACAAAAAAAAAAAACAAAAAAAAAAAACAGACAGGGTTTGCATGAGGTTCATTTTAACCCTGAAGTAGTTTAATCTGCGACAATGACCAACTGGTTGTATTATATGGCTGCTTACCTAATAAACTATTTTAAGTTTTCGTTCATTCAAGTCTTTGTATCTCTCACTTGTTTGTTGTTAAATAAATATCTCATCTCCTTTTGGCAGAAGCTTTACACTAACTGTCCACCAGTGTCTATTTAAGCCGGACAAAATTACAAAAGACAAACTTTTTATGCAACCGACCTGAGTTTCAATCCGCCATTTTCCGATTCCCATTCTTCTCCCTTTTCCAATTGCGTTTGTGTTCGGAGAAACATTTATTTTAAGCAAAAAATAAGGCCACATTCGAAAAGTGGAAATAAAGTTCATTACAGATTTTAATACGCCTATAATTGAACTTGGATGAAATCCTCGTGTTCATCAGGCGTCTGACAAATTGACCACAATGTGTGCAACTCATATTTTTACCACAAATAAAACCATGGCTCCCTTCCTGGCTTTCCTTGACCAGATCAGCATTTTTAATACTGTTAATACTGTTAAAAATACTGGTTTACAGTATAAGAGAACCATGTCTTTATTTAGCAAACATTGCTTTAGCAATATGCTAATGTTGAACTGACTTCAATTGTGAGTCACATGTCTTTTACGGTTCACTGCGTTGCTGCCTATGAAGAGTGTTTCAAATCAATCAGTATCATTTCAGTCAGGACTCAGGATATTGCCCAAGAAACAAGGCAGTAAAGCAGCAGGGTTTTGTATCCCACTCAAACTGAGTCCGATTTGAGTTCTGCTCAGACAGGTTGCTTTCTCAGCCCCTACACCACATTCACGGGCTACTTGTTGAGAGCTGGAGCCAAAGCCAATAACAATAACACTAACATGAAGGGCAACAAAGTCGAGTGTAAAGCAAGGCTGAATAAAATGACTCATCATCTACTGCTGCTGAAACAATGAACACTAACAGGGTGAGAACGACTACAATAGGAAGTCTTGTCCTCAGCCAACACACCCATGGAGTATTAAAAGGTTAGTTCACCCAAAAATTTAAATGAATTCAATTAATCATTATTACTCACCCTCATGTCGTTCCAAACCCGCAAGACCTTCGTTCATCTTCAGAACACAAATAAAGATATTTTTGATGAAATCCAAGAGGTTTTTTATCTCTAATAGAAAAACAACGAAATTACCACATTCAAGGTAAACACAGAAGCTCTGCACTGCGTTCACTGCGTCAACTGCATAGCAGACTGACAGGGAAGAGGAAAAAATGTAAAATAAAGTCGTTATTTTTGTTTTGTTTTTGCGCACAAAAAGTATTCTCATCTGTAGTCACGTTGACTATTTTAACAATGTCTTTACTACTTCTCTGGACCTTGAATGTGGTAATTTTGTTGCTTTCTATGGGAGATAAAAAACCTCTTGGATTTCATCAAAAATATCTTAATTTGTGTTCTGAAGATGAACGAAGGTCTTACGGGTTTGGGACGACATGAGGATGAGTAATTAATAACAGAAATTTCATTTTTTTGGGTGGACAAACCCTTTAAAAATTGTGTTTAAAAATGTACAGGAATGGTTTGGCTTTATTGTAAAATTTTAAAGGGCACCTATAATGCATTTTGATTTTAACTTTCTTTTAGTGAGTAATAAAGTCCACACCAAAGGGAGTTAATCTCTCCAAAAGAAAACACTTGCCTGATAGGGGGGTCTCCTAGAATACATTTACATGATTTAAAGTAAAACAAAAAATAATTAAAAAAAAAAATAAATAAATAAAAATAAATAAATATATATATATATATATATATATTCTCAGACTATACATATACAGACTATAAAATGTATAGTCTGAGAAAATACAGTTTTCATTAGTCGCTTTGGTACATTTCTTGATTCTTCCTCAATATTTGCAAACGAGTCAGTGCATTTCTGCAAACAACACCACACATTGGAACACCTGCAAAAGCCTGCAACTTGTTTAAAAACCATAGTTCATCTCTCAAGAGTATGTCAATGAACATATCAGTGCCATCAGAAAAAGTTCTTGTGTCATTCTCCAGTCAAAATGCTTAGCCATGTTGTCAATATAACAGTGTACTCTGGAAGTAAACTATGGCGGTAGTTTTGATAACTGACTGAAAATGTATGGCAAAAGATTAATTTCTGTATGGCAAAAGATTAATTTCATCAATACAAATTTACACATTACTGTATGTGGGATACTGATAGCAAGAGACTGGTCAGTTTCACTTTTACTGTTTTACTGCAACCACTTTGTTTTCAATTTAATAATCAGTACTTTTATAATGTTTGGACAGATGGAAATATATCAAGCCCGCTAAATGGCATGGGGATTTTGACATTTGCAATGTTAATTTTGTCAGCAAATTGGAAGGTGCAATCTATAATAAGACATTTGCACTGAAAATAATGACAATGTCTTGAAAAAAAATGAAAATGCCTTTAAAAAACGCAGTGTACATTGTGGATATTTTGATATTTTCTTTGGCACAGCAACACAGCGCAACTGTTTGTGTGTGAATCCGTGTATGCTCACATGTGTAAGCTTTGCCCTCGTGTGTGTTGTGGTGTGACTTCAGGGGTGCGCACATACACAAATACACCACGACCAAACCCCGCGGCTATCCCTCTAGCCGGCCAGAGAGATGAAGCTCTTTTAGGGCAGCCTGGTTTCCTGACAACCTAACTGGCCTCTTTCTTTCTCTCCATCTCTCTCCTCTCTGCCCTCTTCACCCTCCCTCTTTCTCTCTCTCTCTCTCTCTCTCTCTGGCTAGCATAGCTGCGGTCTGGGTCCAATTAAAATGCACGGCGCTCCAAAGCTGAAGTTGGTCAGCAGTTGTGTCAGGAGACTTGGGCTCTGACTGATGATAGAATTATCAGGATGTGATAGACTACAGTTCCCTGGCCTGCATCAGAGCGGAATGCTTTTCCCAATACAAACGTGCAGCGCTGCATCCGTGCCATCACTGCTGATCAAATGATTCAAACATTCTTTGTGTGGTCTAAAAAATGGTGTTGAAGAGAATAGAGAACACATTAACAATCCCAAATTAGTCAATGTATGCCGAAATATAGCTAATCAGACAACAATGTAGCATGGATTTCTGTATCAGACTTGTCATCTCAAAAATACCAAAAAGGCAAATCTATGGTAAAAAAAAAAAAAAAAAAAAAAAAACATGAATACATTTCGAGGGAATCTATCAAATATTGACAATAATAATAAATAATACATATATGAGATTTAAATAGTGGCAAACATTGACATGAAAGTATCTGATGGATGGATGGATGGATGGATAGACATGAAAGTATCTGATAGATAAATTGATTGATTGATTGATTGATATAAAAGTATCTGATAGATAGATAGATAGATAGACAGACATGAAAGTATCTGATAGATTGATTGACTGATTGATTGATATAGAAGTATCTGATGATAGATAGATAGACAGATAGATAGACATGAAAGTATCTGATTGATTAATTGATTGATTGATTGATATAGAAGTATCTGATAGATAGATAGATAGACATGAAAGTATCTGATAGATAAATTGATTGATTGATTGATTGATTGTTATAAAAGTATCTGATAGATAGATAGACACGAAAATATCTGATAGATAGATAAATTGATTGATTGATTGATTGATATAAAAGGATAGATAGATAGATCGATAGATCGATCGATCGATCACAATAGACTTGTTTCTTTGCTGAAATACAAAGCAATTTGCTGAAGAGAAGCTGAATAGCTGAATTGAAAAGTACATTCTTTATCAAATTTATAGTCTCTTTGCAATATCAGGGAACAAACAGAACGCTTGTGATGAATAGCCGGACAAGCCAGCTCCTAGTTGTGGTGAAACAAAATTTTCCATGACTTTGTGGTTCAAAAAGCATCTCATTGTCCTTCAACAATGTGAACGTGTGCAGAAATATGGACCATGAGTTGCAATCTAAAACTGTGTGCTCAGCCTTTGTGAAAACTGTACCCACACAACTAAAAAAAGAGTACAAAGTGTCTTTCCATCTCAAACAGCCTCTAGTTTTCTCTCAATACCGCCTAACCTTGAGATTGATGCTATTAAACCATGAAATGTTTCAGCAGTTTCTCGAAAATGTCGGCCTTCATACACTCACTTTGTGAGATCATCGCCCGGTTTCACAGACAAGGCTTAAGCTAGTCCCAGTCTAAAATGCATGTTTGAGATGTTTTAGCTGAAAGCAACTTATACTGACATATCTTAAAATAAGTCAGTGTTATTGTTTTGTCTCAAGATGAACACCAGTAATGTTTTTTTTTCTAGGGTACGTTTATAAAAGATACTTAAATATCCTAATTGAACTAAAGCCTAATCCTGGCTTAGTCTAAGCCCTGTCTGTGAAACCGGACCCATGAGTAACAAACCAGTCTCAAGTTCTGAAAACCTTCCCACACTGGAGATTTATGATCAGATGCGTAAAATATAGCATGACTATATACAAACAGAACTGCATTCACTGATGATAATGATTATCACTAGACGCCAGATAAAGTGAGGATATAAGAATACGTTTCTAAGAAAGCATCATGTGTACCTCCGAAGTCTGGCCGGAGACGGATGTCATACCCCTTCAGCAATTTGTCCACTGTCGTCTTGGCCACAGATATTCCGGTACTTCCGGTGGAGGTGCTGCAGGAGAGAGAATTGAGTGCTTTTGGTCAAAATTCAGCAAATATACAGCAAATTTGTTTGAATTGAATCAGATGTCCTTGATTATTTTATAGCAATGCATTTTGTTTTCATTCAGACAGATGTTTTGTACATTTTTTATTCTTGAATGTTGGGCCTAATTGCCAATCCGAAGAGGCTTATCTTTAGATCAATATAACCACCACATAATCATTAACATAAATCTATGTGATTGAATAATTCATTGTTTTCCAGAGCACAAAGTGTTACTGAAAGCGTCACTTTATCTTAAACAGTAATATCTAAAAATGACTTTGTACGACGTCATTCTGTCAGTTCAACATGTGACATTGATGACTGGTATGACTGGGTTTATCTGGTTCATACACGCAGTCTACAGCCAGGGTTTTCAACTCGGGGTCCTGGGACCCCTGAGGGTCTGTGAACAGATGGGTTGACGCATTACATATTCTTTTTTTTTTTCTTCTTTTTTTTTTTATCAAAATCAAGATTTTAAGATAAAATGTATATGAATGTTTAAAAATATTGTAAATATTAGGTTCACCTTTTTACAATTTTTCCTTCAGTGTAGCAAATTGTGTGGTATGACAGACACATTCTGAAAAGAGCAAATATTGTACACAGTCTGTACTAATATGAGGTCATTAAAGCTGTATGAATAATAATTAATAAATAAAATAGCTTTTGATGCATTATAGCTTGTTGCACAGCAGGACCATAAACATGTACGCAGTAAAAAAGAATTGTTGGTTTAACTTAAAAAAAGTAAGTTACCTGGTTGCCTTAAAATTTTGAGTTCATTGAAATTAAAAATTTGAGTTAATACAATGAAGACGATTTATTTAATCAACAGAAACTCAAAATGTTATGTTATCTGAACCACGTTGATTTGACAAAAGAAAAAATGGTGTGATAACAAACCATGAATATATATATATATATATATATATATATATATTACACTGTAGTTGCCTTTGAAAATAGAGAGAAAAAAAAAAACATATTTTATCAATTTTTGTCTCAATGGTGTTTAATATTATTCATGAAAATTATTTTAAACTGGAAGTATTGAGGGTCCCTGGTTGAATGGTGGGGGTTCCTGACTCTATAAAGGTTCAAAACCCATTTTCAGAGGCATATCTTAGTGCTTTGACAACTAATAATTTGCACATGAAAGCCAAACAAAATGTCATACCTCAGCCATGCACACTAAACTTGAAACGAAAATAGTAAAACGTCAAAATGGAAGGCATTGGGTTTTAGGCCACCACTGTTGATTTCAATGAGATTCAATCATAATAATCACGACGTGCCGTGAGTAAAGACATCAACGTTTAACATAATTATAATAAGGCTTGTCATTTGTCTTACAGGTGTTCCACATACACAGTATGAGATGGAGAATAGATAAGCGTCTTCGGCCTCAGAGGCTTCAAAGCCACGTCGCATCTCAATGATCAGCAGTGAACACATGTCATTAACCATTATTGACTGATAGGCGTCGTCGTTTTTATTCTTATTGGCTGAGTGATGATGGATCTCTTCTAACGCCAGCGACATGGTGGTATGGGTGGGGGTGGATCAGAAGAAAAGCACCGATCATTTGTAAATGTGGATTTCACTCAGTGGACCATTGCATCAAAAATATATTGGTTACAGATGTTGGAAGACAAAACCGTGAGGGTTGCTACAACATTGTGCTTAAATGCGATTCAAAACACAGCTCTGTCATGACCTGATTTTAATTGATGCCAGAACTTCAAGTGGATGTACAATATATATATATATATATATATATATATATATATATATATATTCAATTAGTAATATTAATTAATTTACCGGGGGAAATTATTATTATTATTTATATATATATATATATATATATATATATATATATATATATATTTTTTTTTTTTTTTTTTTTTTTTTTTTTTCCAAAGGGGAATAATATGTAATCGATTCAAACAAAAGACATTCAGATTGTAAAGAAAAATTACGTTAGTTTTGAATAATAGGCCAGATATGCGCTACAGAATCTATACGAGCATGTTTCTCACACATATGATTTTATCTCTCTCTCTCTCTCTCTCTGTTAGACAATGCACACATACACACACAATTCGACTGTTTATTCAGGTAAAAAAGAAAATGCCATAGGAAATGAAACATGTATGCTATATGCCTGTGAACCATCTGAGTGTCTGTTGGGATTTGACCAATAAGTGGGCTCATTAATCCAATCTAATAGTCATAATTTACAATATTTATCATTTTCTTACCTTTGTGCAAAGCAGACAAAGGACAAAGCCGCCAGAGCAGAAACAATTCCACATATTTTGTCTTCTTGAGGACCCAACATTTCCACAAATCCGTTTATTCAGTTTCAGTAATCCAACCGCCTGTGCTCCAAACTGATGTAAAAAAAACAAACAAAACAAAAACAAAACAAATCCCAAAAAGAATCCAACAGAAGGGGATGGGAGGGGAAAAAAGGCCAAAATGAATGACTGGGATCAAAGCACCAATGCACACATTTGTGATGGCCCCGCAAAAGAAAAGAAAAAAGAAAAGAAATAAATAAAAAAGAAATAAATAAAAGAAAAGAAATCTTTAATGGGTCCCAGCTGTTTCTTTTTTCTTTTTTCTTTTTTTTTTCTTCAGCTATGGAAATCCGTGCAGGTCAGAGACCCCCTCGATCAAAACCAGAAGATCAGACATCTCTCTCAGCTTCGACTGGACTTCTGGGAAAGTGCTGGAAAGTCTTCTTCAAGCAAACCATGGAGAAAAAATAAAGATATGATGATGAAAATAAAAAACAAAATAAAAGATGGAAGAGAATCAATCTTCTTCTACACCTGTCGTCGCAATTTCCAGGTCCAAAGCTGTGGGCAAGCCATGGCTCCAGAGATGCTCCTTCAAAGAGGGGGGTGCTCCACAGTAAGTGATATTTTTATTTATTTCCCCCCCTCAGCTATAAAGGTTGGAGGCGAAGAAGAAAAAAACATGAAATCTGCATCCCCTACTGCTGATGGTCGAGATATTCCTCTCAAAGTCACTGGGGAGAAAAGATGCACATTTAAAGAAATGCAGCAGAGAATATCTGATGCAGACGTCAGAGCTTGTAGTCCATAGTACAACCTTATATGAAGCAGAAGCAGGGGTGAAAAAACCTTATGTATCACAATAAAACGCTTGCAAATGTCCAAGCTTTGTCTAGCCTACTGGAAAAGCCCCCTTATCTCTCGATTGAATCCCCGAGCATGTTCCTGCTCTTGTTCAGAGCAAATGATGACACACTTCAATTGCAATAACACCTCCAGGAACCGAACAAAAATAATCAAGACTGGAACAGAAATCTCCGACGCACACGCTTGGATTTCAAAAGAACAGTAAAAGACATGGTCCCTCTTGGATGTGCTGAATAAAATGCCGGTGTTTGTTGAAAAAAATAAAAGCGAAAGCGAACTAAAGAGGAAAGGCAGTCTGTCCACGCGCTTGTCTCGCGGAGGAATGATGTCTGTACTTGTCGGCTCGCGCGCTGCAACCTATTAAAATGCTGCGAGAGTATCCCGGCGCATTTTCACGCATTTCTCCCACTTTTCCACATTCTTCAGCCCAACACACTCTCAAAAACACAAACTCAGAAATGCCTAAGAAAAGTAAATAATGATGAACTAATACGATTTTGAAATCAGTGCACACGATTAACGATTATGTCAAGATTAACGATCAAATGCGATTATAAAAATCATTGTGCGTATCGCACAAACAGAGATAAGAAGTGCGTTTTTTTTTTTTTTTTTTTTTCAATGTATTTTTACTCAGTAGATGAGGGATGCAGGCATCTGCTGTCTAGTTGCTAGGCAACCGTGCTAGCAGTGATGCAGAGCAGTGGTGTTTCGGTGGCACATTTAAAGGAGCTTCTCTGTTGCATCTCCTGGACAGGAGGGCCCCGATGGTGCTGTGGGCATCCTCGACCCCCATTTAGCTCTTTGATGGTCCCCGCTGAAACGTGAGGAATGTTGATGTGAAGGGCAGAGATAGACGGCCGTCAGCACTATCTGCAGCAGTTCAGCTGCGCTTTACAAGATTAGCTTAATGAGGCATTACAAGCCATATCAGTAACACCCCCTGACTTTACATCATATGTTTACTGGGTGTAATGTGGAGTGGATTCAGATGTGTGCTTGGCAGTGGTCAAGGAATCCTAATGAACTCTTATCTGAGAATATTAAAACATTACTAGTGCTCCTCCGTGTGTCACAATAAATATAAATCCAAGCTATTACAGATCTACTAAATATAAACTGCTGGACAGCTCATGATTGTCTTCTTAACTGAAGAGTAAGTTCAGGACCAGGGACAGCAGCGTGTTCGCTCAGCTGAGGAAGTGTGGCTTCAGGACCACGGACAAGGTCCTGGATAACAATTTTACAGAACATGCAGCACTAAAAGACTGAATGGGCAAGCAATTGTTGTTTAAATAACATTTTTATAATACTGTCTGTGCCTAAAAACTCAAAGTTAATTAATATGGTTGTGTTTGTTTTCATTTTGGAACAGTCCCCAAAAATCCATATGGTCTGTGGTCATGTACAAAACAGTAGTCAGAGTAAAAGACCAAAATGCATGGACTACTTGTTCTGGACACATTTCACGAGCTTCTTTTGTCTTTTAAACCTAGTTTTCTGCTTACGTTCCATGTTATTCACTTGGACGGGCCATTGTTGTAGTGCTTAATGTTCTGGAGAGGAAATTCCAGTGGGGAAGTGTGGGAAACCGGTGAAACAACCTCCCACTTCCTTTTATTTCCCACATCATGGCAAACATCCCTTTGTTTTAGGTTTTAGCAAATCACTTGGACAACATGGCATTATTAAAAAATAGATTGCTTGCCTACACTCTGAAAAATGCTGGTTTAAAAACAACCCAAGTTGGGTTGAAAATGGACAAACCCAGCGACTGGATTAAATGTTTGTCCAACCTGCTGGGTAATTTTATTTAACTCAACTATTGTTTAAAAATTATTGCATTGCTTGCTTAAAATGAACCCAAAATATGTTGTAAATTAACATGTATTAATATGTTTAATAAACGAACATTTATTAACGTTTAATGAATAATAATTAAGCAATAAACATTTATTAAATTCAACTTTTGATTATTATTGTTGCCTCTATTAATTATGTGTCTGAATTTTAATTTCCAAGCTATTTCGGGTTAATTTTACGCCAGCCATATAGCAATTTTTAAATAACAGTTGGGCAGTTTTATTTAGCCCAACTATTATTTAAAAATTGCTATGTGGCTGGCGTAAAATTAACCCGAAATAGCTTGGAAATTAAACTGCCCAAAACATTTAACCCAACCGCTGGGTTAAAACAACCCAATCACTGGGTTTGTCCATTTTAAACCCAACTTGGGTTGTTTTTGAACCAGCATTTTTTAGAGTGTAACTTGTCACGTTCAGGCAAGAATGAGCAGGAGAAGGGATTCACAGCAGTCTTTTAATCAAACGAAACCCAATAATCCAGAAATCACAAGAGTAACCAAGGGCAGCATAAGACAAGACAATACGAGACCAAGAACAGAACTAAACTCATGGGGAGGATAATCAACAGAAACTGGTGCTTAACATGATCAGTAACAAAGAAAGCTAACTAGTGAATACAGACGGCAGACAGACAGGGTAAACCAAACTATTATTTATTTATTTATTTATTTATTGTTTATTTGTTATCTTTACTATCTATTTTGTTTATTTTTTTCACTCACGCTAATGCTATTTCATCCCTTATTTCAACGGAATTGTATGATATATTGTTGTTGTTCCAGTGTTGGGGGTAATGCATTACAAGTAACTTGAGTTACATAATCAGATTACTTTTTTTCAAGTAATGAGTAAAGTAACACAAGTTACTATGTTTTTTTCCATGTATTGACTAACAGCTCTCTGGTCCTCTTGTGGAGAGAAATCGGGAATGAGGTGTGCGCCGTGTAAACATGATGTGATGGTTGTTGTAGTTCTACTGTAGAACTTTCTTCTCCTGCGTCCTATTTTTCTGCAATCCTGAAAGGTTTGTTTGAGTTGCGCCCTCTACTGTACAGGCATGAATGTGCATTTCCTTCAGCCTGAGGCTCACTCGTTTCACTTTTGGTGTGAAAAGACCTTTACATTTGCCAAAAATAGAACTTTTTGGTGTTGTTGTTATAAACCAAACAAGCAAGCCCAGCTCAGGTGAGAAAAAGTAATGCAAAAGTAATGTAATGCATTACTTTCCATAAAATGTAACTAAATAATGCGACTAGTTACTTTTGATTTCAAAGGGGACCTATAATGCCCCTTTCACAAGATGTAATATAAGTCTCTGGTGTCCCCAGAATGTGTCTGTGAAGTTTCAGCTCAAAATACCCCACAGATCATTAAATTTGCCCCTATTTGGGTGTCAGCAAAACCACGCCTTTTTTGTGTGTGTCCCTTTAAATGCAAATGAGTTGCTGCTCCCGGCCCCCTTTCCAGAAGAGGGTGGAGCTTTAACAGCTCGCGCTTCGGTTGCTCAACAACAACAAAGCTGGAGAATCTCACGCAGCCAAAACGAGGATTGTCAGTAACAGTGTTCAGCCTTACATTGTTCAAACCGGAGTCGGACACTGAATATGATGCTGGTAGCACAATCTGATGTAGCATTTTTCACTGTAAAATTGTGTTTTAATAGCACAAATTGTGCTTGAACGGCCAAAAACTTAAAATTATTCCAAAATTTGTCAAGTATTCTCATAAGAGCAGTCTTAAATGAGTTAAATACAGTCTTAAATGAACATAAAGAGTTGTGAGAAAATGGGATGCAGATCGACGTCATGTGCGACAGGTCTTAAAGTGACAGTAGCCTAATAAACCTGCTACAGTCTGCCATTAATGTTAATCAAAGAACAAAAGACAAAGAGAAAATCACTGACTGCTCTTAACTGAATAACTTTTGTAGCTTTAATAAAAGTTAATCTATATTTTAATCTAACTTATGCAGTGAAGACTATGAAGTGTTTGAAAACTGCTTTGATTCTGGATGTTTAGATCAATTATTTAAAATCTTTGGAGATTAAATGTGAAATTATTACAATATAAAAATATTAAAAACTTCAATGTTAGGTGCGATTAATCGCGATTCATTACAAAAAAAAAAAATTGTGATTAATTAGTTAATTTTTGTTAATCGATTGACAGCACTAATTCTAACATTAAAAACATACGCATTTTTGCTTTAAATGAGCACACATTAAATAAGCAGATTATGAAATTTTAAATTATGGCAATCACAGTGTGATAATGGCCTCAAAATGATCATTTTAGGTCTAGGTATCATTACCCAAATGCACATGTGTTTCACAATGAATATGCATTAGTCAGCCTCTGTGTTTGAAAGTTAAGGAGCAAATTTATCATATGATTAGCTAATGGAGCCATGTTTGTACAAGTAAAGTCCTGCTAATCCCATAGACCCAAGGGTCGAATGAGCCTCCTCTGATATAAGTGCTTTCTCTGGTAAAATGGTGCAAAACTTGACAGACCTCTTTCAAGTGAATGTAGAGAGTAAGAAAGTCATTGAGACAAATTTCCTAGTTACTTCTAAGCTTCACCCTCTATCCAACCTCGAGTTGGATGCAAGACATCTTTGCAGTCATCTCATTAAAGTAAGGTACTTTAGCAAGAGCTCCAGGCTGTCCGAACGCCATTAGATGCTTTAATGAATTAGAATGACAGCTATGATATTAAAGACCACTGGGATAATGACAATGGAAATGACAGTGCTCCTTTGACACCACTGTATGCGTAGTTATTTGAATCTAAATTGCTCTACAGTCAAGCAATAGAAGAAACATGGCTGCGGGCACAAGAGACCAGATTTTCAGATGGCTTCTTTTTTATTTGTAAATGCAACTGAAATCAGTTTCAGCAGACTGATGATCATCATCGTCATCGTCTTCTTCCAATTCTTCAGCAGCATATATGGATCATAGTGTAGTTGAGTTTTATTCCCCTTCAAACACTTCTATGTCCAAGAGGATGATTGTTTTAACACAATTCTTTTTCTTTCTTTCTTTTTGTTATATAAAGTTCACATTTTTGGTTACGTTTTATTTATACATTCTACTTGTCAACTAACTCTCATTAGAGTATTAGTAGACTGCAGTAGACTGTTAGGTTTCGGGTAAGTAGAATAAGTAACATGTAGTTGCAATGTCAAATGTCTGGGGGAGCATCACAATAAAGTGTTATTAAGCATAGTGATATTAAGCAGATAGTCTACTAATACTCTAATGAGTGCTATAGTTGACGTGTAGTTACAAAGTTACTTATAGCTAGTAGAATGTCTAAAGTGAACCATTGAAATAAAGTGTCATTATTACCCCCTGTTCCTTTAAATGCAAATGAGCAGCTTCTCCCGGCCCACTTTCCAAAAGAGGGTGGAGCTTTAACAGCTCGTGATTCAGTAAGAAGTTTTAGACTTTTAGAATGAAACTTGACGTTTCTGAATGGTTAGTGGATAAATTTATGTAGTTGCTGTGGAGTTGATTCAACTCATCGACTAGCATGTGCCGTCATGTTAGTCTTTTGTCCTAATCGAGCGTTGAATTGACCCTCGTTTGTGAAGCAGTGTAAAATGACAGCATGACAACAACACTCTACTACAACAACTCTTCCTCTTCTCTAAAGCAGCCCAACATGGCCTCACCCCCTTTGTTGTGTGTTCTCGGGGGTGGGGCTTATGTACATTTTGGGGTTTGAAGCTTGTTGTAGTCCCTACCAGCCGTTTGTTGTCCTTAAAAAGCGATTTCTGTAAAAGAAAATATCTCCCTTCACTGTAAAAAGTAATATGCTATATCAACTATATCTAATTTTGGCAAGAGATTACAAGCAATATTATTAATTAAATTCAACAAATAGAATTGAGTTAGAATTAATGAAATTAATTCCTTAAATGGCAACCATTTAAAACAAGTAAAATTTAAACAAAAATATCTGAATAACAGACAGACGTCTAAGATGAATTAAGAACTCTTTCATTTTTATTGTTAACATTGAAGACACCTGATGATAACAAGTAGAATCACTGAAGGAAAGAGAAACACATGAATTAACAGAGGTTTAGATGTTGATGTTGATTTTATTGAAAATGTTTGGTCACTATTATGGTGATCAGTGTGTCGTTTAGTTAGGCAGTTTCTCTCTTTGCTTTTTATGTCAGTTTGTAGTTTTTGCAATGGTGTTTGCAAATTTTACACATTTTAAATGGTTGACTTTTAAGGAATTAATTTGATTAATTCTAACTCAATTCTTATATGTTGAATTCGATAAATAATATTGTGTGTAATCTGTTGCCACAATTTTATTAAGTAGATAGAGCGTATTACTTTTTACAGTGTTTGCATTGAACTTTGAGTGTCGTAACATTGCAGATGTTGTTTATACTCAAGCAGCAACATTACATTAACTAAAGTTAAAAAGTGAAATCATAATCAACCACCCCTTTAAAAATTAAAAATGTAATTGTGTCTAATTAGAATACATATACTGCTAGCTATGAATACTTTCAATGGTCTTATCTCAAATATCTGATCTCATTTGATCTCATTTCATAAAGGAAAAGACAAAATTTTCCTATGATGTATGTATACCGATTATTGGACATTGTTAGTAGACAAACTGAACTGGTTTGTTTTCTAATAGAAACCCCGAGCTATTCTTCTCAAAATCCACTATAGCCCTTCTTCACACCGTAAAGCGAGGCTATTAAATGTTGGGTAGCCATAATCACCTATCATCAGTCATAGATTTTTCATGCACTTTATTTTTTTGTTGCATGTTGTCTCATGGGAGGCTGTGAAAAGAAAATGTGTTTCTGTCTCAATTTAAATATCTCGAAATTTAAAGGCAATCATGAGGTAAATTCGAATAGCTACAGCAATTTCGCCAGTGCTGACTCACTCAAAAATGCGCTTTGGAAAGCATACTTGAACGTGTGCAGTTTGGAAGAGCTACAACGCTTGAATTTGTTTGTTGCAAATTCTCTTATTAAAAATGTCACTCAGTTGTGTTGTGGAAGGCTAATTAAGTTTTTTTCTCCCCCAACTCTCCCTGTGAGGTTTACATCATGATGTATTGCTTTATCTGTAGGAATGTAGTCCTGAAACGGCTTAGATAGACATTCTTTCTGTTTCCGTTGCTGAATTCTGAAAATGCGCTATTGAGCAGTTTATTTGTGCTTACACCAATTATTTCAAACTTTGCTTGAGTGCGATGTACAGTTCAGTGGGAATGTTTAAAGTCTGCAGAACACAAGAGGACACTGCATCATTCATTCACGCTTAAAGGTGCAAAATGTGCAAATAAAAAAGATTTGATTGAAAAACAGAGCTGACATGCAGATCACGAAACCCTATATAATGCGAGGAGTGTCTGTGTAAAACTGTGTAAAAGTCACTGCAAACTGCTAATTGCAACCCATTTTACTATCACAATTTGATGCATTATATAGTTTATTATAGGAAAGGACTTGATTTTATCCATCTGGAATTGATTAGGTCATTAAAAAAGTGTGTATTACACACCAGCATAAAGCCAGACCGGAATGTGAGTTTTCTTGGACACGGGCTAAATAGCAGTGTGACTAGTGGTTAACATTATCCAATAAAGACACAGCCACATTTGCAGAAAATAAGTAGAAAATAAATAGAGTCATTTATGACTTCATTTCATAGAACTGACTCTAATATTTTATGGCAAATATTTTATTGAAAAAAAAAAAAAAAAAAAAAATCCTTTTATACTGCATACATGTCCATTTCATAACTGGTAAATAGAAGGTGCATTTTGCGATATTCCTATTTTTGCCAAATTTCTTATTGCCAGCAATAATTTTATAAATAATTTTATATTGTTATTTCCAAAATACACTACCTTGCAAAAGGTTGGGGTCAGTAAGATTTTTCCATTTCCAAAAATCATTAATTCATAGTTTATATGTATAGCTTAAAGCACATATTCAATGATAATTTCCCAATTTCAATGACATATATATATATATATATAGGTCATTGAAATAACTAGACCCCTGAAGGTGTGCTGTGGTATCTGGCACCAAGTTGTTAGCAGCAAATCCTTTATAATTCAATCATGTAAATTGTTAGGCTGCATAGATTAGGTCAGCCAGAACCGGGAACACTTCCCATAACACCTGATGTATTCATTACATCATAAGAAGAATGGCGTCTACGCTAACATTAGTCTCTCTCTGTTTATCCCGAGGTTTGCCGCAGCCTGCCAGATCCAGGCCGTATCCAGATGAGATGAAGGACCTGCGCCTAGACATGACGATAACACAGCCCTGACGTTTCAACTAAACTATCCTCTGCGAAGGCCTCCTTCCCTTTCCTTTCCCTATGTATAGATAAAACGTTATCAAAATTATTCCAGTTCGCATAGATCCGCGGACACAACTAATTTTTTCTGTATTATGCAGACCAGACAAGTAATTTGGCAAGTATCACTTTTTAAAAAAAAAAAAAAAAAAGCTTCTGCGCACATACACACTCAAACACGCAAACCTATAGACTAAACACGTAAATGAACTGCAAGAATGCATTAAAGGTATTTGGGTTTTTTTTCAGTAGGAAAGGTGTCATTTAAGTAATAGTTAACAATTTTTACAAGGAAGTGATTTAATCAAAAAACAACTTTAGCTTGATAATAATTTTCCTATTGTCACTGTGAAGCTGCTTTGAAACAATATATATTGTGAAAAGCGCTATATAAATTAAGATGACTTGACATGACTTTAAGTCCTGTAAGTTGCGAGGTGGAGCCTCCATGGATCGGACTTGTTTGTTCAGCACATCCCACAGATGCTCGATTGGATTGAGATCTGGGGAATTTGGAGGCCAAGTCAACACCTCAAACTCGTTGTTGTGCTCCTCAAACCATTCCTGAACCATTTTTACTTTGTGGCAGGGCGTATTATCCTGCTGAAAGAGGCCACAGCCACCAGGGAATACCGTTTCCATGAAAGGGTGTACATGGTCTGCAGCAATGCTTAGGTAGGTGGTACGTGTCAAAATAACATCCACATGGATGGCAGGACCCAAGGTTTCCCAGCAGAACATTGCCCAAAGCAGAACACTGCCTCCGCCAGCTTGCCTTCTTCCCATAGTGCATCCTGGTGCCATGTGTTCCCCAGGTAAGAGACGCACACGTAGCTACAGTACACTGTTGGATCGGACCACACGGGCCAGCCTTCGCTCCCCACGTGCATCAATGAGCCTTGGCTGCCCATGACCCTGTCGCCGGTTCACCACTGTTCCTTCCTTGGACCACTTCTGATAGAGACTGACCACTGCAGACCGGGAACACCCCACAAGAGCTGTAGTTTTGCAGATGCTCAGACCCAGTCGTCTAGCCATCACAATTTGGCCCTTGTCAAACTCACTCAAATCCTTACGCTTGCCCATTTTTCCTGCTTCTAACACATCAACTTTGAGGACAAAACTTTCACTTGCTGCCTAATATATCCCACCCACTAACAGGTGCCGTGATGAAGAGATAATCAGTGTTATTCACTGATGGTCATAATGTTATGCCATATATATATATATATATAAATGTGTTACTTGAGCACCAAATCAGCATTTTAGAATGATATCTGAAGGATCATGTGACACAATACTGGAGTGATGATGCTAATCCATCGGAACTGATTTCCATAGACAGTCCCTTCCCTCTATGTTCATCCAGACACATTGGATTCCTGAGGTGAAATGTACTCTTGAGGTAGAGGCATTTAGAATTTGAGAATAATATGCATTTATGTTGTCCCAACATGCACATAGGCACTTATTCACACACACACACACACACACACACACACACACGCACACACACACACACGCACACACACATGTTGCATAAGACATGTGAGTTACTAGGTCACTCTCACTTCTTAGATATAAATAGTATCACATGCTTAATGCATTGCTGCCTTCAAGACTCTTGCCTGCTCTTTTTATGTACACTGTTCATTGCTCACAAAGATTTGTGTCTAAAATAAGACTACTGAATTGCAAACGTTTATTTAAAATGTTTTTATTGCTATTAATAAACTAGGGTTTTATGAGCTACCACACAACCAAGACAATACGAAGTGTTGGCAGAATATACAAGTGGTTGCTGGACTGATTCACATTTCCCTAAAGATTTTAATTTGCTAATTGCTATAATCTCATGTAAGTAATGTCAAAAAAACAAAATAGTGACTTTATTCAACAATATCTAGTGATGGGCAATTTCAAAACACTGCTTCATGAAGCTTCGAAGCTTTACGAATCAGTGGTTCGGAGCACCAAAGTCAGGTGATTTCAGTAAACGAGGCTTTGTTACATCACAAGTGAAATTTCAATAGTTCACGTGACTTTGTTAGTTTTATATGCGATCCGAACCACTGATTTGAAACAAAAGATTCGTGAAGCTTCGAAGCTTCATGAAGCAGTGTTTTGAAATCGCCCATCACTAGATATTGTTGAATTAAGTTGGGGTTTTTTTGGCGCACAAAAAGTATTCTCGTCGCTTTATAACATTAAGGTTGAACCACTGTAGTCACATGAACTGTTTTAAATATAACTTTAGTACCTTTCTGGGCATTGAAAAAGGAAATTAACTTGCTGGCAATGGAGGCCTCACTGAGCCATCGGATTTTATCAAAAATATCTTAATTTGTGTTCCGAAGATGAACAAAGGTCTTACGGGTGTGGAACGACATAAGGATGAGTAATTAATGACAGAATTTTCATTTTTGGGTGAACTAACCCTTTAAGACTCATATGGACTACTATTTTTTTGTTGTCTATGCATACCAAAACATACACTTCTTAATGTTTTCAGCCAAATTTCTCCTGTTGTTAAACACAGAACAAGGGCTCCGCCACTGACTAAGGACAGAATCCCCTTATCTTGTGGCTTAAACATCAGTTAAGTTGGCTGTAGGGCTCTTAATTTTTAGCCAGTTAAATCAAATCTGTAAACTCTTCATCATTGAAGTTAATCATTTTTCTACAGCAGGCCAAACTGCTCTTAATATGAAATTTGAAATAGTTTCCTCTACCCTCAAGAAGGAACAGAGTGTTCCTGCATCATGGCAAAGTCACAAGGTTGAAAAATACATCCCGATATAAGAGTCTCACCTTGATGGGAAGCGTCACAGCAGGAGAGCTTGCGGCATGTGAAAATCAATGGTTGTAAAACTGATGAATGTTCGAGACTTTACTCTCGTATCATCTCACTGACGACTTTCCGCAAGGCTTTCATTCATCTGTTTTCTGCAGCCAATCCCACAACCCCCTTCCCTTCGTACAAGATGGAGTGTTCCGACTGCAGTCGTCATGTTCAAATTCAATGGCCTTGTGAATATCGTCAAGGATCATTTCACCCAAAAATAATGTTTTTGTCAATGATCATCACATGCAAAATCCAATGTTGTTTGAAGTTGTTTATACATTTCTGACATAAAGATATTGTATGGCTTTAGAAGAATTAGAATATACAGAAATCAAATTGAATACTTTCTGTTTTAGCTCATATAATTGGCCACTCATCTTTGAGGAAAACATCACACAACAATCATTCATTCCCATTTGTTCGCTCAAACTGCTCAACTCAAGTGACTGGGACTGACCGTTCCCATTCATGTCAATGGCAGTTGCTCAGGTGACACGTGACCCCTAGAAGAACATAACCTACTTGCTGCCATCTTTGCTCATTAAAATATAATGTATTCTGGGGTAGTATATGGGGTATGGGGTAGCCTTTCACTTTGTATTTGTTAACCTGGGATAACACACACACATGATGTTCATTAATCTAACACACACGGTCAATTAGGTGCTTGCAGGGTGCAATGAAAAAGTTAATTTAAACAATAGTATAATTGAACCATTTCTCCCCTCACTCAGATATCACACAATTACCATAATTACCATGTGAAATGCACATTATCATACCTGTGTACATCATTCACAGACGTTTAGTTGTGTAGTTGATGTTTAAGTAAAATCAGAGAGTAATATGTTTTCACTTTATGCAGTGAAATATCTGCCAATAAAAGTGAAAATGTACAGTTGTTACAGAATTATTTTTTATCTTTCTGACTCTATGTGAAAACATATCAATGTGAAAACATATCAATACTGTAGTCCAAATTCAAAGAAAACAAAATGTTTGGGACCATTATAATATTTGGGACTTTCTCCCACACCACCTCTCTCGCAATTGAGAGATTATATCTCACAATTCTGACTTTTTTTTTTTGCAATTGCAATTGCAAGATATAAACTCACAATTGTGTTATAAAGTCAGAATTGTGTGAAATAAAGTCAGAATCGCATGTTATAAAGTCAGAATTGCGAGATATAAACTCACAATTCTGAGAAAAAAAATTCTGATGTTTTAAGATGCAATTGCGAGTTTATATCATGCAATTCTGACTTTATAACCTGCAATTATGAGAAAAAAGTCAGAATTGTGAGAAAAAGTCAGAATTGCAGAAAAGTCAGAATGTCGCAATTCTGACTTTATATCACACAATTCTTACTGTAACTCGCAATTGTGAGTTTAAATCTCGCAATTCTGAGAAATAAAGTCATTGTGAGACATACCCAAAATAAAAAGGTTGTTGCTCATAAGTCATTCTGAATAGACACATAACCAACATATATTTAGAAAGCCAACACTTTTTGTAAAAACTTGAACTGTAAAGAGTTTACAGTTAGAATTACTCAAACTAACAAAAATAAAAATATTAACAATACATATTTTAAATGTATAAAAAATATGATGTGGCGGTAGTGTAGCAACTTTGAAACACAATGACGCTGAAGACAAGTGTGGTCGTGCTTCATTTCAAATCTGCAGATGTTATCTCTAAAACTATGATTTTTATGAAACATTTTCTAAGACCACGTCATGTGAGTTTTTAGAGAAGGCTGATAAGATGCTAATAAAATATTTTATTGCCCTGTCAACACCCATTTGCCCTCTATTGTCTATGTCTAGTGTGACAAACTGCCCTATTCGTGTTTCTATTGTTCTCAATCGACAAACCTTTTACACCTCTGACCTAATCTTCATTATTCTTTTATCATTATTTTATTTATTTATTTATTGTATTTAACCATTAATAGTCTTTATTCTGGCATCTACACCCCTTTGATCCCAGTATACATTAATCCATCTATTATCAGAAGTCTGAAAAAATCATATTCTTGGGACTTTAAGTATAGCTTAAAGAATAGCTCCTGGTGTGACAGATGCATCCACTAAATGTGGATTTTAGTCATATAATGTTGTTAAAATATATGATGTATAGCATTTTATACGCAGCTAACTGCTACACCTGCCTAGCATTTATAATGTAAACATCAGTTATTGATATGAAAATACCAAATCACGTGAAAATCACACAGAAATCATATACTATCATAATCGTGTGTTTATTAGCTTCTTCTTTCACGTGTAGAAATGTTTCTTTGGGTTTGTTTACCATGGAACTTAAAACGAGGAAGTGTACAGGACAGCGTCATGCAGAAGGGCAGGAATTATGGTCACGTAATATGACTGACAGCTCTAGACCGAATAAGCGTTCACTGAGTCATAACTCACATAAACCTGGAACAGGAGAGACAGAGCTCGCTCTGAACGCTCTTTCAGCTCATCAGGTTGCATAATTCAGTGGGTAATGAACAGAAATTATATTCTGTATGACGAAATATTTTGCAAACGTGAGAATAAATCAATATTTCTCCAAATATGCGCACCTTTGGAGTAAGAGCCCTAACGGTCGATGTTCAGTGCAGCTGTGTGAACACAAATAAACTGCAGCAGATGTGACTGAACATGAGTGTGTGTTTATAATCTATTCAAAATATCATAAGTTACTGATTGATTATTTTGCACTCCTGACATAAATTAAGAAATCACTGTCATGGATCTGAGTTTTTATCCTAAACAGTGGCCAAATATCGAAGCTGAAATCTTAAATTTTTCTAATGATACACAGTTTGTGTCTTGCATGTGATTCCTGGGAATCAAATCCACAACCTTTGTGTTGTTATCAAAAATGATCAATTGATCAATTTTGTGACAGTCAACCACATAATATTATTTTTGTTTAAATTAAAACTGTTAAATTACCACACAAAGGGTGGTAGGGTGGGGTGGGTGTAGTCGTTAATAAAAAAATGAGTTTTGCTAAATGGAAATAGGACAAATGGTGTAAAAAGTCCACACATTGCATTTAAATAAACACACATTTTGATTGGTAACAACAGTCATACGTCATTTCATGACGACAGACGTAACACGACACTGTTATTATTTTTACGCCAGCTAGAGGGCGCATGACTTTAAAACGTAAATATAGGTTGTAATAAGGTGGTTGAAAAACGACCTATAGGGTCGTGTTTTTTTTTTTTTTTTTTTTTTTTGGAGGACAGTCTATGCTTTAAAAAACTAACTGGTCTGTTTTGTTTCAACAATGTTCCAGAAAACTTCCTTTCATTTGTATTCACTCTGTATAACTCTTGCCTACAAAACAATATTTGTCTACACCAGTGGTTCTTTACAGGAAGGTCACATTCCAAAAAAATGGGTGAAAAATCTGTTATGAGAGGGTTATGAATGCAGAGAAAATGTACATCCAATCAACAATATTTGGAGTATATTCATTCATCACTTGAGGCAAGTCAAATAAGACGGATACCAAGCCTTCATCCTCAAAAATCACATACACTGTAAAAAATTATTTGTTTATTATTGTTATCAGAACATTTTTTCTTTTGTCAAATCAACTTAGATAATTATTGTGGTTCAGATAACGTAATATTTTGAGTTTCTGTTTATTAAACCAAATCGCCTTCATTGTATTAACTCAAATTTTTAATTTCAATGAACTCAAAACTTTAAGGTAACTTACTTTTTTAAGTTAAACCAACAATTCTTTTTTACAGTGTACAAAACCACAGAAAATGTAACCCGACTACTCTACATGTGTGCTTACATACAACAAAAGGTTTGTGTCAACCATAACATGTTTAGTATGTGGTGAATTAGTGACTACCGAGAGCACAAAACTATTGAAATTCAATTTTTAAATAAATTAACACATTTTCTAAATAAAACATTTAATCATTTTGCATATTTCTGAGCTTAAGCAGTCCATTGTAACATCGACAGATTTTCATTTTTGGTACAGTCTGTGCTTTGGTGCTTGTGTTCACAACCAGTTGAGAACCACTAATCTAAAAAAAACATTTTACATTCTTTCTTTTATCTTTTTCAGCTGGTAGCGTTAAAATTTGCAGCCATTTCTAATTGATTTCCTCCACACAATAAGGCTGAGAAAAAAAGGCTTTCACTCCCCCCACTCCAAATCTCCTTTTCTTCTATAACATACAGTGTATTCAGAGTACAGTAAATCTGGTGGATATTAATATGTCAGCAACAATGGAAGCCCTACCACACATTCCCACACAAATGAAATGTGTACAGAAACACATGAAGAAGATGACATATGTGTGTCTGTAATGTAACACAGCCTGTCGTAAATAGCAGCACCCCTGCTTTGTCCATAGACAGTGTGGGCTCTCGGTGAGGAATGCCTGTGAGAGAGGGTTAACGAATCTTTCTCGCAGATAGATATTGCCATGGAAACAGCTGCGTGACTGCTTGCAGCTTGTATTCAGTACACACAGGCGAGGGAGTGGGGGGGGGTGGGGGGGTGTTGAGAATGAGGCAGAGGCAGAACAATAGCGCCAGAAGTATTTTACAATTCTGAAAGCGCTGACGTTCAAAGCACACTTAGCTTGTATTTAAGAATTAAGAAGGGTGGAGTCGATTAAAAAGGAAAACAGAAAACAAGGAAGTTGCCAGTCAGCACCGGCCAATCCCCCCCTTCCTATACTTAGCGTTTCTATGCAGTGTGATTCAATGTGCAAGATGGTTTGTGCGGCTTTGGATGCAGTCATGCTTTGATACTACACTTCCTGTTGATGCTAAAATGCAGGAAATGCAAGACGAAAGCATAAATAAAAGAATTAACTGCCAGAGTGCAAAACCTTAGGCAGTGCAGCTGAGCGAATCGAGAGAGAGAGAGAGGAGAAAGCGAGAGAAGAAAGCCGTGATGACGTAGAAAAGGGGGCACACAGAGAATCCCCCTACCCTCCGCTTCTGTTTCCCCCTCCATCTTATTCCTCTTCCTTCCCCTCTGAGTTCTGGCTGAGCTGTGCTGCGTTTGACTCAATCATTGGAGCGGCGCTCTGGAAACATTTAGAATCCCTTTTCACTGCCTGAGGCAACTGGGAGAATGCATTAAAGACCATGGAAAGGCACACCATTCATTGTAAACACTGTCGGTACAGCACACTCTATGTGTCAGACGCTCCATGTGAAAGAATGGCTTTTCTAGAGAGGTTCTATATCACAAGAAATCACTGAGCGTTCTAGATCAAATTTTACAATTAGCACAACTCAGTCACTACTTTTTTTGCAACAGCACTGTTTGAAGTATTGTCACACATTTAAAGGGTTAGTTCACCCAAAAATGAAAATTCTGTCATTAATTAAATCTGATGGCTCAGTGAGGCCTCCACTGCCAGCATGATAATTAACATTTTAATGCCCAGAAAGCTACTAAAGACAGTTCATGTGACTACAGTGGTTGAACTTTAATGTTATGAAGTGACGAGAATACTTTTTGTGTGCCAAAAAACAGAACAAAATAAGGACTATATTCAACAATCTCTAGTGATGGGCGATTTCAAAACACTGCTTCATGAAGCTTCGAAGCTTTACGAATCTTTTGTTTCAAATCAGTGGTTCGGAACGCGTATCAAACTGCCAAAGTCACGTGATTTCAGTAAACCAGGCTTTGTTACGTCATAAGTGTTTCGAAACGTTTCGAAATTTCAATGGTTCATGTGAATTTGGCAGTTTGATTCACGCTCCGAACCACTGATTCGAAACAAAAGCTTCGTAAAGCTTCGAAGCTTCATGAAGCAGTGTTTTGAAATCGCCCATCACTAGATATTGTTGAATAAAGTCATTATTTTTTGTTCTATTTTATCATTATTATTATTATTTATTTATTTATTATTTTTTTGCACAAAAAGTATTCTCGTCGCTTCATAACATTAAGGTTGAACCACTGTAGTCACAAGAGCTGTTTTAAATATGTCTTTAGTAGCTTTCTTTGCATCTGAAAGAGTAAATTATCTTGCTGTCAATGGAGGCCTCTCTGAGTCATCGGATATTATCAAAAATATCTTAATTTGTGTTCTAAAGATGAACGAAGGTCTTGGAACAACATGAGGGTGAGTAATTAATGACAGAAATTTCATTTTTGGGTGAACTAACCCTTTAATGTTATAAAGCGACGAAACAATAATAATGACTATTCAACAATATCTCCTCTTCTGTGTCATTCTCGTACACTGTTTATGTTCAGCACTTCCAGGTTCTACATCAGAACGCCGGCTCAGTATAGCAATTTCTTTAGTACCTTTCTGGACCTTGAAAGTGGTCGTTAAATTGCTGTCTATGGAGGGGTCATATACATCTCGGATTTCATCAAAAATATCTTCATTTGTGTTTTCCGAAGATGTACGAAGGTCTTACGGGTGTGGAACGACATGAGGGTGAGTAATTAATTACAGAATTTTCATTTTTGGGTGAACTAACCATTTGACAATTAAAACTTTTGTTTTGAGGTATTGTATTATATGTTTGAATCACGTCGTTTCAAGCTGTATTTCATAATGAATCATTTATGATAATACTTTAACTCTTATGAACTCTCAGGTGTCCTTTCTGCGACAGAACAAGCAATAACAAATGCCTCAAACAAATGCTTTTCTATTCATTTTTAATGTAAAATGTATCATGAACGAATGGACACATTTGAGGTCATACATATTATGAGGTTCATTTAAAGGCTTTAGTCCAGGGAGACTTGCGTTTATGTTGCATGGTTTTCTGGGAAAATAACAAATGGGCATGTGCAAATTAGTCGCTATGTAAAAGTCCTGACCTAACATGAGTCATAAGATCACACATGGACCTTATTTTCTTTCTTTCTCATTTCTGGTCTGCGCCATTTTGAAGTTTTGAATTGTGTTATTTGCAGCTGCCTGTCTTAGAATTTGCAATCATTCTCAAGAAGCAATAATAGCCACTTTTTCACCGTCAGGCCGAATGGTTCTAAGCATGGTAAGGAATGGTTCCAATTGTATTTCCACTTGAGCTTGGTTCGGCATGAGTTCTACAAACCATTCTCGAAAACGTGCTGTTAGAATGTGTGTGGTGACGTTGCCACTCAGGATTGGTCACTTGTCTATTGCCTGGCTATCAGTTTCTCTCTAGCTGGCCAAGCATGCTATTTGAGTGAAGTAACCACGAGTTAATAATAAAATTAAAAGAAATCCCTGATCATTTCCCATTATGCGGTCACTATTTACATGTCTGTAAACTCTTACTTTAACAAAGACAATGACTGACACATTTGTATTACATTCCAACATTGTATTACATTCCACAGTGGAAAAAGAAACCATATCCTTACCGGCTGTGCCGGATCGGAACATATATCGTCCGAAATCGATATGGTGGCTGATATATATCATGCATCCCTAGTTCAAACAAAGGTAAGTTCTTCTTATAGTAGATTTTTTTTCCTTAGCACAAAATAAAGATGACTCACTATAAATAATTTAGTGTGCTGCAATAGTTTCTATTTAATTCTGTTATTTACAATTTTGCCCTGACGTTCAACTTTGTACTATTCACTCCCAATATATTTGAAATGTTCAGAAATGCTGGCCTTACCTTGGTAAAGTAAGAATCTGCTACAAACACAAACCTAATTGTAAAATATAGATTCATGTGAGACTCGTTCACAAAATTTAAACAGGGATACTTTATTGCAGCGCTCATTGCTCTTTCTCATAGCCAGGATTACGAGGAGCTCAGTGTCACATAATGTTGATAGATCTTGCATCCAGTGGGGGTCTAACAGTTGTTGACTCACCAGTGTGGAAGCTAGGGGTGTTCATATCAATCATGCATCATTGTGTGCCACTTGACAGGGTATTTGCTCCAATGGGACTCTAATTCTACATCCGCTAGATGTTTAAGAAGCCATTTTGGATGCAGCCTGATAAGCATCCGATTGTCATGGGGTACTAAGAGAGTCAGTTGAGCGTTGATCTTTCTTTTTTTCTGAGAGGTCACCCATATTGATTGCAATCAGCCAAGAAATGTCACCACTTCGCTGAGGATGAGTCCATTCACGAATACAGAGCCTAGGAGCAAGTGGTCCGTGAAATACCTCCTCCATGTCTATTTTAAGGCCTATCAGCTGAAGCTAATTGGATACTGTGTGTGTGTGTGTGTGTGTGTGTACGTACTGACCGATCTATATGCACACTAATGCACAAGGGTACAACTAGTATGATGACAGGCCTGCAGGCACCTAAGGGGTTAATCACTGGCTATGCTCACTGTGCAATTACAGTGTTCTTGGGCATATTGTTAATTAGGCAGATGTCAATTGCTTCTCTTTTTGGTGATCAGTGTATCGCTCTAATGATGAGAACATAAGGATGAGACCAGAAAGATCACTCTACTGCTCATGTGTCTGTACATGCAAGGCAGATGGAGTGTAATGAATTTATTCTCATGTGACATGATGAAAGGACAACGAGATTTGATCATTACAAGAAAATAGGAGATTCAGGGGTAAAAATGACATTGTAAATTCCTGTGACATTTAAAGGGATGTTCTGTGTTTAATATAAGTTGAATTTCACCCAAAAATTCACAAGTTTACACGTACATGTAATCAGATATGATAACGTATGCATATTCTGCGTGCTCTACAAGGGAAGGGCTCCGAGCTTGGAATTCAGCCCAAACCCAGAGTACTCCCCCCATCCTTGACTGGGATAGGAACCAAACAAAAGTGTGGCATTAGGGTGGTGGAGGGATGCTGCAAAACTGTCACAGGACAGAGGTGAGGGATGGATATCTATACAGGTCTCTTCTCGCACTGATTGGTTGGATTACCTAAATTTGTTAAATAAACTTAATTTCATGCATTTGCACTTACATGTAATCTGATCAGATATGATAACGTATGCATATTTGGCATGCTGTCAGAGGGAAAGGCTCTGAGTACTCACCAAAAAAGCTAAATGAACATCAGACAGCAGCCAGGAAAACCCGGGCAAAATGTGAAATTGAGCATGAGACTGGGGGTACGGAATTCGCAGGATCGAATTGGGCCGCTCGACCAGGAGGGCTCACGCAGAATCCGACAGGAGTTTGGACTGAATTGTTCATGTCACCGGATGAGTAAGTCCCGCCAGCAATCAAAATGATGTTTTAATAACATAGTTCGGGAGGAGCACATTCAAATGATCTACCCAATCAGCATGAGAGGAGGCCTATAAATACGTAGCCGACTCACCTATGTTCCTCGACAGCTTTTTCTGCATCCCTTCACCACCCCTTCTCCGCACACTCGCCTGGTTACTTTCCTAACCAGAGATACTGGGAAGTACTCTGGGTTCGGGCCACATTCCGAGCTCAGAGCCCTCCCCCGGACAGCACGCCAAATATGCATACTCTTTTACTCTTAATCTAATCATTTGTAAGTGTAAACCCATGAACAATAGCGCTCGGATATAGGGCATGAGATGGTTTAAGAAAAACAGAGCTTGACCACTCGACCGTGAGGGCTCTCGCAGCATCCGACGGGAGCTTGCACTGAAATACTCACGGCATCGGACAGGTAAGCCCCACCAGAAGTCGAAACTGTGGCACTCTCACATATGGAGCAAGACTGAAGGAGTGAAATTTAGGATTGAGTTTGGCAGTTCCACTGGGGAGCCTGAGTTTAGTAATGCAATACTTTGGTGTTGGAGAATGGGTTGCATTGGAATTGAATGCCTCCGAGGGTGTGAGATTGCTGTGCTTATGGGTGGTGATTTGGGTGTGTGCAAATGGGCTGAAGAAGTGAATTTGCAGGTGCTGCTTATAAATAAATTAACTAATTAGGTTGTACATTTAACCTGATTTAGAACCAGGCAAGATGGAATTAGAGAGCTTATTTGTGGTGGAGTGATCAAACGATCTACAGACTGTACAAGAGATGTTACGGCAGCCCAGGAATCACTATTGTGGAGGTAAGCGTGTGTGTGTATCCAGGTGGGGATACCACTCTATGCTCTCAGAGCAGGACATCCTTGCCCCCTTGCACCACCATGCCCTCTCCCCCTGCCAGCAGCGGCAGGGCTTCTCCGGCACTGGCGTAACCACACCTTCATCAGCTTCCACTGAGGTCGCCATCACCAGCAATCCGGGAGTGGCTCCAGAAGGCGTCCTTCTATCCAATGCGACTGCAGTGAAGAGCTGGTGAAGCTCAAAAAGGAGAAGCTGCAAGTGCTGCGTGGATCGAGCCGGGTTTACAAGAGGGCCACGGGCCACGCTGGAGGTGACAAAGGAGAAGCTCCAGATTCTGGAGAAGCAATAGGCTTTGTCCGAAGCAAAATTTCAAAGGCCAACCATTTCTGTTCCAGTCATAATGCCAGGTCAAGGTAAGCATGATTATGATGCTGAGTAGAGTCCATCTTTTTATTCAAAAAAATTGGTTACATTACAGATGAACTATCACCAACCAAGTGACTTTGGACTCCAGGTAAGCAGACTTTTCATGTTTATTTTCAATTATTTCAGTGTTTATGTTTGAATAAACAGCAATTTGATTAAACACAAACTTGCAGTCATCGATGTTGGGTCTGCAGAGCATCTTTATTGTAAAGAATTCATTACGGAGTGAACTGTCAACAGTGATAAGGTATAGCTAAGAGAGGTCGAGACCAAAAACGTATGACTTACAGAAGGTATACTTAACTAAGAACGTTTCGGTAAACACATATTGGCCCGGTTTCACAGACAGGGCTTAAGCGGGTCTAAGCCAGGATTAGGCCTTAGTTCAATTAGGGCATTTAAGTAGCTTTTATAAACTTACCCTAGAAAAAAAAAAATATTACTGGTGTGCATCTAAAGACAAAACAATGGCAATGACATATTTTAAGATATGTCAGTACAAGTTGCTTTCAGTTAAAACTGCTCAAACATGTATTTTAGTCTAGAACTAGCCTGCGAAACTGGGGGATTAACATTAAGGTACAGCTTAAGGTATCATTTAGAGTTGAGGTAGAACGACGTAGCATTAAGAAGGTTTCGGGATATCCAGCCCTGGTAATTAATCGATAATCTGCTGAAACAAACATGGCACTTGAGGACTACTTCACTATTTTTAATCCTTCTCGTTTTGCTTTACTTGATGTTTAATTCATTGCAGATTCCTTCTTACATCATACTCTGGGGTTCCTTATGCATATGTGCACTCTTCAAAAATGGCGCTGATTGTTGGCAAGCTAAAATATATAGTTTGAATAACCACAGAGCAAGGGTTGTTGTTTCAGCCACGCAAGTTTGCAATACTGTTTGTTCTAAGTATGGTTTCAAGAAACGCTGAATCATTGAACAGATCTTGTTATCATAGTTGGCAATCAATACTTTTGGGAAATTCACCCCAGGTCAGAATTTTCATAATTTCATTATACATTAAATATTCTATCTGTGCATTTATCCACACTGTAAAAAAGTGCTAACCTACAACTGTTACCTAAAGAGCTCCCTTTTTGTGGTATAAATTCATGTTTTTAGGTTGATTCAGCAATAGGCTACAATTTATTCAGTGCAGTCAGGTACTCCTCCAGCGGTATAAAGGCAGATTCATGATCTGTATCAGTGCTGTACAGTTCCAGTGAAGTGTAGCAGATTGTGCTAATCTGCTGCATCCTTTACAACCTAGCTCCAGACCACTGTTCCACAATAGTCTTAGTGTCAGCATCATCCAGCTCCACCAAACTGATAGCACAGTGAAGGCACTAAGTCTAAGCATGTTTGCGTGTATGTGCAGTCTTGGTGTGTGGTAGCTTGTTATTAGCACATTGCTTCAAATAGTTTTTCCCAAGGGACCCATCTTAAGGTCACAGAGGTCGCTGCCAAATCAAAATCACAGATGAAGTGTTCTGGGACGCTGTAATTAGGATGGAACAGGATATAAAGGGGCAACTTTCTGCACCATAAATTTAAATGGACTTTAAATGCCCTGTGGTTGCTATTTATGATAACGGTTGAGTTCAGGTGATCTCCAGCTGAATTTACCGACATACGTGGCCACATCCGCAATAAAACACACAGTACAAGACTGAATCAATTCTATAGAGCCAGGGTTTTCCAACTGGGGTCTGCAGACCCCTTGTGATCTGTGCAGGTAGAAACACCACTAATGGACATGCATAATAAATGTAATATGAATACCATTATCTTTTAATGGTGACAACCTATCCATCTGCATTTTTTTTTCAGACGGTTATAACCAAATAAAATGTAACATTCAACATGTTTATATTTACCCAACCTCTATCTCTGCGACATTTAAGGTATTGTATGAGGCTTAACATGGATATTATCACCTGAATTTAACTCTGCAAAATCATCCCTCACATTAAGTCACTTTGGAGACCCAAGTTAAACAGATGGGCTATAAATAATCCCTGTACACTTTGTGCACAGTCATGCGATTACAATTGCAGTTGTATCCACAGCTGGAGGATATCGCATCATCTGTTGACCAAGGATCCTGGACATCACAGCAGACTGGAAACACGTCACAGAGTGGAAGTGTGTTTTGTTTCTGCATTACAAATCCATGGTCGACACTTTCTGTGATGTCACACAAATGAGAGCGCAGGCCCTCCCACATCCGCTGCTGCATCTGTCTATAGTGTGAGCTTAGTTATATTTGGAGACATTGCTCAGTGATGACATGTTTTTCACATTTCTCCGCAGGCGTTATGAAGCGGGGGGTGTAGGGTGGGGGCGGTGCGAGACAGGAATGGGAGGGCATGGGCCCAGAGAGACAGACGAAAGCTGGCTGTGAGGAATTCTTTGGGCATCTTGGATTGTATTTAATTAGTGGTGCTTGCAAAGCAAATAATCACCATTATTGTTTCTTCCAAGTAAAATATTTGCACGTAAATTATGCTGCAAATTATGTGGCTTTTTGAGAAGCGGTGTAATCTGACCTTTCAAAGTGATCAGACATATGAATTATACCTGGCAGACGAAAAACTGACTACACTTTCACTGAAAAGGGTCAGAATATCATAAAGACCTAGGTGGTGGATTTTTTTTACTTGGACTAGTAAGAAGCCATTTATTGACTTGCACCAGTAAGAAACCAGTCTGGCAATGACCTAACAACCACCCAGAATATACTACCAAACTACAACCTCCAACACTATAGTGACCACCTATCAAACAATGTGCCCTCAGCCATATCTTGGCAATGGAGTATCACAGAGACATAATGGTAGGCTCTTTTGATTCAATATATGTATGCAGTTCCAAGCCATATAGGGCACCAGAATACAATAGAAAGTAGGCTCATACTGGAAGCAATATGGGTATGACAAGAGGCTGAGAAAATTACGACAGAACTGCATTTAGGTGAGCACATCACAAATAGTGATGTCCAGTTTGCAAACAGATTATTTTGAACCGGTTCTTTCCCAGTGTTGGGGAAAGTTACTTTTAAAAGTAATGCATTACAGTATTGCGTTACTCCCTAAAAAGTACCTAAATGCATTACTTGGTTACTTTTTATGAATGCGTTACATTACTTTTGCGTTAATTTTTCACACCTGGGCTGGGCTTGCTTGTTTGTTTTTTAATAACAACAACAACAAAAAAGTTCTATTTCTGGCAAATTTTAAGGCCCATTCACACCAAAAGTGAAACGAATAATCCTCAGGCTGAAGGAAATGCATATTTGTACAGTAGAGGGCACAGCTCAAACAAACCTTTCAGCTGTGCTGCCATTCTGGATTGAAGAAGAATAGGATACAGGAGAAGGAAGTTCAACACTCTTATCTCTAAATCTAATCTAAAGTCATTTTTGCTTATCAGTATGGTTGAATTGGATCATTGAAGGTCAGCAGCAAAGACACTGGTTAATAAAGTGAGGTTAAATACATAAAGTATATTTGTGTAATTTAATATAGTTAATTATTACAGGTTTGCGTAAAATTCTGAGCCTTTCACTGTTTTTATTCATTTTGAGGAATACTGAATGTTTTCGTGCAAGTGAGATGAGTAAATGCGTGTTCACATTTAGTCTAGAACTACAATAACCATCATGTTCACACAGCGCACACAACACCTCTCTGCATGAGGACAGGAGAGCTGTCAGTCAATAAATGTGAAAAAATAACTTGCGTTACTTACTTGAAAAAGTAACTTTTGTTGTAACTTGAAAAAGTAATGCGTTACTTTACTAGTTACTTGAAAAAGTAATCTGATTACCTAACTCAAGTTACTTATAATGCGTTACCCCCAATCGAACTGAACCGTCTGAAACAGTTTGCGGCTTGAGTTAGCAAAGATCTACAAGTTACTCAACCAAAATTCACTTTTGGATGTTTGGATCATCTTCAGTGAATATTGTTATCATCAATGGTGCACACTGACATGTCCAGGTCCCACGCTGGGACTGATGAAACGGATGGATGGATGGATGGATGGATGGATTGACGGAACAGTGAATAAAGGAGGAGGGGACAGACACTGGAGGCCTTCTCAATCCTTAATACCTGGTGACTGATGATTCATTAATTTGACAAGCAATGCAGAGCAGGGATGGATTACACAAAGCAGTCACCGGCCGGCCGTCCCCGCAAGCATACAGATGAGGAGAGCAGAAGAGAGTGACAGATAGGAAAAAGAGGTACAGAGGGGAGGGCAGAATCGTTTCCGAACATATCTTTGCTTGAATAGGCCTATGGTGACCAAACAGGCCACATGTTTAGTGACATTTAAGCATGACATGGTCACAGAGAGGAAGGGGAGGGTTTAACAGAGAGGATGAGATCACAGAGATATTACATGATGTATCTGCATTTAATAATGTGTCCTCAGACATTGTGTGGATGTATGTAACACAGCAATGTCGATTCATTGGGGTTCTTGTTCTGTAATACTTTATACTAGAAATGAGCATCTACATTTTTTAAAAATGAATAATTCTTGGTGGGATGTCTGAAAGATATGGAAGCTTGTTTCTGTCACGGAATAAAAATAGGATTTTTCTCACAATTGCGAGTTTACATCTCACAATTCTGATTTTTTTTTTTTCTCAAGTTATAAAGTCAGAATTGCATGAAATAAAGTTGCAATTCTGACTTCTTTTCTCACAATTGTGAGTTATAAAGTTCAATTCTGAGAAAAAAAGAGACTGACTTTTAATCAACTACTGAGTTGTTTAAAGATAGTTAACAATCCTTACCCATCCCTAGTGTACCAACAGCATTGAAAAACTATCAATGCTTCAGACTCCATCCAGCACTTCTGTCTTCTTGCAGGCGAGTCTTGATGTGGCAAACTCTTAGCTTCAAGGTTAAGGTACCTTATCACATTCTTCCTTGGCAACAAAATGTGAAACTTTGAGTCATAAAAAAAACATTGTAGCATTGTTATTGTGGCTCTTAGACAGCACAGAAGCTCAATAGTGCTTTAAAAAACACACTTCCTACTGATCACGGTGAAAAGCTAATCTGTGCAAGCTTCACAACAACAATGGAGTCCCCAAACACTAGCATGCGCTCCAGACAAAGATACACTGACAGGCTCTTCATCGTCCGACATGTAATTAAAACCAAAACAAAAGGATGGACGCAAAAGGTAATGTCAACACTGACAATGACAAAAGCTGCATGGACTGTCCCTCTGATAAGACGCCCCTGCAGTCGGGAGCTTGGGATACAGGGCCTCCGACCAGAGCAACAGGGGCAGGGACGTCCACCTTCACTAAAGCGAGTTTCAGCAATGTATATACTCAGCATGCAGAGTCCTCTGAGAGTCCTCCATGCCAGCCCATTGAACACTCTGCTGCATTAATCTTACTGCCGCTTTGTCCTGGGGTGCCTGCGCCCCCCTGTAAGGTCAATTAAACTCCGCAAGATGAAGTACTTGTCATGATATTAGGATATAAATAGCCACAGCATGGGGAGGGGGAATGGAGACAGTTGTTTAGATTCACGCCTATGTCACGCAGACATGTTGGACATGACTCAACTACAGTAAGTAGTGTCCTTTCCGTCAATCTACAGGAAGTGCTTCAGGGAAGTTGCACATTGCGCACCACCTCATTTCTCAAAGAGTCTGAAATGGTTCGTTTGAAGATTCTATCTCTCTAGAGCCTACTCTGCTTTGATTGGTCAGATGGCCCAGTCTGTTGTGATTGGTCTACCGCTTTTGCTTTCAGAAACGAAACGCGAGTCTGAGTCCGATGATGAATCATTGGAATAACTAGTTGGTATCCTCCATCAGTAGCACGACTTGAGCAGGATGTTTCTCAGAGGTAAGTTGGACATTACTGGGGGTGTTTACATAAAGAGTGCTTGAGCAAGTTAGCAAGGACTCCCATGGACAGTGCTTGTATCTTTATATCCAATTATAATAGTACTACACTCTGTTTTAATAAGACTCAGAGACAGAACGCTTTGTATTACACTTATGTGAGCAAACCGGGCCCTCAGCTAGATAGTAAACACTTACTGATTAGCAGTAGCTATTTCAAACCAGTAACATGAGTTGGCTGGTTAGCAGAAAACTACAGCTGTGCACTGGGTGCATACTCTATAAAACATAAAACTAATGTAAATTATAAACATCAATAATCAATCATACTTTTAAGTTGTGATTCAGAGGAACAAGTTGGTCCAAATAAAGTGGGTACTGCCCCATCTTTAATGGATAAGCATTTTGCAAATCCCACGTTGACCTCGCTGAGATTTGAGAAGCAGTCAACAGTAAAATCAGGCGTAGCGTCAGTTCTGGCAGGTCAAGTCAGTCAAGCTTGCATCAGCTGACTCCAGGTGACTCACGTCTACCTATAGGAATACGACGCCTATCACAGCATTAATATATAAGCTCCTCAGTATTATCAGCAGCTATCACATTTCTCAGGACCTAATTACCCTCCTCCATCCCCAGCTCCTCCTCTCGTCAGTCAGGATTTGGTCTTCTGATTCCCCTGAATCAGACTAATTCTTGAAATATGTGTACATGTTAAATTATTGACATTAATGATATCTGCACATATGTTGGTTCTGTTCTGTTTACCCAAAAGGGGTTTATTGCTGCTCTCCCTGCTCTTATCCATTCTAGGCTGCATGGATGCGCAGGGAGTTCTTGCTCAGAACAGAACCATACCGCCAATACAAACTCTGATAATATGCTATTATCAATCATATTTGACGATAGTGGTCCTGACAGAAATGAAAGAAAGAGTTTCAATGGAAAATTGGAATTATACTGCTGTGGTATCGATGTAAAAATGCATTTTAAACATTGACTCTTCACGTCCTCATCCTTTGGAAGTGTCCTTTTGGACAACACGAACCAACTAAAATGTTTGAGGGCGGGTCAAAGTAGCCGTTGTTCACGAGCAGCCAATGACGACTATAGGGGTGCATTATGCAAATTTGTTACAAACCTATGTAGATATGATACAGAAGTGAGACTGGAATTGCTGATTACTCATTTCGGCAGTTCAGAATCGATTCTTTCTTTAGGAGACAATAATGTATTTCTGATTTGTATAATATAAAAAATTTAACAATCATTCTAGGTGACATACTTGTTAACATCTAAATTAACCTGTTTTATTTTAGTAAAATCATTGGTGACACTTTATTTTGCAGTATCCTGGTTACATGTTACATGTACTTATGATAGTAATAACAACCCTAATCCTAGCCCTATTTTAAAGCTGCATTCCGTAAGTTTTGCCTCTTTGTCGCCATCTCTGTTTGAAACCTGCAATTGCAGTTGTTTGCAGAATTATCATTTTTACGCGAATTGTGCCTCAACACGGCTCCTCAACGCGGATGAATCTAATATTTGCTGTCAGTGTGGATACTGTACTTCGGAATCACAGATTGTAGTCTTAAAGTATGACCAAAGTAAGAATTTTCACTGGAAAATGCCATCTGAACAAGTAAGTAACATGTCTGCCACTTTTGTTCTGACCAACTGAGACGATCGCTTAGCACGGATCACGTCAAACTATGCAAATTATTATTATTGTTAAACTTTGTTCTCAAATTGTAAATGTTAACAACATCAGCATTGCGTGACTCTGTGTATTTAGTGTGTAGCGTTACCTGTAGATTTCAATTTCTGTACAGTCTAATCTCTAACAATAATTTGTCATACCATACAATCCGCCATCCAAATGATAAGTTTAATTATTGCAGCTGTGGTGAGAAAAGGCTATAAATGATCCACCTCACATGTGATATAGCCTACTAGCTGGGACTCATTGAATTTCCCGCGGAAACCCACCAGTACCACCAGAATTAGAAAACATACAAATCGGGCTAAGGTAAGGAGATAGTTTTGAACACTGGCTGGTTAAATTATCTGATTTTGGATCATTTTAACCAAAAAAAGTTACGGACAGTAGCTTTAAGTACATGTTGTTAATTAATATTACTCAGTACTTAACTGTAATTACACTGTAACGAGGACACCTTAAAATGAAAATTATTTACATAATATACTCACCCTTCCAAATTCATATGCTCTTATTTTTGTTGTGTTACTGTGGGGCACAAAACGAGAATTTCCTATGAAGCTTATGGCACAAGCAAGAACCAATAGCATCTGAATGTTAATAATATCAAACCTTGATGCACTTTTCTTTTTATCTGGAAGCGTAAAATAATTACATTATAAGAGAATAACAACATAATTCTAGTCTGTTATTCAAAGTATACCATAGCATTTATTGCCAACTACATTAGGCTAGTCAGATAAAAATAGATCCTACAACCACACATGCTCAGTCTAATCCAATAAATAGTTTCATGGACACTGTAAAATCTGTTCAGCAAAATCAGTCCATTTGATTAAGGAAATAGTCTAAAGAGACCAAATCCATAAGGGTCTCTGCTCACAGATGCATGTGAATTTCATACTGTACTGTGCTCTATGAGTGGCCACAGGAGGTTTCTGCACTTTGCTATAATAACCAAATGGCAGTCACTCACTGACTGCATTTTCATTACTCAGCAACCTTGTTAAATCATTATCATAACAAGACAAGACCATGGGGTCCAGGCCGATGAATTTGAATGATTTCCTTCAGTGTAAAAACAAGCTGATTATGTGGTTATATATGTGATGTATCTCTTTATTATATATCATTAGAAGGCTTGCTGGTCAATTGCTGCATCCTGCGGTCAAATATATTTGTATAATGACCGCTAAACTATTTTACTGTTTTCCCAGCCAGCTGTGCTACGTTCACGCCTGTAATATCACCCTGCGCTCTGTTTCTTCAGACATAATAAAATAATTTAACCCCAAATCAACATTTTACATCTATTTAGTTTCCATAATTAGTTTCAAGCCCTATCAGGTATCATGTTTCATAAATGACCGGCTGGCTGTACAGCATCTAAGCCCTGAGCTTTGGCATACAATGCACAAAGCCTGTTACCATATATGGTGTGTGTCACATGACATCATTGACTGCACATTCTGAGTTATTATACTTGAGAAAGGTTGCCTATAACAATAAAGCAGTGAATGGTAAACCTCAGTAAAAGAAAAGCACCGTGGCTATTAATAGAAGCTGGCCATTGGAGGGCAAACCAATGATGATGCCATATTGAATGTAAATATTTACCTGTCTTATATGCTTGCCAGAGCAGTTTGCCCATGGGGTGTAGACATTGGCTGCCCGTTCCACTGGGGGAAAATATTGCATGCATATACACTGGGCCATTCGTGGAGCTTTTTCTTATCAGGAACAGCTGTATGAGTCGCTGTCGAGGGACTGGAGGGACATCACATCCAGGGACTGTTGCATTTGGAGGACAGCTGCTGCTCCTCACTCACTGAAGTGCCCAAACTGGACGAGATCTTTAAAAATTAATCAACAGCACACAAAAAATTTTGTCCCATAAATCGTATCTTTAAAATGCTTGTATTAACCGAACGTATTTAGGTCTGTTTGATTAGCTACATATGGAAATACAGTCATGGTTTTTGCATGACTATAAATCAACACAGGCTCATTGGAAAAACGTACCTGTGTCAACATTTTTGCAAAACGCAAAATACTGTACGTACCAATACATACATCACTGCAGTTTCTAACTGAAATGAACACTAGAGGCAGTAAAACAGCAAGCACTTTTAATCGTTTTCACACACAATTATGATTACAGGGCCAGTTATGATTAATAAAAACTTGTTTTCACACGGCTCCTTGCACAATAATGTTATGACCTCAAAACACTTTTTACCATAGTGCATGATTTGTAAAGAAATATATTTTGGAGTGTGCATCACTTACCCAGCTCCATATGTTCAGTTTTACTGACATAACAAGCTTGCTCGGTAGCTCGTACTGAATAGTACTTGAGATTCGAAGAGCTCAGGTACGAATCCTGTGAAGGATGGTAAAGTCACGGTAAAAGAGCTCAAAGACAAGAGTTAAAAAACAAGCTAAAATGCCATGGTTATGATTGCGTTTTTATGTCACATTAGCTTTTGTTAACACTATCGGGTAGGTTTAGGGTGTAGGTGTAGTATTAAATGTAATGAAGCATTAAGCTTTTAGCGCCACTCACCGGACATTTCAATTCAAAACTGTGGTGATACGTACAAACTCCAACGTAACAAAACGTTGCCATATCCACGTTCATCTGTTCCGGAAAAAAACTAAACATGCTTTTAGCGCCACTCGCTGGACACTTTGAAACTGTCGCGAAACGTGCACGACGCAAGTACGTTTTACTAACGAGCCTGGGCTGCTATAAATGATTCCTGAAGCCACTGAACGTCACATATACAGATGGTACTCAACCAGAATGCATTTTTTGTCACCGCGGGTACTGCCGCAATTGACCGTTCGCAAAGACCCGCCTTCTTTAGTTACTGTTGCTATGTCCGACAAGCCTTGCAGCTCTCACGCCACACATGTGGTCATGCAATGAAAAATACATCGCAGAGCAAAGAGGACACTGACGACGTATCGACAGACAAGACAGAGCAGGTTACTTTTGATATGAAACAAAGTCTCAAATGTCAAATTTTATAATTTTTAAAGAAATTTAAACAATAAATTCCGTTTTGTGGCTCTTTAATGTGTCGTGACAGATTGCTGTAGCGCCTCAGATCAAGCGGCTCATAAACCGATCATGTACTAGTTAATTTATATCATCAAATAAACATGAATGAACCACATTTCAACCACAGAAAGAAGTCAGTACACATCATTTTTCAAGTTTAAGTCCACCAACGTTAATCTGCCAACTCCCCTTACTGCGTTGTCGGACAAAATGGCGGATTCGGCGTTATTGGTTAGATCGCCTGTCAATCAAAAAAAAAAAAAAAAAAAAAAAAAATCATCATTTTTAAAAATCATATTCATAAAACCAAATGTAGTAATCAAGCACCAATGTAAGCATTTTCTGTTTAAAACGAATTCAAATAGAACAGTAGGCTAAATGTCAAAATTGTGTTTACTTTTCTGTACTTTATTATGCAGTACTTCCCCATAGCCTATATTTAAAAAAAAAAAAAAAAATTTATCAAGCATCGCATTAGCTCAGGCAGGCTATGTCAGTCAAGCTTGCACCAGCTGACAGTCAGCTGTTTATGACGTGTACCAATCCAGTTGTGACACTTCGGTTCATCACAGCGGTTCATTTAAATCCCCATTCATTCTGCCTCTCTCTATTGCTTAGCTGCACGCTGCATTTAACTCCCCCCTCCATCCCCAACTCCACCTAGCTGGAATCTTTAATCCAATCTGTTTTCTGTTTACAACTGTCTTTTGCATACAGAAATTTTATTTTAACATCCTTTCCCCATGTATTTAGCTGTTTACAACAACTCATGTAATTGTGACTGTATTGTGTATGTATGATACTGGATCTGTTCTGTACCCCAAGGGGGGTTTGACTTGCTGCTCTCTCCGCTCTGTCCGCTGCATGGACGGGCGTGTGGAGTTTGCCCAGAACAGAACCATACCGCCAACACTAACTGTATGCATTACTCATTATAATAAATATACATTTGACTGAACTGGGTAAATATGAATTATATAGTCTACACATATACATGGGAGTGTTAAGAGTGCTAGTGCAGTTTTCTAATAGGCTTTGCATGGGAGAATAAAAGAGACAAGACCATAGCCTTGTGGGTAGTGCTACATATGCCCCAGCTTTGCTTGCAGGCGATCCGAGTTTGAGTCCCAGCGCGAGATTCAGCTATTTCAAACCAACAAAATAGTTTGGTCACAAACTTTAGCCTCCAGTTTTATATTTGTTACAAATAAAATCATTTGAAATGTACATTTATTGATTCAACACACTTTTCAAAACTTTTTTCTTGTGGACGCGCTGGATCTCTTTCAGCAATTTTCTTTGTCTCTCTCGCTGATCCGTGTCGGGTTACTCTTGTGTATCATTTCTGGGAATAAACACTTCATATTATATTGTATATTGTATATCCCGCTGCGTGTCATCCACAACAATTACAAAAACTAACTGTAACAAATGATTTAACCTTTGTTCCTGAACTGAATGCCTTGTTCAATAAAAACGAGGTTGATCGCGAATAAAAGAGCTCTGTATGCCCTGCTCCACCCGCATTTGTTTCTATCGGCAGAGACACGTTCCTCAGTTCATGTTTAGGTAATGCCAATTGTTGACAAACATAACACACTGCTCACACATTATAAAAAACCTACAAAACCATTTGAAATGCTTGGATTGAACACTTCAATGGATGAAACATTTTCTTTAAATCCTTTATAATATTTATAACTTAAAGGAACACTTCACTTTTTTGAAAATAGGCTCATTTTCCAACTCTCCTAGAGTTAAACAGTTGAGTTTTACCGTTTTCAAATCCATTTAGCCGATCTCCGGGTCTGGCGGTACCACTTTTAGCATAGCTTAGCATAGTTCATTGAATCTGATTAGACCGTTAGCATCTCGCTCAAAAATGACCAAAGAGTTTTGATATTTTTCTTATTTAAAACTTGACTCTTCTGTAGTTACATCGTGTACTAAGACCGACGGAAAATGAAAAGTTGCGATTTTCTAGGCCGATATGGCTAGGAACTATACTCTCATTCCGGCGTAATAATCAAGGAACTTTGCTGCCGTACCACGTGCGCAGCAGGCGCAATGATATTACGCAGCGTCTCTCACAAATGTCTCCATGGTTGCAAGGCACGCTCCCTGTGCAAGCAGGGGGTCACAGGCGCTGCGTAATATCATTGCGCCTGCTGCACCCATGGTATGGCAGCAAATTTCCTTGATTATTAACGCGAACCTGTGGAAACGATGACATCATGTACATGCGTATTACATGTTCAGTCTATGGTGTTTCATCGCCATCTAATGGCCTGGCATCAGAATACAGCGATATTTAGTCGTTTTCGTGGATCCTTGTGAATGGGGATTGTTTTGACAATGGTGTCGTCTGTACGCAGAAAACTCAAAGGTAAAACTCAACTGTTTAACTCTAGGGGAGTTGGAAAATGAGCCTATTTTCAAAAAAAAGTGGAGTGTTCCTTTAAGGGGCTGTTTATGCGTTTTGGCTGTTCATTTACACAACAACGGCGTTTTGGGTGCCTGAAAACGCAAGCTTTTGAAAACAGGTTTCAAAGTGCAAATTTTCGGAAACGGTCTATGTGTAAACAACAAAAACGCGAACCTGTGGAAACAATGACGTCATGTACATGCGTATTACATGTTCAGTCTATGGTGTTTCATCGCCATCTAATGGCCTGGCATCAGAATACAGCGATATTTAGTCGTTTTCGTGGATCCTTGTGAATGGGGATTGTTTTGACAATGGTGTCGTCTGTACGCAGAAAACTCAAAGGAAAAACTTCTCCGTTTTAAGCATATCGCTGTCATGTAAACATACCCTAAACTACATTTGGACACATCGAGACATTTATCCTGAAACCAACTATCCGACACTCTCCGTATGAAAGAGCAGAGATTTACACCTTTATATTGTCCTGCACCCCCACCGTGAAGCTACTGAACTGTCCCTCGCAAGTTAACCCTAAATATCTAGGAGAGGAGCGTCTGAGGCTGACTACTAAAAACAAAGAAAATATGTACATGCATGAACAAAGGACATACATGCTCAGACACACTATTGTAGAAGGTTGCACCAACATTGTGAAATTTACCTGCCACCTTACCTCATTTAACCTATAAACATTTGTTTTGTTGGTATAAATTAATGTATTTATGTATGATAAACAGTTTTAGTACTACATTGGGTTGCCATGTCCAATATAAAATCAGGCTCCTGAAGCAAAACCAGTTGAAGATTTGCTTTAGGAGCCTGCTCTTTTGCATACACACATATGTGTGTGTGTGTGTGTGTTTGGCTCTCTTATTGGTCAGTGTTGCACTAAGCACTCTTGAAGGCTGATTATGCACTCTTCCGTAATGCAGCCTTCAATGGCCACTAATTTGGGGCTAGAGAATCTCCCTAGGGCTTTTTGTTCTGCCTTGCTTGCTGTATAATGGCACATATAGATTCAGTTCAATATCTCAGAGGATGGGCGAAATGCTGAAGCCGGGGGCTGGTTCTGTTGGGTCAGGCCCCCAAACTTGAATCTTGAATCTTTTGAGACAGAAGCGAACACATGGTGACAAATTCCTCCCCCAGCCGATTTCAGCAGCACTGAATGTTAAGCAAACACATTTGAATGCTGTAGGCTCTTTTCCCTATGTGTGATGGAGGATGTAGATAAATTTAGCAATATAGGTTTCCATATGGAAACAGCGCTGTACAGGTGGACTCCTGTTGGCCGTGTGGATCTATCAATATACGCTGTTATTAATAAAAATCTGGGAAGACTTTTGGGATTTAATATGTGTAGGTACTTCTTTTGAATGACGGCCATTAAAAAGTATGTTCCATATAGTATTAATGTATGTAGTATGAATGCAATTCAGAAATATTACATTGCTCATGCTGCCATTGTCATGTGACCTACCAGCGCTAGTTGTGATGCTTCACTGCCATTCCCGAATCCTCTCCTGTGGCCTCATGGGATAGTAAAGTGTCCATTGGATGCACACTTCAGAATCTCACTAGAAGTAGTAGGTCATCTGGGTACTTACTGTTTTATAAATAATTTGAATTTGAACATACTACTCTTTATAACCTTCTATATAGTAGGGAAGAATGCATATTCGAATGCAGCCCTAGTCTTGTACACAGTGACTGGAGCAGCACATTTACCCACAAGTCCTTGCATGACCTGATGTGCCTATGGCCCGAGGGCTCTGAACGGCTCCCTGCTCTTAACAACTGATTTAGAATCGCCTTTGCGTTCCTGTCTCAACATGTTTCAGCACAACTATGAACAACAATAGAGCAGTAAGTGCAAATGTCATTAAATTGTGCTTGTCAGGGGACGTCTTGTATGAGCTTAAACAAATGAACTGCAGCAGAAATATGAGGTAACCTCAGAAACACGACTTTTCTTCAGCCACTCATCTAATTCATTCTAGCAGAAAGTCTCTCTCTGAGGACACTTGGTTAGCAGCTGGCTAAAGTGCTTTGAGTTCTCACTGGGAACTGGCCGACATTTTTGCCAAGCACAAGGTCCAGTGACGTGGCTGAAATGGAGCGTTAAAATTTTCTTGCTTGCTGGTTTAAAATAAGAAAAGTATCATAAATAACATTTTGTTGACTGTGATGATTGATAACACCCCCTTTGTTTTTTTTGTTTTTTTTACTATACACTATTAATATATCACAATATTGATTTTATATAATTTTAATTGCCTATAGTATGTTTCATAAAGGGCACATTTAAAGTAATACTTCACCCAAAAATGAAAATTCTGTCATTATTCACTCACTCTTATGTTCTAATCTAAACTCATATTCTTTCTTCTGCAAAACACACACAAACATGTGGAAGAATGTTATTGTCCATATTCCAAAAGTCAAAGGACTTTTCTGACTTTCAAGCTCCAAAAGGGACATAAAAGTAGAATGAAATTAAATCAGTACAAATCGACTGGTGTATTCCATGTCTCCATAATTAATTAAGTAAATTTTTATACTAATATCTGTATTACAATAATTTTACATATCAGATGTGACACTGTACTGATTAATAATGCAACATAATGTGTGTTGCAAATACAAAATGCTATTGTATTATGCATGTGTTTTTTTTATATATATGTTACTGTACTTCTCATATTATACTTTAGGCACATAATGGCCATGATAAATTTGAGATTCTAATACTCAAGAACTTGCATTTAGATGTTCGTCTGTTTTATTTTACACATTTGATGTTTGACACACATTTGACTTGCTGCAAATATCGATTGATTTCTTTTTTTTTTTTTTTTTTGCTAAAGTTGTGCCTTATATGTTGGACATATGTGTTGCTTTTTATTTGACCAACTTGGGTGAAACAAATTGATGTGATCATTTTCGAGGAGTTTCTTGAGGAAGCTGGTCATACTGTCTCTCACTCTGCTTTCTCTCTTACACACATGGTGTAATGGTGTAATGTGTTTTCACATTTGTAATTCTTACAGTAGAATAGTAGCACAACATCTGATTGTTCAATTCCTATAAACGCGAAATTACATAATGAAATTATTTTACAGGAACACAATCCATCTGGACAAACTTGTGGGTTAATTGCAATAATTGTTACTGTTGATTAAAGTTCACTTCAGAATTCAAATTTCCTGATAATTCACTCACCCCTGTGTCATCCAGTATGTTTATGTCTTTCTTTCTTCAGTCGAAAAGAAATTAAGGTTTTTGAGGAAAACATTCCAGGATTTTTCTCCATATAGTGGACTTCACTGGGGTACAATGGGTTGAAGGTTCAAATCGCAGTTTCAATGCGGCTTCAAAGGGTCCCAGCCAAGGAATAAGGGTCTTATCTAGCGAAACGATTGCCCATTTTCTAAAAAAAAATAATGTGTGAACTTTCCAACGTGATTACATATGCATGGCACATCGCAGAGCAGTGCAAGATGAGCATTTGTGGTTGAAAAGTATGTTTATTTTTTTTAGAAAATGACTGATCGTTTCGCTAGATAAGACCCTTATTCCTCAGCTGGGATCATGTTGAGCTCTTTGAAGCTGCACTGAAACTGACATTTGGAACTTCAACCTGTTGAACCCCAGTGAAGTCCACTATATGGAGAAAAATCCTGGAATGTTTTCCTCAAAAACCACTTTCACCATCATTACCTATAACAGCACAAGACAAGAATGGTAAAATACATAGATAAAGCATCAATTTCTCAACTAATGCACATCCTTTGGTCTTTATTTTTTTACAGTAGCTCTGAAAATGCTTTTTTGTCTTTGTAAATTCACAGATAATTCTTCCCTCCAGTGCACTGCTAACCGCTATTAACCACTGTGACCGGATCATTGAGTCAGTAAGTGGAACTCAAGAACCAGATCAGTTCAATTCTTGTAAAATCTTTGAAAAAAAGAGAGGAAGAAATATAATTTTTTTTCCTGACTAAAAAATCGTCGTAAGTAGCAACTTCCCAACAGCACTTGAAGCACCATGTGCTGTGCCCAAGGGAACAAGGTTGATAGTTCATGGCTTGCTCCTAAAAGTATCTTAAACATAGAAATAGCAGTAGTTCACCCAAAAATTACAATATTCAGATAATTTACTCAATTTTTTGCCTTTTTAAACTCATATGACTGTCTTCCATGGAACATATATTTGTACTGGTCACTCTTTTCTTTGCAATTAGTAGGAATTGAGGCTCTCAAAGATACTTTTATAAAAGTATTATAAAAGTGGTCTGTACGCCGTCTCATATTCCAAGTCATATGATAAACTTGTATGTGGAACAAACCAAAATTCATGTCATTGTTTACTGATAATCTTCCTTTCAAGTGAGCTGTTAACTAAAGTAATTAGATCACTGAGTCAGTGAGTTAAACTCAAAAACTGATCAGTCCAATTCATTAACGAAACACCAGTTTTGTGAACTGAATCAGCTAAAAGCATCAGTCTCTGTTAGGGATAACTGCATTGAAAAAAAAAAATAAAAAGTTTCTTTAAGTAGTGTTACATAGCTTAGCTTAGCACAAAGATGCTAGCTGTTATCATTGATCTATTGCAAGAACATAGATGTCAGCAGTCCTGAGGCCTTGGACTATTCAAATGTCCTAAACACTGCCACCAAACTAGTAAAAATATGTTCTAAGAATAGTTCACCCAACAACAACAAAGCTGGAGAATCTCACGCAGCCAAAATGAGGATTGTCAGTAACGGTGTTCAGCCTTACATTGTTCAAACCGGAGTCGACACTGATGGAGAGACTCAGGAAGAAGTTACAACTTTTAGAATGCAACTGGACATTTCTGAATGGTTAGTGGATAAATTTATGTAGTTGCTGTGGAGTTGATTCAACTCATCCACTAGCATGTGCCGTCATGTTAATCTTTTGTGCAAATCCAGCGTTGAATTGACCCTCGTTTGTGAAGCAGTCCGGCGTAAAATGACGGCATGGCAACAACACTCTACTACAATAAGTCTTCCTCTTCTAAACATGGAGCCCAACATGGCCTCACCCCCTTTGTTGTGTGTTCTCGGGGACGGAGTTTATGTAAATTTTAGGGTTAGTGATGTCACTAAACCGGGAAGAAGCTTGTTGTAGTCCCTACCAGCCTTTGTTGTAGTCCTTAAAAAGCGTTTTCTGTAAAAGAAAATATCTCCCTTTGCATTGAACTTTGAGTGTCGTAACTTTGCAGATGTTGTTTATGCTCAATCAGCAACATAACACACTAACTAAAGTTAAAAAGTGAAATCATAATCAACCATCCCTTTAAATGAAAGTATGGTATTTATATTATATTTATGTACAGAAGTAGCTATATTATTGCAACCGTAAACACCTCTAATATGCGCGACTTGAGTTTCAGCTGTGTTTGTCATTGCAAGGTGTTGCTAATAAAGGCATTTTGTTGAATAAAGTGAACTTCAACAGATGTCCCGTGCTTAGGCTGAACACTTCGTACAGACCCTGTAAATTGGGACGCACCCCAGTTCATGGAGCTCTCTTCTAACAAGCTGATGATCTGAATCAGGTGTGTCAGATAAGAGAGACATACAAACAGTGCAGAGCAGGGAGGCACGATCTGGAATAGGGAGCCCCTGCATTAAATTATAAAAATGTTATTTTTGAATATTCTCTAAGCATTCAAAACATCCAGTTCCCTTTCAAAGTGCATAGAGTTTCTATGCTGCATCATGGAGTTGACGTTATGGGAGTGCTCCACGTGAGCCGGTGTCTGAAGCACATGTGATACACGCCAATTTTGATTGACTACCGCAGTCAGGTGACGTCACATGTGCACCAGTAGGGTATATAAGGGCGCCAAGAGAGAACATCATCAGCTTCTTTGTCTTCAGGAAACTGTTTGTCGGTGTGTGTATGTATGTATATGTGTGTGTGTGTGTGTGTGTGTGTGTGTGTGTGTGTGTGTGTGTGTGTGCGTGTGCGTGCGTGTGTGTGTGTGTGTGTAATCTTGCTATGTGTTTGTGGTTGGGAATGAAAAAAGAACCATGACAAGCAGTTTTAAGAGATGTGTCACGCCATGTGAGAGATATATAACACCAGACGATACACATGAGCTGTGTGCTCTAGGAGGCTAGCTGTGCTCACCGTGATCGCTTCACATGGGAAAATGTTCCATGAACAATGTATAAATAATGTTTTTGTGCTACCTTTTTGAGAACATAATTAAAGACCAGACAACTTTTTTTTTTTTTTTTTTTTTACATTACTGGGGGAAACATTTGTTCATAACTTTGAACCTTGACACAACATTAGCTAAAGTTCTGAGAACTTTCCCTGTCAGCTGGGCAATCCTGTTCTGCTCATCCAAACCATGCAAAATGCTGCATTCATGCACGTAGGTTGAAAAACAGACACTCTGGGTCTATTTTCTCTTCAGGTAGAGGGCATCAGAACTCAGTAAATCATCTCCCCTTTCTCATACAGCGGACACCAACCCACCCCCTCAGCCCCCACCCCAACATTCATCATGTTCAAAGAGCTGAAGGTTACAACTGTACAGAATCCCAGCTTACAGAGAGGAGCTAACTAGGCAATGAAGCATGCACAGCTCTTCCCGGGTAGTGAGCATTGTCTATCGGTCTAGTGATTCTGTCATATGTCTTACATCACCACTTTGGTTTCCACAGCACAAGAGTTGAAAGTAAATGGACATGCTAAATGTAAAGGGATGAGGTATAGGGTGTGTATAACTTGTGTTGTGTGTCTTATAGTGAGGCACTCTGTCCTGCAGCTTAGTATGGTGAATAAATTAGTTCTCTTTACTCACCTGATGTTTATAGCTGATGTGAACAATTTCTTCCACTATTAGGGGAATTGCAAACTAGGAAACTAGATTTTTTAAGGACATGACTAGGTGTTTTCTACAGACCACAAAAAGCCCACCCCCAAGACTATATGATATTCTGCTTGCTAGATTTGGCTAGGATCCCATAAGATTCAACCATTTTATTTTTCCAACTGGTGAAAGACCACATACAAAATGAATAGTATAGTTTAACAAGCCATGTGATTTGAGGTTTCATTCATAGTCTTGCACACTAAAGTTTAAAATTTATAGGGTTAGGAGTTTGTTCAAATCCCTAAACCATAAGCAATAATTTTTAAAAAAGCATTTGACACCATAAATCATGAAATTGTATTACATAAACTAGAGAGGTATGGAATCAGAGGGGTTGGATTGGACTGGGTGAGTGGTTATTCGAGAAACAGGCAACAATTTGTAGAAATTAGTGAACATAAATCTACATACATGAACATAACTTGTGGTGTACCACAGGGATCGGTCTTAGGTCCAAAACTTTTCATAATCTACATTTGCTGATGATACAAATATTTCCTGATCAGGGGAAAATTAATAAAAATAACCAAAACAAAGATTATGTTATTTGGAAAACATAAAACAAACCATCAAGTAGAACTGAAATTGACAATATAAGTATAGAAAGAATATATGAAAATAAATTTCTTGGTGTGATTTTTAGACCACAAATCCTCCTGGAAACCACACATAAAACACATCGAAGTTAAATTGGCAAACACCATAGCAATTTTGAATAAATGAAGACATATTCTGGACAATAAATCAATGTACTGTATATTCTGTAAAATACACTCATACTACCATATTTGAGTTACTGTGTGGAAATCTGGGGAAACACCTACAAAACCAACCTACAGTCATTATGCACATTACAAAAGAGAGCAATCAGAATCATCAATAATGTTGGATATCTGGAACAGACAAATTCATTAGGGCCCGAGCACCGATGGTGTGAGGACCCTATTGTAATTGCTCAGTCAATTATTCTTCTTCTCCAAAATGAATCGCATTTTTGAGAGCCTAAACATGCTCGAAAACTCATGAAACTTTGCACAAGCATCAGAAGTGGTGAAAATGTCTGTTCTGGGTTTGAGAATTAGGTGTGGCAAAATGGCTTGATAGCGCCACCTACAAATTTCAATTAAGTGCCCTTTGCGCTACATTTCACGTACAAGTATGAAATTCGGTAGACACATGTAACAGCCCAATACCTACAAAAAAGTCCCTGGGTGCAAAATTTGAAAACCCAACAGGAAGTCAGTTATTTTTATTTTCTCTGCAAAATTTTTGCAGTTTTTGCCATTTCCAGATGTTGTACTTATCAAACTCCTCCTAGAGCTTTAATCAGATCAACATCATATTTGGTCAGTCTAATCTAAAGGCCTTTGTGATGTTAAATTGCGAAGATCTTGAATTTCTGCTGAAGGGTGTGTCCGTAGCGGCCTGACAAATTTCGATGTTTCGCCATGAAACAGGAAGTTGTTGTAACTCGGGTATACTGCCCCAAACTTCACATGTAGTCCTGGCCTGAAGACATCTATATGCCAATATACAGTTACAGGCATAGCGCCACCTGCGGGCAACAGGAAATGTCATGTTTTACACTGTGATTAACTCCTCATAGAGATTTAACCAGAACCACATCATATATGGTCAGTCTAAGCTTAAGGCCTTAGCAATGTTAAATTGCAAAGATCTTGAGTTTTCACTGAAGGGCGTGTCCGTGGCGGCCTGACAAAGTCTGATGTTTCGCCATGAAGGAGGAAGCTGTTGTAACTCAGGCATACAATGTCCGATCTGCCCCAAACTTCACATGTTTGATAATAGTCCTGGCCTGATGACATTTACATGGCAATATTCAGTTACGGCCAAAGACTTTGAAATGACTTTGCCATAATTTTCCTATATTTACTCACCCACTGTTCACTGTTTTCCTAAGGCCAACGGATGGTGGTGAGCTCGGGTGCGAGGGCCCTTTCATCACTGTGACTCAAATGAACAGAGCAATGTTTTAAAAACCTTTGGATAGTCAACCTTTAAATGTAGAAAAAGAGTCATCTAAGCTCTAACCAGGTCAGACTAAATGTTTGGTTGTAGTATTTAGGCAAGTGCATGAATATGCACCTCACTGTGTTGACACTCATTTGGTGAGGCTGAAATGCCATAAATATGCAATTACAGTAGATATATAATGCATTGAAATTTCTGAGAGAAAGCAATCTGCTCGTAGTCATCTGGCTCGATGTAGTTCGACCTGATTTCTCTTTCCCCTTCAAGAGGCACTTCCTGGAAGCCTCATCCCATATTGCGCAAACACATCACTCCACTGTGGGGGTGGACAACCCCACCTGCCTCATCTCATCTCCAGATTACCAAAGACTCAGAGAGACAGCCCAACCTGAATGACAAGATTGATTTATGTGAGTTGTTCCTCTGCCCTCAGCATCGGGAGGCTGTTGAGCCTTCCCATTGATAGGCAGCCCCCCTAACCGTTACCTCTCATTGCCATTATTGATCAGGCAGTATTTCAATGGCGCATGACCTGGGACATCTGTTGCAGATTGCCTACTTGTCACTCAGACTGCGGCGAGGTCATGCCCCCCTCGCCACTCCCATGCATTAGACCATCCGTATTATTATTCGCAAGAGAAGCACTCTGGGAGATTGTGTCGACGCATACAGAATCTTCCCTAGCAAAGCGTCTGTGGCTGGCTGCTTCGGTTGGGGGTGGCATGTTGTAGAGGTGGGAAGACAGACGGGCCAGTGAGTAGGTGCCAACACACTCGAGTGACTGGCTTATGTCCGCAGCATATTACTGTAGTGTAGGGTAAGGGACCGATGCCAAGGTCCTGGCCTCTTGTCACTGAATGGATTTACTCAGAAGTGTGAATGTGGCGTACAAATGATAGCTTTGAGGTGGAGGAAGGACAGCTGCGATATAAGTTATGTCTGTCTAACTGTCAGGACATGAATACTGACTCGTATATCTTACTTACATATTTTAATTAAAGGCATTTCTTGTGAAAAAGAAGTACACTTTGACATACTTATTACGGAAATAATATACTTTAGAGAATGTACTTAAGTGCAAACTGAATGTAGTGTTTCTGTACATTGCATGTAATTTATCTTTAAAATGTATAATAGTTTACAATAAATACAATTAGTTGAAATTAGTAGTGATTTTTTGAACAAGTTAAGTAGGCTATTATGGTTGTTGATTAAAAATTAAAAGATTAGATGGGTTCACTCCTCACAAAAATTACATTTAGAAACTTCACTAGAAAGTGCACTTAGAAAGTGCACATTCAAAACATTTAAGCACACTTCAACCAAAAAATAAAACTTCTGTCATCCTTTACTCACCTTCATGTTTTAAACCTGTGTCAAACACAAATTAATAAGTGGTAACACTTTACTTAAAGGGTTAGTTCACCCAAAAATGAAAATTCTGTCATTAATGGTAGCACTTTATTTTACAGTCCTGTTCCCTATGTACATACTATGTACTTATTATAGTTATTACAATAACTGGGCAATAAATAGGTACTAACCCTAAACCTACCCCTAAACCTAACCTTAAACCCTGTAGTTACCTTATATTAACCAGTACTTTCTTAGGTAAGTACACTGTAAGTACACTTAAGTGCAAGTACTGAAAATAAAGTGCAACCTCTAATTAATGACAGAATTTTCATTTTTTCGGTGAACTAACCCTTTAAAGCCTTTATGTATAATGCATTATAAAGGTATTCATAATGTACATGGATTACATGTTTTCATAAATAATTGCAACCAAATTTTAAAAGCATTTTAATATTTGTAGATTCCTTGTTACTTCTGAAATTGGTTGTTTTTCATGTGTTTTTAATGCATTATACTTTCTAATGGTGTAAGAATGAGTAGATAAGTATTATAATGTATCACAGCTGTGGTTACTATTATTCATGAGACCATACAATGCATTATAAGGTGCATTACAAGGAATAATTAATGCATTAAAATACTTGTACAATGCATTAACATAAAACAGAATTCCCAAGGTGTTATTTTGCATGCAATGAAAGTAACCAAGGGTTTTCAAGCTAAAAAAAGGACCAAAATACACCTTAAAATATCACATTATCATATTAAATATCATATTACCCTCCTGCCATATTCAGATATGGTGTGTGAAGACACGTTGTGACAAGTGCATTCGTTCTCATGTGATCACAATGCACCATTTGAATATGTGAATATATACAAAATTTGAGAGTTGTGGTGAAGAGCAGAAGTCAACTATTGAATAATGATTGAATAACAGATAATGAAAGAATTCAAAATTATTATTGAAAAATATAAAAGGGTCAATAATATATGAGCAATATCACACAAGTAGCCGTGCGATATGGCTGTATATCAGCACGGCTGTGATTCGTAAATATCCCTTTGAATGATGACAGAATTATCCCTTCCATGTTAAAATACTTTCTCCTATCTTTATTTAATGTGCAGAGTCAACTATAAGTCAGTCATTTGTAGGTTAAGTTCTGGAAAAGTGTGAACACTGTGACACTTTTAATGATTGTTTAAATGATCTGACAGGTTAACGTTTGTCCAAACCCTCAAAAGATTTGATGAGCTGTCATCAAACACAGGCAGGGTTTAACTCTGTATCTGTAATGTCAAAAGAAGGCCCTGAACGTGAAGGCTTCTGGCAGTGTATATTCATCTCAAGAAGGTAGAGCTGAGGTAGAGTATATGTAGAGTCTTTTGTTTGCATTGAGATCTCAACGGCTATTGGTTAATACTTGTGCTACACTGTACTGGGCTTCACAAAGCTGAAATAGATTCAACACAATTGTGATGTGCTAACTGATCGAATTGGGCTGTAATCACTCTAATCAAAGCCTAATCACTGGTTTTTGCTGGAGTGGTTGCTCTGCTGAGAATAGCTTAATAGAGAGCAGCCATGTCTGTGTTTGTGGTGTTGTTTTGAAAGTCAATTTCAACCTAACATTAGTTTCACCATAACAAGACTAAACAAATGCGATTTTGTCAATTAAAGTGTTAATAACAAAGTTATAATTTTGGTTTTGGGTTCATGTTAGGGTCAGGGGCGCATTAAGATAACCAAAGGCCCCTGGGCTACAGCATTATGGTAGGCCACCCTACCCCAGATTAAACCATTTTTTAGCTTCCTGCCAATTATTTATGTAGAAATTTATCTTGCTGATAACATTTAACATTTACAACACTGTATGTATGCTGCATAAAAATATGGGTCAAATAGGTGCATATTCCAATTCACTCTTTGCCAGTAGGTGGCGCCTGTGGAGCAGCATAATTATTGCGGTTACATAAACAAAGCAGCGGTGCTCTTATAAACAATACATCAGTGTTTCCCAGTCCTTTTTTTTTTTTTTGGGCCATGGCACAGTTTTGATAAATCATGATACAAAAGATGAAGCGCTATGCACATGATATTTAAAACAGTATATTTGCTTCAACTAGATGGCAAATAGCAGACTAAGAATATTCTCCGCTCTTCAAATACAGAAAAACAATAGCCTTAATGGACATGTTTTTTGAGTAAAGAAAATGCTTACTCAAACATCATTTCTTTATTACCCTTGCACTGCACACAAGCAGAGACTGTCCACACTGTGGGTAGCTTATTCTAAATGGAGGCAAGGCGGAGTTGAGGTTTGACTGACAGTTTGAGGAGCCAATGGAGTTACGAGGATTAGTCACAACCTCTTTTAAAAGCCTTTAATTGGTTAAATAATTGTAAACCCCACATACAGACATAAAGGATGACCAATAGCATTAGTTTTATAAAACAAAAATGTTGAAATATATAGACTCAAGGTTTTGGCCTGACAGCGATGATATATTCTCATTTGCATTATTTTTACATTTTTTTTTGGAATTCGATCATTTTCATGGCACACCTGACAACCTGTATGGTTTGGTTCACACAGCAGGGCTTTGCTGAAAATGCAGTTGATATTCCTGAAAGTTTACGGGTGTGTGAGTTTGTTTAATGCTGTTGTCACTGCTGCAAACTCCCATATATACGAATAATATTTGAAAAATATAATTTCCGTGCAGCCAGTAGGCCCCTCCCCAGTGTAGGTCCCTGGGCTTCAGCCCATGGAAGCCTGTGCGTTAATGCTCCTCTGGGGTGCGTTTCCCAAAGCGAACAATGGTCGCAATTTCCGTCGTTACCAATAGAGTTCAATGGGACTTACGACCATAGTTCACCAACGATGCTTTCGGGAAACGCACCCCGGTTTGGTCCTACTTGGACAAGACTACTTTTCCCCGCTTGAGAAAATGTATGTTTTGCAGGCATATTATGTGATTTAATCTCATCCAAATCAAACATGTTCTTCAAAAAAAAAAAGTCACAACGCAAACAAACTAATCCTATTTAAAAAATAATGCTTTAATCATAAATCTGTTCTTTTCCTTTCAAACCATAATGTTAAAGGGTTAGTTCACCCAAAAATGAAAATTCTGTCATTTTCTCACCTTCATGTCGTTCCAAACCCATAAGACTTTTGTTTATCTTTGGAACACAAATGATGAAATCTGAGAGATTTCTGTCCCTCCATTGACAGCTACGCAACTTTGACGCTACAAAAAGTTCATAAAGAGATTGTAAAACTAATCGAACAAATTTTCTGAAGAGACTCAACTGAACCTGCTTGACGCCTGAGAACAAACCTGAGGCTCAATCGTGCTGCCTATCACATAAGAATGAACCTCATTGGTTCTCAAACATGCTTGAGCTTCCGTTTACCACAAATGATGTGTGCACTGATCAATGTTTATATGTGAATAAAAGCCTAAAATCAATCTGTTCATCATACACTATAAAGCAATTGAGTCTCTTCAGAAAATTTGGACTAAACTGCTCAATTCATATGAATTAGTTTTACGATCTCTTTATGAACTTTTTAAGGCATCAAAGTGTCATTTGCGTAGTTGTCTATGGAGGGACAGCAATCTCTCAGATTTCATCAAAAAGATCTTCATTCGTGTCCCAAAGATGAATGAAAGTCTTACGGGTTTGGAACGACATGAGGGTGAGTAATTAATGACAGAATTTTCATTTTTGGGTGAACTAACCCTTTAAGGCTAATGGTGTTTATGTTTATTCAGCATCACTGCACACCTTTGTATCTCTGTGCAGTGTTCAGAGCAGGTGGCCAAAAGGAAGAGCTTGCCAACTTCTGCCGTAATGAAGCACACCTGATGCGTATACTGCCTTCCCACCATCAGAGTAGAGGTATGATGCAAAATAGTTTGGTTACCACTAAAACCACATTTTTGATTTCAAACCACAATTAATGCTTCATTCCAATGTGTGGTGATAAGCTAATATATTTTTTGTATTATTATTTAGTATATTAGTAGATTATTTAGTCACGGTATGGGCGAAAATATTCAAAAGCGAATAGAAAAGAAATAAATTCTAAATGAGCAAATGTTCATTGCTATTGAATTTTAGTGTAAAATATGTACTTAATGCTTGATATGTGTAAGCATTTAATTATTATTATTATCAGTGTTGGGGGTAACGCATTACAAGTAATGCAAGTTACGTAATCATTACTTTTTTCAAGTAGTAAAGTAACGCATTACTTTTAAATTTACAACACAAGATCTGAGTTACTTTTTCAAATAAGTAACTTTGATTTCCCATTTATTGACTGACAGCTCTCCTATTTATGTTTCATTTTTTGTTTTTTGTTGAAGAGTGCTGAACTTTCATGTCTGAGTTGCGCCCTCTACTGTACAGGTGTGAATTTGCATTTCCTTCAGCCTGAGACTTATTCATTTCAGGGCCTTTACATTTGCCAAAAATAGAATAAAATAATTTTTGCCCAGCAAGCCCAGCTTAGATGAGAAAAAGTAACGCAAAAGTAATGTAATGCATTACTTTCCATAAAAAGTAACTAAGTAATGCAATTAGTTACTTTTTAGGGAGTAACAAAATATTGCAATGCATTACTTTTAAAAGTAACTTTCCTCAACACTGATGATGATTATTATTATTATTATCACATTGAATGGGAATTTTTGAATTTTGCCCAACTCTTCTGGGAAATCACAGAGACCTAGGTTCAATTCCTGAATTATTGTACATTGGAATCTTTTTCAATAAAGTAGCAGACACAATTGATTTTCACTCACTTGATTAATTTGACCTGTACTGTATGGTCTTTTAAACATAATATTTATTCCTCACCATGTTGATGAGACTCGTGTGCAGGCAGATAGCAGAAGACTGGCAGTGAAGCTCAGCACAGGGAGCTGTTCAGTGATATGGGTGGCTGGAATTTACATTTTTCCTTCTTCCCTCTTTGTATTATAAATTTGGTTTTGACAGCCAGGAAAAAAAGTTTCAGTGCTCTTTATGGCCAATTCATCTCTAATGAGGCCTCAGCACTGGCCTCCAATACAATAAAATACTTGACCTTTCAGTGTTTTAAGAATAAAGTCTTTTAGAGCTTACAGAAACATATTGCATTTAATCAACAGGTCTGGAATGACCTTATGATTACAACACATTTCTCTTATAGAAGTAATGCAAGCTTATACAATGCCCGGTCTGCCTAACCAGCCTCTAAACTGCCCCTGTGTAACTAATTTGAGTGTAGCATATGTGTTGAATTCATTTGAACTGTAGGTCACGTGTGGTGCAATGCACCATGGTGTGTGCTGGCGATGCGACAGCTTTAGCAGGTGAAGCTATTACCAGCACAGTCGGCCCGCTGCATACACCTGCCTCCCGCTCGGCAGGTGACACTGGGAGGAGAAGCTGGACACTGTGGGAACAGGAAGGACATCAGTAGGAGAAAACATTTAGCATCACAGGGGGAACAGTAAAGCCTTCCTATTTAACAGCTAACATGGGATCTCACTGAAGATTGCCTCAATTGTGTAGCCTGCTGTAGAGATGCATGACTGCTTTCGTACCATTGAGTAAATGGGCCTGTGTGTGCATGTGTGTTTACTGTAGCTGTACAGTCTGCTTTAGCAGTGTAATAGCATCTTTTTAGATCATGTACACACATTAAGTAAATTAGAAAATTGGATTATATGTTTGTAGGGGTGGACGATATGAGTAAGCAATAAGATACGAGAGTCTAAGCATTTGTCTTGTTGATCTGTCATGTTTAAAGACTGATGACAGGATCCTGGCACCCTCATTTTGTGTTTTGTTCTTGGGTTTTGGTGAGCACATCAAATGCACTCTCTTCTTTTTGTTTTGTGTTTGAAGCATGGGCTCTTGTTTCGAACACTTCTGTTTGTTTTTGGTTCTAGTGTTGTGATCTAGATGTTCATGCTGCATGTCATGTCTTCTGTTGTGAACACATGGCATTGGTTGTCCATTCCTTTGCCATGTGCTCTTGTCTGTCAGGGGGTATTCCAGAAAGCAGGTTTATCTTAAAGACTTTGGGCCCTATTTTAACAATCTAAGTACATGGTCTAAAGCACACGGCGCAAGTGCACTTAGGGCGTGTCTGAATCCACTTTTGCTAGTTTAATGATGGGAAAAATGGTCAGCGTGCACGGCGCATGGTCTAAAAGGGTTGTCCCTATTCTCTTAATGAGTAATGTGTGTGTTTTGGGCATAACGTGCAATAAACCAATCAGAGTCTCATCTCCCATTCCCTTTAAAAGCCAGTTGCGCTCATGCCATGGGGGATTCGCTATTTACATGGCGAAATTTGCAAGCGGAAAAACTGAACGCTTCTCTAGTGAGGAAATGGATCTGCTCATGCTCAAGGTTAAAGTGTGCAAGCAGACCATCTATGGGACAAGCCGGATTTCACCAAAGCATTTTTATCTTTATGCACACAATAATAATCTTTTACATTATAATCCTTTTATTTTTAATATTTGGCATGTTTGTGTGCTGCTCTGTGTGTGTAACAAGCAGAGTGTATGCGCGCCTGTAGGTGCATATTACCAACACGCTCTTTAAATAACAATATATATAATATATAACTTTAGACCAGGTTTCAGTTGGTCAATGGCGCAGTCAATTTCAGTTGCCTCAAAATAGCAACACGCCAACAATGCGCCTGAACACACCTCGTTTTCAGACCAGCATGCTCATGGGTGCACAAATGGGTGCAAATGCATTTGCTATTTAAACAACGTGGCGCAGGACATGAAAATGATAACTGCGTTGGGCTGAAACTAGCAAAAAACACTTGCGTCACACCTGGCGCCACATTGTGCCGGGTGTATGATAGGGCCCTTTAAGTGTTAGTATCTGCATCAAGTGAGTTTAGATTGCACTACACTGCTGACAATAATAATTGCCCCTTTCAAAAGATTGTGATTTTGTTCTTCTTTTTTATTTTTCCTTAACAGCTTCCACTCTCTGTTGTGTAGCGATAACATAATATTACTTATGTAAACAGTTTCTAGTATTTCAAAAATAAAAATGTCCATATTCAAAATGCGTGCCCATTACCGCAAAGTGCAACAGTTACGGTGTGGTGCTTGGCAGTGGTCAAAATGGATTTATAAAATGACTTTTGGATTGATCCTTTCTTGTAACCTCAAAGACGTTTGGATGGCATTGACCCTTCACAAAGACAAGGCCCCTTTATTTACTTTTGCTTTGTCAAACAAGCATTGCTGCTCTCATGCCACACGTCATGTTCTCACAGAATCAAAAATACATTGCAGAGAAAAGAGGACACTGACAATGTGCCAACAGACAAGACAGAGCAGGTTGCTTTTGTCTCAGCTTTCAAATTTTGTCATTTTTTTAACAATAAATACCGTTTTGTGGCTCTTTAATGTGTCTTGACAGATCGCTGTAGCATCTCAGTTCAAGTGGCACGTGAACCGATCATCTCTTCCTACTAGTAATAAACATGATTTAACATCAGACGGTATGTTGTTTCAACTGCAGAAAGAGTTCAATACACACCATTTTTTAAGTTCGGGTCCACTGACATTAAAGGTTTAGTTCACCCAAAAATGAAAATTCTGTCATTAATTACTCACCCTCATGTTGTTCCAGACCCGTAAGATCTTCGTTCATCTTCGGAACACAAATTAAGATATTTTCATGAAGCTTTGAAGCTTTACGAATCTTTTGTTTCGAATCAGTGGCTTGGAGCGCATATCAAACTGCCAAAGTCACGTGAACTATTGAAATTTCGAAACACTTATGACGTAACAAAGCCTCGTTTACTGAAATCATGTGATTTTGGTGCTCCGAACCACTGATTCGAAACAAAAGATTCGTAAAGCTTCGAAGCTTCATGAAGCAGTGTTTTGAAATCGCCCATCACTAGATATTGTTGAATAAAGTCGTTTTTTTTTTTTTTTTTTTTTTTGCCGTACAAAAAGTATTCTCATCACTTTATAATATTTAAGTTGAACCACTGTAGTCACATGAACTGTTTTAAAAATGTCTTTAGTACCTTTCTGGGCATTGAAAAAGGAAATGATCTTGCTGTCAATGGAGGCCTCACTGAGCCATCTGACTTTATCAAAAATATCTTGTATTCTGAAGATGAACGAAGGTCTTACGGGTGTGGAACGACATGAGGGTGAGTAATTAATGACTGAATTTTAAATTTTGTGTGAAATAACCCTTTAATTTATTAACTCTCCTGTGTTTGTTTGTTGGACAAAATGGCGGATTCAACATCATGATTTGGTCAGATCGCCGGTCAATCAAACTCCTGGTGAAGGGTGAATTAAATTACCACACAACCTTGGTGTTTGTCAAAAACAGTAAGTAATTCAGACGCAAACTTTTACACTGACTAGGCCCTGTAAATGTTAAAATTTCCTTATGTTCCCGTTGGTAACATTTGCCATCCAAATAGGGCTAAATTCCACTCAAAAATTCAAAAATTGTGTTCAGCATGCGCTGACTGATGGAGTTTTGTAATATTACTAACAAACTATAGACACAATGTAAAAGAAGATATTCATAGTGCAGTGTAGAAAGCTTCAGTGATTGATAATGATAGTTTCGCGAGAGTGCAGAACTCAATCGTTGAGGTGACAGCCTCAGTCATCATAAGGGGAGTGATCTTTTTCTTCATTGAAATGCTAGCGTTGCTTTTAAAACCCTTCTGCAAAGCGTCACACTAAGCGATTCAGGTATATTGTCTGTTAAAGCCCTTGGAGAGAAGAGGGGGCATAATGATAGCAGGTGGGGTTTTGTGTGATGTTGACCATTGAATATAGATACAATGGCTAGATTATACTGAGATCCCGACTACCTCGGAACCAGATAATAACCAATCACAAATGTGTTACACTTGTCTTTTCAATGCAGTGGACAGGTAGCAAGGTAATGCCAAGTGTAAACACGACCACTGAGTCTTTCAAATGGTTGCTAGCAGTGTTTGCAACAATACGTCCAATGGACTAGTCAAAACAAGTCTTATATGGTGGCTCTAATTCACTCTACAACAGCACGCCAGTTGGTTTAGGGAGGTAAAGACAGCTCAATCCCATGTAGAAAGGAGGTGGATGAGGGGAATGAAAACAACATGACTTGATTTGCATGTTTGGGGGGATGGGTTGTATGGGGTCTTGAGAATTTATCTGTGTGCTTATACTGTGAGCAAAAAAACAGCGTAACATCATGACATTGTGTAAAATGTAAGTAAATCATAATGGGGCTGAAGCTGAAGGAGAATAAAGAGAAAAAACAAGGCATGTTCTAGAGAGACAGCAAGCATGAGCCTGTTTGACTCGAGCTTTTGATAGTGTTGCCATGGTGACCAGGAGCAAATCTCCCAAGCGTCGTCATCAGCATGACTCTTCCCGTGGAAACGGGGGGATAAAAATAGACGTAGGACCAGAGAACAAAGGCCTATTTAAGAGGGAACGAGAAAACGAAAGGGAAATGGAAAAAACAGGCAATGATGAAAAAGATGTCATGTCTGACTGGTGCTAAAGCGTGGATGTAAAGCAGACAGGATGGATGAACTTTTAAAATGGCGGCCCTTTGATTGACAGGAGAAGCTGAGCTGCGGGGGGCAGGAAATCCCGTTGTTAGCGCAGCCCATTTTAAAGCAGCAGAGCTGTCGGTACTGGCACGGCCACCTCCTGTGTCTATACCGCTCCCACACAAATGCTCACTCCATGTGGAGGAGAAAAAACATTGGTGGTAAAGCTATGTTCTGCTGTTTAGCATTTTCATACAATTTCCGCATTCTGTTTACACATCATGATGTAATAGCAGCGTGTGATATATTGATTGCAGTACTATGCAGAAAGCTTTGGTACATGTGAGGAAACAAGGCCTATAAAATAGCGCAATCTCATATTTTACCATAGAAGCTCATGGGGTCTTGCCCACCGCTGGGGCGGCAAATGCAAAATCACAGCCTCCCTCAGTGTCAGCAATTATTTAACCATGCAGATCAGTAATTACACATGTGTAATTATTGCCTGTCAGTCAGTCGCCACGATTTCCATAAAGGTGTGTAGGTACACAATACATTTTGGTTTAAGGCCAGGGCTTGACTGTGGTTCTTAAAGAGGCATTATTCATGCAATTTCATGTCATCCCACGATACACAAAAGAGTGGTATCACTTTATTTTACAGTCCTGTTTCACATAAACATACTATGTACTCATTGTAGTAATGACACTAAGGGGCCGTTCACACAGAATGCTTTTTTTCCATTCCAATGCACTACTTTTCCATTGTTTTTCTATGTAAACACGTGCTAGACGGACGCGTATGACCGTTGCGCTCACGTCTTTTGTAGAACGGTGTTCTAAAAACACGGCGCTCAAGTTAAAATCAGTTCAACTTTTAAAAAACGCATCTCGAGACCTTGCATTTTTCCCTATTCCACTGCCTGCGTCTCACATTTTTCAAAGAAAAAACACGTTCTATGTGAACGAGCGCTAACTATATTTCTGAATCTTTTGAAGATTTTCAGTGGTTAATGATCAAATGTTGCGCTGCATTAATAAAATCTGTGTTTTATATACACTGCCAAACAAAAGATTGAAATAATATCTATATATATATATATATATATATATATAGGGCTGTCAAGCGATTAAAATTTTTAATCGAATTAATTCTGTTATGTGGCGATTAATTAATCTAATTAATCGCAAATTAATTGCACATCAAATTTGGCTGATAAATTACTCCCAAAAGATAATTTAAAGTCATTATTGTGTAAAGCATCAATAGATATTACAAAAAGTACCTTCAGCAAGAAATATTTTATTTGATTCAGCATAGAATTTATTACACATACATTTTTGGACCATAAGGTTGAGTAAATGAGGACTGAATTTTTTATTTTTTTTATGAAATTATACTCTAAATAAGAAACTAAAGCTACCAGTAGCTGGCAGTAAATTTTTAATGATTCATTCATTCATTCATTCATTCATTCCATTAGTTCAAACAGCTGATTCATTCACATTCATTCAGGAATTAAAGTGTTAGGCATTTTATTATGCATTAATAATTTTAACATGTTATTTTTTACCATAATTAATGAATCTAATTAACGTGTTAAATCGACAGCACTAGTATATATATTAGTTCACCTAAAAATGAACTTCAGACAAGGAATGACTAAAAGTTAATATTCTGTTCTAATTTAGCTTCGGTACTCCCTCAACCTAATACCTCATGGCTAATGTGTAATTATCAGCTCATTTACCTTTTAAATCTGACCTGCTCTCGCTTTTAAGGACAGCGAGGATCCTGATGTTGGGGTAACTCCTGGGGGAAGAGTCCCAGGTCTCTCCGGGCCCGGCGTGGCAGCTGGCCTGACTGTCGGCATGCGGCTAATGGAATGCCTAAACCCATCTGGAACTCTCCTCATCCTCCCTCCCGCCCATTCCCAATGCCAGCTCAAGCTTCCATACGCCCACCTGAGTCTCCTAGGATTGCCCGAAACATGGCGTAGCCCACTGAGGCCACTGCAGTGTGGGGGTCTGGCTAAATACGGAAACCCGGCTCGACACCTGAGGAACAACTGAAGCACAGAGTCACTCCTTGCACGGTTTATATTTTTATTTTATTGGACAATAATAAATTTAGTACATGGTATTTATTATATTATTAAATGGATAGTTCCTAATATTTTATGAAGTAAAATACTACTTTTTTTTGAAGAATATTGCATATACTACCCAGCAGTGGCAGATGCAGAAAGTGGAAGATGATTGAGCCTCTTAAAGTGTGGGTGAGCCCAAATAATTAGACCCCCCCTCCACCCCATTGTGATGCAACGTGCTACAATGAACTCCACATCATCAAGCACTCCTTCAGAAAGACAAATGTTCCAGTTTATAAAGTTTAATTTAATGTGTCTAGTGTGAACAGCCTCAAATAGTTGTGGCGCGTCACGTCACAAAATGCTCCTGGTGCAGATTGGATGGATTTATTATAAGCGATTTGCTTGCATTCGCTCTAGACTGAATGTTGCTTACTTATTTGCTTATGAAATGGACGTGGGCCATGTGCGTGTAAACCTCACTCCCTGATCTCAAGAGGAGCTCTAGGGACTGATGCAAGAGACTGCGGTCTTTAGCCTCCTCGTTAGAGCGCCCAGCTCCCATGCCGGCAGGACCAGGGTTCGAGTCCTGCTTAGAGTGGGCGGTTCAAACAGGAGGGGTTACATTGGTGCCGTGACCCGGATGGGAGTGAGGTTTAGGGGGCGAGTGTAATGGACGTAGGCTGGTAAGAGCTGTGCGTGTAAACCTCATTCCCCTGATCTCAAGAGGCACTCTAGAGATTGTGGTCTTTAGCCTCCTTGTTAGTGAGCCCAACTCCCATACCGGCGGACCCGGGTTTGAGTCCCGCTTAGAGCAGACGGTTCGAACAGGAGGGGTTACACTTATTCATGACATATAGCAACACAGCTAAAAGTATTCCTCATATTTTGGACCTCTTATTGTCTTTTAATATAGTCTACTTCTGCTTGTTGAGACATGCATTCTCAAGCCCCCGTAAGAGCTGTGTTTGTGATGTTTAAGTTGGGAGAGGCTCATGCTCGATACGCGGAAATGCCGTTTGCAAGGTTAGTTTATTTTTTAAATTCTGCTAGGTGCCACTAGTGTCGCAGAAACTACGTACATCACCTAAATGCAACTCTAAATGCACATTGCGATCAAGTGTGAGCAGCCGCCACGTGAAAAACATGAAAAATAAAAACAAGGCAGGAGAGAGAGAGGCAGAACTATATTACGAAGAGAAATCACAATGTTGGAATGTTATGTACATTTCAGAAAACCCCTTGCTCACAAATATTAAACGCAAAAATTGCATAACCATGCCACGACGGGCCAGACTAAAAACCTACCCTTAGCTTACCTAGTATGGCTGATGTCTGTTCTAAACAAGTCGGAGTTGGCTGGGTTTTGAATTTAAAGCCCTGGGTATGCTTCGTTTTTTTACACTGTTGCTAGTGTAGCGCACAGTTGAACGCACAGCCTTGGAAGGTATACTTCATTCGACTCGTACGTATTCACAGGTGTTCGACGCATGCGCAGTTTTGAGCAATCTCTCGCCATGAGTTACAACCCATGTAATCATCTTTGTATTCTTTCATACTAGAGGTGTACAAATGAGGGTACTTTCAAACCTTTTTGCACAATCTCTCATCTATGTAGGCCTCGATTGTCACTTTAGCTTGCATGCGTTCCGGTCAGTTCTGTTTATGGAGCTTTTCTTCAACTACCTTGTGAATCGACGCCCACAGGGCATGGTTGCCACCTTGTGAATAAACTGATTACGCATGTGCAACCTGCGCGTACAAAGTACGTGTGGTTACAAAAATCCGGTGGTGCGCGTACACTTCTGATGGCGAAATTCGCATCATGCACTGTACGCTGACCCTCGCGTACGCGTAAAATATCAAAAATACTTTGGGCTTTAGACATTAATAATATCATCGTAATTCTAAGTGTCTGTTAGTTCTCTTTCAAAAGAAAAATGTCAAGTTACTACGCCGTCCTGTCATCTTTGTGTAGACATCTTTCATTCTTAAGTCATAGCGATTTTTGTAATAACATGAAAAGGGCACTGTTAGTTGGAATTCGGATATTGGCGCGAAGAAGAACGTAACGTTACTACTGCCATGGCATAACTGAAGAGACAAATTAGCATATTCTTATTAATATTAGGATAGAGTTCTAATACATGATAAAACAAATCACATTTAAAATAATTATCAAAGAATTGTTAAATGTTAGAAAATTGTATTATTGAAAATAATGTATTTCCCTGGATCTGACCGTGTGGGGAAGCTATCAATCTCACCCATAGATCTGTCCCAGATAATGTAATGAAATTGATTCATTAGTACTTCACTAAATTATAAGAATTAAGATATTGTATTCATTCATTCATTCATTCTGTATTTTAAAGATGAAGTGTATAATTTGGTAACACTTTAGTATAGGGAACACATATAAACTATTAACTACAACTTTTCCCTCAATAAACTCCTAATTTACTGCTTATTAATAGTTAGTAAGTTAGTTGTTAAGTTTAGGTATTGGGTAGGATTAAGGATGTAGAATAAGGTCATGCAGAATAAGGCATTAATATGTGCTTAATAAGTACTAATAAATAGCCAATATTCTAGTAATATGCATGCTAATAAGCAACTAGTTAAAAGACCCTAAAATAAAGTGTTACCTATAATTTCTACGCCACTAGCCTCACCAAGTGGAATCACAAAAATAATTGTTTTCAAATAATAATCTAATGCCACTGGTTGAGTCAATGTTACTGTGTCAGGCTGGGTTTACCTTTGTCAGAGGAATTAACTAGTTATTGAATGCCTTTAAGTAGTAAGCTTAATTACCTGATGCTCTTTACTCATAAACTAATAAACCACTGTGATCCAATTAGAATGCTTAAAGACAGTTGTACCTCATTCATGTAAAATGCAAAATAATTCATCCTCCCATGGGGGTCTGGGTGAGCGCTGGCCCTATTTCTCTGTCTGATTTATGGTGGACATCTCTCTGCACGCCAGACGCCTGGAGATATAATGATCGTCCTGATGTGGGTGCTCTACTTTCCCATCTCCCCCCTCAGCATGAACAAACCACAGCGCCTCCTTCTCCTTCTGTGCCTGTCATGAGCTCTCTCTCTTTGTCGAGCTTCAACGTGCCTGAACACTGCCACCTGCTGGCCAGTTTCCTTTCTGACAGCCCAGTGTGTTGTTAGCTGCGGTTTAGATCATGTGTGATTTGACAGTGTTGTTTTGATTTGAAGTCTAATCATCAGAGCTGGTCCAGAATCAGTTTATTAATGCATTTATTATTATCATTATTATTATTTATTACAATACATTTAGTAACACTTTACAATAAGGTCCTATTAGTTGAGTTTAGTTGATGTGTTAACTAAAATCAACTAATGATGAGCAATTAATTTGCTACAGTATTTATTCATATTTGTTAGTGTTAATTAATTAAATAATTACAGCTGTTTTGTTATTTAAAAAAAAAAATGTATATGTAATAAATATGTAATAAATGTTTTAGAATTTCTTTTATTAGTTCATTAACTAATGTAGTTAACAAATACAACCTTATCATGAAGTATTACCATACATTTTTTATAACCACTAACTTTTTTTGCCCTGGTTAACTAACAAACTAGCTAACTATATATAACATTATTAGTTCTATGATTCATTGGGCAACATCAGATGCTTCAATTTTTATCCATCTTTTATCTATCTATCCATTTATTTTCTAAACCACTTAAGGTCATCCCAGCCTGTGCTTTTAATTCTTATGTAAATCCATATTTATATATACTACATACCCTTTCTGCAAATGTTATCTTGTATTTGTGCCTTTGTGTACATATGCTATTTTATTATACTGTCTTACTGCTGTGCCTCTGCAATCTTCTGCTACAGAAATCAAATTTGTTGTGTAGGCCTAAGTGGCGAATAAAGCTCTTTCTAATTAATACTTTCTAATGTTCTTGTTTAAAGGGTGTTTTGATATTTTCACTGAAAACAACAAGACAGCATTTGCTGCAGTTAAAAGTCAATTCAGCAACACAAATCCTATATTTTTGCATAACAAATAGACCTCAAATAAGGTTAGAAATACACAATCACACGAGTGAGCCCCATGGGTTTATCAGTGACACATCAGTGAGCATTTTTCTATGTATAGCAACAGACAAACATCTAATTCTGCTGCAGTACCACTCATCTCCTCCAGGGTGTCTCAAATATCCGTCCTCTGTAAGACAAGGCATCCATCACTCTGGTTTTCCTCCTTGCTCTTCACGTACTCACTCTTGTCCACATGGTCCTAAAGTCGGTAGGACGATTTTTTCGATTTTTTTAGCTGGGCTTTATGGGGAGATTGAAGCTTGCGGGCCAATTTAGGCTCTCTGTAATCTTCTAGCCAGCACTTCATGCAGAGGTGCCAGACAGAAGGGCCGTCCCTCAGTGTGCTCGATAAGAGGTTATCTGCTTAACCATGCAGAGGGACCGAGCACTGAAAAGTCAGACAGGCATATAGATGTTCACAGACATACTTTTTAATCCCTTCCAAAATGAACACATCTGTTTGTTTGTTTTTTCTTTCTCACAAGCTCTGTAGAAATTATGAAGTGAATACCTAACTTCCTAACTTGTGCATCCTTTGAGATTTGAATGTCCGTAATTGCAGATTGAATTTTCACAGGGCATCCCCTCATTTATTTTGACCTTTGTTGAATACCATAATGCTAATTCTCTTGCTGTGCGCGATCCTTCTGACTGCCTGGTGCATCTTCATTATGGATTTAGACCTTTTTGCTAACATTCCGGGTCAAATAACAGTTAGTTGTTCAAATACTGCCTGCTGGCATCCCATTAAAAAGTGAAACATGAAATTAATCAATACAGAGAGTCACAAACTGCTCGAAATGGCCATTTTAGTAGCAGCATCACCTAAGACCCCCATACTATTAAATTATTTCCCTTAATTATGTATATAATACCATATGCAAATCCAAAAGCACATGACCTTCTGTAGTGCCCACATGATAACAATAACAATAGATCCCTATACGTTTCAGATGGGTTCCATGTTCTAAACAACGTTTAAGTTAAAGTTATTAACATAGGACTTTGATATGGCTGGTAAGGTAGGTCATAAGCTCTGGATGATTTTTTAAAACCTTACATATATTGACTTGAATATATATTTGACTCTATGCAGCCAAATGAGCTCACTGCTCAACATTTAAATAGCTGGTTAGCATTTACTATATAGCACAGGGGTGCAAAACTCATGCTGCGTCCCAATTCGCCTACTTATACTATGCCCTGAAAGTATGTACTTGTGTGTAGCAGAAGAGTAGGCAAGCTTTGGGACATACTAACTGCGTCTTTAACAGACAGCTCTGTCGCTTAGTTACGTGCATCCTGTCACCGTTTAAACTGCCCTGTCAATCATCTTGTCACAGTTAAAATCCTCCACATTCAATTTAATTTAATTTCCTATCGTTTCAAAGAGAAATGAAGTAGCACGTTAATCTGGCAGTTGTGGGTCTTTCATGCAGAGAACTCTCCTCATGTGTTTGCAATTTGCATAATGAAGCATTTAAAAGTTAATGACCAAACATATCATTACAAAAGTTCACAATGCTGTAACAGATGAAATATAATGTGGATAACATTGAATAAATATCTTTTCGTCAAGTTGGATACTGATTATTAATCACTCAAACCCCTTTATCTAAACCTAATTAACCATAGTTTTTGCACATTTGCCATGTTTGTAGTTTTTAACACTTTTTAGTTGTTTTTGTAGTTATACAAAATAGGTTGTGGGAAATATTAGTCGTTAGAGTGTGCACAGATCTGACTGTAACCGGAAAAAGTAGACCATACGGGTATCTTTGGAATACTCATTTCAACATACTATGATTCTAATTCTAATTTCGAATACTATTTAGGACAGATAGTATGCGAATTAGGACGCAGCATCAGTTCCTGGAGGACCACAGTCCTACATAGTTTCAGTTCCAACCCTGTGTCAACACACATACCTGTAGTTTTCAAATAAGCCTGGAGGACTTGATTAGCTGGATCAGGTGTTTAATTAGTTTTGAAGTTAAACTCTGCAGGGCTGATAGTTTTGATATCCATGCTATAGCAGTTTGCAGTGCGCTTCAGAGTTCCTCTGATACCCTACACCTTCCCCAGCTCCACCTGCATAGATCTGCTACATGCAATTTTATATATGCTATTTGTGCTGAAGCAGTATGTCTTACATGCTCACGGCAGCATATCAGTGTTTGTATTGGCAGTAGCAAGTCCCTATACTTGCTCTGCAGCAACAATAATCTACAACAACAGCAATGATTGTCATATCCATTACCATGCTAAAAGAGTTGTCATGATAGAATATCTATACAGATAGATAGATAGCGGGAAAACTAGTCCAAATAGGGTTAAATAACAACTTATTCTGAACCTAAATAACAACCTAATACCCAATCATGAAATGACAGGCATCCTACATTAACTCACAGTGGCGCCTGCAGCTGTACCATGAGCACTACAACTGACCTGAGAAATGTTCTCCCTGCAAATTTTTTTAAGTAGTTATGTGTGTGTCCCATATTTCTGAACCAGTGATGCCAATCATTCGTGAATTATTCATTCTTTTGAGTCAGTTCTTTCTTTTCTGTGAATTGGCCAAATGGGTTTGCAAAATGGTATGAATCGATTTGCATTAGTTTGGACAGCTCTCTCACTAATTCAAACGAAACGGTTTCTTAGTCAGTAAAACAGACAGTAGGCCTAACGAGATACTTAAAGGCACAATATGTAAGATTTTTAGATATCCAAAACCACTAGAACAATGTTATATATTTTGTTGACTTGCACTTACATTGTCCCAATCATTTCCAACAATGTTTAAATCCAGAGAAATCAGCAATTTTATCCAGGACACGGAGCATTGCGTCACCTGTCAATGACGTCATATGCGCGGTACCTTCGATTTCCAGTTTGACTAATATCGATCTAGATTACTGCAAGAAGTCTCTCATAGCAGCCACCGAGTGAACGCACAGAGTTACGTTATAATATAACTTTCAACACACTCAAATGTACTTAGTATGATTGTTTGAACCATGTAAAACAGCGCTGTGTTACCTCACATGCGCAATGAAAAGAGCGGAAGAGGCTGACTGCAGCATAAGCATAATAAAAGCACAGCTGAACTCGAGATCGGTGTGCATCACAGGTACCTCTCACTAGCATTCGCTCCAGCGGCCTCGTCCCGCTCCCACGGCTCTCGACCCGTCCTGCTTCATATCACCGTAACGTCAGTAAAAGTTTAATACATTAGCTCATAAACATACTTTCTGCCTGAGTCAACTCCCATGATTCTATGCTCATTCACAGCGTCATCAAGCTATGAATTTGTTTTGAATAAGCGACCTCTAGTGGCGAAAATTACATATTGTGCCTTTAAGAACACAGAACAAACAGAGCTGGATAATCTGAATATTCACCTAGAAACAATTTAAACAAAAGGCTATTTTTTGAGAACTTTAAGAAAATTGCCACTGCTGTGTCATGTAAATAAGCAGACATTTACAGTGAAAGCATGTTTGTGCCCACCAGCACTTTTTCAGTTGTTTTCTTATGAGACTAAGCGATAAAAAAGACACCTTCGTTGCTCTTACTGATCGTTTAGTCAGAAGAGCCTCAAGTCTTATAGAAGTGCGTAATAGTTACACGAATTACAAGAAAACTTCTCTCAGAGTTGAATTTTTAACAAAAGCATATATTACATTTTTGAACTTTTTAGTCTTGTTTTTGTAAAAAATAAATAAATAAAAATAAAATTCTCCTCTGTGCGTACCTTCAGATGAAATCCTGCAGGCGCTCCCGATAACATCGTTTAGGAAACAAATCCTTTCCAAAAAGCACAAGACTGGCCTGCAGGAAAGGACAGCAGAAAATGAGTGGTTAAGATGGGAATAATGTGGGTGGGTTGCTCCTGGTAGGTAGAGTGAATAAAAGGGTAATGGATATAACAAGAGCAGCCCTGTGGGGACATGAGGAACAAGGATATCCTTGAGAGGGAAATGGCTGAGGTGGTAGAAAAAGAGAGGGGAGACCTTTAAAGACTGAAGGGATGGAGGCGAGACCTGGGGTGAGAAATCCCAGAGGCCCCAAAGCCCTTTCTTTGAGATCCTGCGCAATCCCAGAGGGCTGATTATTTGACAAAGCAGCCAGACCACCAGATAGACAAGGCCTCTCTCAAATTTGTGACAGAGCTGATGCCAAGCGCCAAAGGGGGTGAGCGGTGCGGGCTGAAGAAAAAATTGCAGAAGAGAGAAAAATAAATAAATAGATGAGGGCGATGAAGTCTAAACATTCCACCGCAGCCTCAGAGGTGTGTGCATTGTGTAAAGCACATTCATTGCTCCTCGGCTGCCCCTGCAGACTATTGAGCTGTGCACAGCTTAGATATAATTTTTTTTTCTTTTTTTTTTTTTTTTTAATATCTCCTCTAGCGAGACCCACGATTACAGGCAACACCTTGCAATAATTTACTTTCATATACTTATAGCACTGGAGCATGTTTATCTTTTTTTGTAAAGGAGGGCAACATGTAAATGTTTTTATTTTTGGACTACCAAGTGAATAATAAATAAATATCTGAGTATGATAAATTACAGAAATGTTGGAATTTTACAATTTCATACTCGCTAAATGCTTTTCAGCAACCACTTTTTAAAGCTACATTTGGATGTTTATCTTTTCCATGTATTTTATAGAAGGTTTTCCTCAGCTTTAGCACTGAACATCAATAATACAGCAGCTCAACTTGCCTATATAATACAATTACAGATCCATTTCCACTCTCTCTCCATTCAAAATGCCTCATGGGTTTTTGGTGAACTACTGTAAGCGGTAACAAAAGCTGAATTCCATAAAACACGTTCATGACTAAGTACACTTTTAAAAAGTACACTTTGTAATCATTTCAAATTAAAAGTTTTACCTTAAAGTATACTAAATCATTGTTTTAAAAATATTTTGTTCTTCTTTAAAGTACACTTATTTTGATGTGTTGACTACCATACTACACATAATTTGAACTGAAGTGTGTTATTCAGTTTTACATTTAAAATGAATGTAATTTAAATGCACTAAATTGCAACTTCATCATTACAAATTTGTAATTACAAATATATTTAAAAACATTACTGTGACGAGCAGGGCGGGGCGAGAGCCGCGAGGGAATGGCGCGAGGCCGGTGAGCTCCGGAAGCATAAAAGGAGGAGCGACGACAGTGAAGGACAAGAGAGGACCAGGCCTGAATTTTATGTTATGTTTTATTATGTTTGTGTGGCCGGTAGACGTCCGTGACTTTCGTTTTGTATTTGCTTATTTTATATATTAACGTTTGTGAACGTTCGCCGGTTCCCGCCTCCTTCTTCCCGTATCTACGAACTGTACTACAATTACTTACAGGTTTCAATAGAAATTACATTAAAGCATATATTTTTTTGGTATCATAAATGCTTGTCAGTATATTCGATGGTACACTTTAACTATTTTTTTCCAAAGACAATAGATGCAGTTATGAAATTTCAGATAAAGATGCACTGAAGCCCTGCTTATGTGAAAAAAACTCTTTTTTATTATTATTCTGCATTATGACGTACATCCAAGTCTGACAGATTATCACATTACAATATAAATGAATTGTTCACAATAAGATCTATAACATGCCTTTTGAAAATACAGAGGGGGAATTTTCATTTCATGCTGACTGAACTTAATACATTTTAATTTAATTGCAAAAAACCAAATGTCTGAAAAGATTATGTTCAGTTGGTACTTAAGTTTATTCTTTTAAACTATATTTTTATTATTTTCGTAATAAGTACTCTTTTAAAAAAAACTATGCTATAAAGTACTTCTTTCTCACAGTGGCAGCATTAAAGGATTAGTTCACTTCAGAATTCAAATTTCCTGATAATTTACTCACCCCCATGTCATCCAAGATTTTCATGTCTTTCTTTCTTCAGTCGAAAAGAAATTAAGGTTTTTGAGGAAAACATTCCAGGATTTTTCTCCATATAGTGGACTTCACTGGGGTTCAACGGGTTGAAGGTCCAAATGTCAGTTTCAGTGCAGCTTCAAAGAGCTCTACACGATCCCAGACAAGGAATAAGAGTCTTATCTAGAGAAACCATCGCTCATTTTCTAAAAAAAAATAAAAAATTATATACTTTTTAACCACAAATGCTCATCTTGCACTGCTCTGCGATGTGCCGCGCATTACGTAATCACGTTGAAAAGGTCACGCGTGACGTAGGCGGACGTTTTGTGCATTCACTTTGTAAACACTTGCTCTGTACTTCCGCCTACGTCACACGTGACCTTTCTATCATGATAACGCAATGCGTGGCGCATCACAGAGCAGTGCAAGGTGAGCATTTGTGGTTAAAAAGTATATAATTTTTTATTTTTTTTTAGAAAATGAGCGATGGTTTCTCTAGATAAGACTCTTATTCCTCGTCTGGGATCGTGTAGAGCTCTTTGAAGCTGCACTGAAACTGACATTTGGACCTTCAACCCGTTGAACCCCAAGTCCACTATATGGAGAAAATCCTGGAATGTTTTCCTCAAAAACTTAAATTTTTTTTTGACTGAAAAAAGAAAGACATAAACATCTTAAATGACATGAGGGTGAGTAAATTATCAGGAAATTTTTATTCTGAAGTGAACTAATCCTTTAATGCATGAAGCAATGTTTTCAACTACTAGGATTGTTCAAGAGAATGTGTAACAGCAAAATCCTTTAGCTTTGCCTACAAGAACATAGCAAAATGTGATTAGTGTTAACTAAACAACGGAAGTGATTGAACAGGTTTGATTATTGAGATGTCACCAGGCTGTAGGAGTATTTTAAAGATTGCTTGCATTGATTTATTGACCACATTATCCCTGTAGATGATCCTTTCTGAGCAACGGTTCAATGATGGAGCACTTGGTCACACAAAGTTGATGACTTTTTTTTGCTAGAGGTTCCACCATTCGTGGTTTAAATGTGGGGAATAAAGATTTTCCCTTTTTTATTTAGATGATATCGCATATTTTTGTTTGTATGCTCGTGCTTGCCAAAATCTTGGCACAGATTTTAACGTTTTCAGATTTGCCCAAGGATATGTCTTGAAAAAATTTAAATCCTGAGCCTATTCGGTCAAAAACACAATGCGGATGCTTATCCGTTAGATGTATATTTTTTCCTGACAAACAAAACAAAAATGATTTATGATTAACTTGCAAGCTTGGTCTGCCTGCAAGAAAGCTAAATGAGGTCAGGCTATGAAAACAAATCTCTCAACCGTAGCCTTTGTTTGGGTTTCATTAAAACTCTCTACCACACTTGGAGAAACACTATGAAAGATAAGAAATATACTCTGGAAGCCAACCCTCAAGTTTATATATTTTAAAACAACTGTGAGCATGAGGGAGTCCTGTTTGACAAAGTTGGGCATATCTTTTACTATGGGCACTTTTGGCCCTGTGGATTTTTACTCTAACACACTATTCACACTCTCAGATTAAATGGTCTACTACAATGTCCAACAGGGTATGTACATACATCACATGAGAATTCTTGGAACAACAGCAACAACAACAACAAAAAATAATAAAAATAAATATAGCTGCGAGCAGCGATTACTGGGATTCAAGTGCTTTAAGGCCTTTCAGCATATGTTTAAAAAGGTATAATGTTTATTTAGCAAGCATGTAATAACTTAGATCATAGATGGATAAGACCATTTACAGCAAATACAGGCAGTTTACTAAGGAAATACATGTTTTTTAAAGCTTTTATCACCTTTGTAACAGTTAAAGCGCCAGCTATGGCCTGATGTCCATAAAAGTTTCCATGCTTCTTTAGAATCACGTGACGCATGTGCACACCCAATTTCATGAAGTTCTATTCTACGCAAATCAAGCAAGAAGAGGGCCATTTTCAGTCATTTCATTGGATTTGTCATAGAAATACAGAATTTTTTCACCCTTTTAACAGTTATAGTCCCACCTATGCGCCGATCTTCATAAAAGTTTGCATGCTTCTTTAGAATCATGTGCTGCATGTGCTCACCTAATGATGTAAAGTTCTGAGTTTACATTTAGGGTGCTCCTCATTTCTTATTTGTGCATCCTCGTTTCCTTTCCTCGCGACTCAGCCCCACCCCCGTAGGATGTGAGGGGAGGATGCAAGGAAAGAAAACGAGGATGGAGGAATCAAAGGAAATGTAATTTGTATTTTGGAATGTTCTTGATCACTCGAGCGTCACTTCAAAGCGTCATCAGCTGCACTCGAGGGATCTGCCCTCATGTTGTTAAAGTTTGATTATTTTAAAAAAAATCATAAATATTAATAATGCAAGATGTCCCATTGAAATATTTGAGATGTAAAGTTTATTTAAACTGCAAAAGTAAAGAATACATTTAAATTATTGTGACAGATGTGAAGGGGGAGGAGAATGTATATGTGCGTATACCTGTGTATCCTCGCTCATGACTCCTCAGGAAGCTTCCTCACTCCTCGTTTCTCACCTCCTTGCGGTGCAATTAGAGAATTGAGATGTCCTACAAGATGGCTGAGCTCGATCGGTTTCCGGGTCATAGGGTGGAGGACGGAGGAGCGAGGAAACAAGGAGGGATATTAGGAAGCACCCTTTGAATAATAGGCTTTTGGTTGGACTTGGCTGCACCTATTTTCTAAATGACCTTGCTATAGCTATCCAAAGGTTAAAGTTCAACTTTTTTTTTTTTTTTTAATAATTATTGAGTCCTGAGAATTGTGCCTCAGTGGTTTTATCAGGGTTGAGTGAAAAACCTAGAACTACCCAGACAGCAACATAATGTTGGCCCAGGTCCGGCCCACATCTTGCCCGCGTTGAATCCAAATGTACCAGATGTGGGCCAGATCTGGGCCAACACTATGTTGCTGTCTGGGTAGTTCACCAAAGTTGGTTTTTGAAATAATCTCTAATATTTAACGAACGATTCAATTCAATTGACAGCGGCGGTGATTGACCCCCTCCGGTGGCTGATTTATTTCAAATTTCTCACAGGCCTCTAGGCCTCTAGGACGTTCCAATTGGCCTACATTAACCTTGTCTGATAGCTGCTCAAACTTCATAGGCTGCTGTCGGCCGCGTTTTTTGAGATTCGTGAATGTCCACAAAGGCAATTTTGGCACCTTGGACAAAGGCACTGCATGCCAATTTTCAAGTCAATCAGACTTAGCATTGTTATAACCATTTTTAATTTTTTTTCCATGTTATAGCACTACCAAGTGGCCAGTCGCCATGCCCTTTGTCACACAACCACAGAGTGAGCTCTTACGTATGTGTGCCGAGTTGGGTGAAAATATCTCATTTGGTTCACGAGTTATAGCCATTTTAGTAAATGTGGCTCTTCCCATTTTAAACATTTTGGCAGGCCCTTAGAGCACTATGAGCTTGAACCCCTTATAAATTAGCACCACATCTCACATGAATGATAATCATTTTAAATATTATAAATGCATGTAACGACACACCACTACAGGAATTGGAGATGAACCCAGGAGAGGGAGTTTATTGCAAAACTGGATGACAATGCTGGTGAGGATTGCAAGGGGAGTATGCAGGTACATATATAGGCAGTACACACAGTCTTGCAAACTTAAGCATGAATGTAGAGATACTCTGGAGGAACAGTTCGTATGAGCATATAGACAAGTAAACAGGTAAGTACTTCAAACGTCCACAAAACAAAGGATTACTTCTTCTTCTAGGAATTAACACAAGAAGCAGGATAACTGAGACGGGAATGAGACTTCAGGTAAGAGTTAAAGCTTTGATAGTCCAGGAGATAAAACAATACAAGAGAAGCAAACACAGGTAAATCCTTCTGGAACGAAACATAAATGAGAAAGTGAGTCCGTAATACTTCAAAACTAACACAAACAAGACCAGACAGTGACTGTGTGACTGAGTGCTCCTTAAATGGCAATCCAAACGAGCAGATGATAAGGTGCAGGTGTGTGTGATCACAGAGTGCAAGCGTGCTATACAGGGTATGCTTACATGACAACGATGCAAAAAAGGGAAAGGTTTTTTTCTTTATATAGATGACAACAGCTGTCAAAACGATCCCCGTTCACATGGATCTGCAAAAACGACTAAAAACGCTGTATTATGCATGCCAGGTCAGTAGATGGCGATGTCACTTTGTAAAGAAAGACTACACGCCTGCGCACATACAGGTGCTGGTCATATAATTAGAATATCATCAAAATGTTGATTTATTTTACTAATTCCATTCAAAAAGTGAAACTCGTATATTATATTAATTCATTACACACAGACTGATATATTTCAAATGTTTATTTCTTTTAATTTTGATGATTATAACTGACAACTAAATCCCAAATTCAGTATCTCAGAAAATTAGAATATTGTAAAAAGGTTCAACATTGAAGACACCTGGTGCCACACTCTGATCAGCTAATTAACTCAAAACACCTGCAAATGCCTTTAAATGGTCTCTCAGTCTAGTTCTGTAGGCTACACAATCATGGGGAAGACTGCTGACTTGACAGTTGTCCAAAAGATGACCATTGACACCTTGCACAAGGAGGGCAAGACACAAAAGGTCATTGCAAAAGAGGCTGGCTGTTCACAGAGCTCTGTGTCCAAGCACATTAATAGAGAGGCGAAGGGAAGGAAAAGATGTGGTAGAAAAAAAGTGTACAAGCAATAGGGATAAACGCACCCTGGAGAGGATTGTGAAACAAAACCCATTCAAAAATGTGGGGGAGACTCATAAAGAGTGGACTGCAGCTGGAGTCAGTGCTTCAAGAACCACTACGCACAGACGTATGCAAGACATGGGTTTCAGCTGTCGCATTCCTTGTGTCAAGCCACTCTTGAACAAGAGACAGCGTCAGAAGCGTCTCGCCTGGGCTAAAGACAAAAAGGACTGGACTGCTGCTGAGTGGTCCAAAGTTATGTTCTCTGATGAAAGTAAATTGCATTTCAGGGTCCCAGAGTCTGGAGGAAGAGAGGAGAGGCACACAATCCACGTTGCTTGAGGTCCAGTGTAAAGTTTCCACATTCAGTGATGGTTTGGGGTGCCATGTCATCTGCTGGTGTTGGTCCACTGTGTTTTCTGAGGTCCAAGGTCAACGCAGCCGTATACCAGGAAGTTTTAGAGCACTTCATGCTTCCTGCTGCTGACCAACTTTATGGAGATGCAGATTTCATTTTCCAACAGGACTTGGCACCTGCACACAGTGCCAAAGCTACCAGTACCTGGTTTAAGAACCATGGTATCCCTGTTCTTAATTGGCCAGCAAACTCGCCTGACCTTAACCCCATAGAAAATCTATGGGGTATTGTGAAGAGGAAGATGCGATATGCCAGACCCAACAATGCAGAAGAGCTGAAGGCCACTATCAGAGCAACCTGGGCTCTTATAACACCTGAGCAGTGCCACAGACTGATCGACTCCATGCCACGCCGCTTTGCTGCAGTAATTCAGGCAAAAGGAGCCCCAACTAAGTATTGAGTGCTGTACATGCTCATACTTTTCATGTTCATACTTTTCAGTTGGCCAAGAATTCTAAAAATCCTTTCTTTGTATTGGTCTTAAGTAATATTCTAATTTTCTGAGATACTGAATTTGGGATTTTCCTTAGTTGTCAGACTAAAGCTAAACCTATAGACTATTACGCAAGTATGCTGTCACCGTTTTCACAGTTCCGCATTTTTGTTGTTTACTCGATGATAACGGTATCATTTTCAAAAACTTGCACTTTGAAACCCTTTTTTAAAACTCTGTGTTTTCAGGCCCCCCGGCTGTTGTCATGTAAATGAATGGCCAAAACGAAATATGACAATTCACAATGTATTAATTATTCAATTGGGTTAAATTAAATAATATTTTCACACTTTTGCAAAATGTAGAAAAGGTGCACAATAAAACATTCTGTTCTGTGATATTTACCTTGATTTTTCTTTGTTTACTTCACACATCATGTTTCAAGTTTTGTAAAATAATAAATGTTTTTATGATACTTTAAGACTTATGCTCTGGGACAAGGGAAAAACAATAACATTTATACATTTCAGTACAAGGAATTTGTACAAGGAAGTAGCAAAAAAATAAGAAGAGTAAAAAAAAAAAGAAAAGTTTAAATGTAACCTTCATATAAAGATGAAAAAAAAAATTGAAATCTGGTATCATAAAGGTTGAAGAAACACTAAGATATTAAAATGTTCAGTGATTTAGTAAACATCCTGCTTTGGATGCAGAAAAATTGGCTAGGTGGTTGCTTTTGAATTGGTTTCATATCAATCCTTATGATCTGTGAACCTTCTACCTTCAAATAATTAGCTTTCCAAACACTGCTTATAAGCTCATGCCTTTGAATAAAGTTATGGATATTGAACGCACTCTTTTCCTTGCATGGATGTTTCAAGTAATGTTCTGGTAAGCTTTACGCACAAGATGCATGCTGTTCTGGGGAGAGGCCTCTGGCACTGCAGCTGCCATATCCCATGAGCGCCACCGCCTCTGCAAAACAAAACGACATGTCTTATGGTTTAACATCAAACACTCAGAATAAACACATCCAGCTTTTTTCGCCACAGTGGATTACAAAGAAGTTTTTTCTTGTATTGATGTGAAGTGTTTTATTTTTTGTGCAAGCTTGCATCTATTTTCATCTCAGATCTCTGAGGGTTCACTGGTGGGCACACCAGGGGATAATGGATATGATCATTAAGGGAAATGATTGCATATCATACACAGACATTTTAAATATATAGGAAAGCATTGTATTGTATAATATAAGACACTTTAAAGGTTAACAGTCTCTCGCTAATCTCATTATGAAACCGAGCTCCTGATTTTCCCTCAATCACAGAGTAATGAATGTTTTGTAACCGTATGGCTAATGTCTTTCCCTCTAACTGCTGTGTTGATGTTTATTAGCTTTTATCAGTCAATGACGAACTTCATTCACCCTCCACATCCATCACAAAGGTTCGCATCTGCAGCGCTCACCCCCAATCCAATATAATTGTACCCTGTGGCTGTATATAGTTCCCTTCAGCGCAGTGGAGTTAATAATCAAACCAGATATTGGGAATCTTCACCTTGCTGTGGTCACTGAGTTGATCAGGCTAGAGATTTACCATGACTGGCAGTTGACCTTTCACCCCAGCTTGTGATTGCCAGAAGAGAGGAGGAAATCCACCACCTGTAGAAAAATTAAAGTGAACAATTATAACACTGAACACGGCAGCAGTAGGAGTCCCACCTGTCAGTTAAAAGAGACAATTGCCTTATTGATAGTTTGTTTACTTGTTTACTATCTTGTACTAAGTTATATATCGCTCAGTGTTGGCCAGTAGTGTTTTAGATAAAATCTTTAGACTGAATCTATTAGTTTACAGCAAGGATCTGGAGAGCGACTACACTTTTTAGCTCAAACCCTGAACAAAGTCAGCTACCTGTAATTTTCTAGATTAGATCTAACTCTTGATTAGATTCTGCAGGTGTCTTTGATTAAGGTTGGAGCTATACTCTGCAGGGCAGTGGATCTCCAGGGCCAGATTAGAGCAACAGGATTTGGTGAGTCATGTTTTTTTTTTTTTTTTTTGCTATATCATTGTTAGACAGCTCTTCTTAGACAGGTGACATCATGTGTGGTTTTATTGTAAATTCAAAAATATATAATTTCATACATTTTGCAAATTTACTGTAAACGTCTCTGGTAGCTTATGAAACCTGGTTCCTTGAGAAGGGTAACGAGACGCTGTGTCTTGGTATTGACACTATGGGCAATGCCATCAGCGTGACCAGTGTCTGAGGCACGTGTACACAAAAGCCAATAATAATTGCCATACGGCAGTCCATGACGTCAAATGCGGAGCACCCTTGAGTATAAAAGGGCCCCTAAGTTACAAGCCATCAACTCTTTTGTCTGAAGGAGATGCACAGGCAGGCCCAAGGTATGGCAACTAGATGCAGCATCGCTCCCCTTCTCAAGGAAACAGGTTGCATACGCAACCTGAGACGTTCCCTTTCGACATGGAACTTCAATGCTGCGTCTTGGTATTGACACTATGGAGAACCAATACCCATATGCCACGCTGAGGGAATGCCTGGCTCAATATGCACAAACATAGTGGGCATAGCATAAAATGACTCTACGGACTACCCAGTTGGAGTCAGAAGCGTTCTAACCTCATGGGCACATCCCATGTGACTCATATAGTGGCACTACTCCCTAAGCCAATTTACTAGGAAAGATCCCCAAGCTTCTATGCTCTACAGCAAGGGAAGTCCCGGGTGTTACATCTTCCTCCCTCCCTTACGGGATAGGCCTCAGCCCTATATGGCCTAAGGGGAAAATACCCAACTTAGCCTCAGCTATATGTCAGGCATATCTCACCAGAATTTGACAAGGCTCTTAGGGTGCAAGGTGCTAAAAACATCAGAAATTAGCACCTCTTCAGTAATTTCTACTCATTCTAGGGGGAGCATATACCCTTACTCAGGAAAGAAAGGAAAACGAGAGCAAGAAATAATGCAGTTTGCCCAATAACTCATCACCCAGGCTATAAACCCCATGGAAGACACTGGGGAGCCTAGGAGCTACTTAAAGCCCCCCTTGTAACTAGGGGAGAGCAACTCATAGCCTGCCTTATGTCAAGGCACAATACATGAGATCTGCTATAGCTAGCGCTTCATCTTTTTCTTTTAGCACTAGACCATAGTATGTGTCTGACAAGGAGGGACGCCTCACAGGTGAACTCCCTCAACTTATTAGCATCGTCGAACCAGTAGAGCAGTAGAGCACCCATCAAAGTACCCATTCAAAGGGGAGCATACATCCCTACTTCAAAACCCAATCATAGGTTGGGGAGGGAGGTAAACGAGGTAGAGGAAAACTATACTGCCCTACATAACTTTGCTCACCCTGCATTAACGGACCCCCAGAGAGGGATATATCTCCTGAAAGTTGGTGACTGAGAGCCCAGCTCTATAAAGTTCTCTACGACCGGCCAGCAGACAGAAGAGGTCAGAGTGTGAGATCAAACAATTGAGGAGTAAGATTTCCCTTTTTTTTATTACAGATGCCCGTTTGTGGCAACTATAGGAACCATAGAATGACCAATGCACTGGTCGTGCATTCTGGCATCTGCCTCTATTCTGCCCACCTATGTTTCCTCGGGAGCTTAACGGAGGTGGGGGGGGGGGAGATTATTAGTAACACCAGACTCTTTGCATCTAGTTCCTCAGAATTAGACATGTCAAATTAATCAGTGAGGTACAAAGCGGCCACAGAGCAGTTTCCTGTACCGACATGAAAGCAACAGCAATAGTATCCCAAAAGGGAAAAACTCCTGTCAGAATATTCCACCCAGCAGTCTCGGCCATAGGACCCAAACCATGAGGTACAGACGCTTGACTCTCATCACTCAAGAGAAAATCAAGCATGGGTGCAGCTTCCCACAGCGAATACATCACAAAGAAAGCATTAAGCTCCCTCGAGAGCCAAACACACTGAGAAGTGAGAATTGAGTAATAACAGAGCCTCTTACTGTAAATGCATCGCCATGAGTATCCCCTACTCCCTCAAGAGCTGAAAGCGCTCCGTGCAAATGCTAGATTTTTATCCCTCAGGAGAAAATCAAGCAAGAAAGGAGCTTCATACCATGAATGCACATTCCAACAGACTCTTAGCTTACACTCATACAAACAAGCGGCTCCTGAAGACAAAACAGCTGATGATGGTAACTCTGCCTTTTATACTCACAGGCGCTCCACGTGTGATGTCATAGAGTGCTGTCAGCCAATGATTATTGGCTTCAACTTTGAAAGGGAACCGCAGATGTTGCACCCGCTAGTTTTCTCACCAACTCGCACCCAAACTCGGAAATTTGAAACGCAAATAAAATCCTACTCGTAATTATGATATTATGGTGCCATTTGTTTGTGTTCAGCTCGCAAATACCTTTCCGACATTACTTAAACACAGCAATAGCCTGCACTTGACATGACGGTCTGTTTTGAAGATGCTCCAGATTTACCGAACCTATAGTAAAGCTCTGTCTAGGCCCTGCCCCAGTACTGTTTGTGTCAAGGCATTCCTTAGTCCATTTTTTTAATGAGAGAGAAATGGCATTTCAATAAACGCTTTAAGAATCCGTATATCTAGGGCTGCACAATGTATCAAAATATTGCAAATGTACATATCGCGATATGCATATCACAACAGCTTACGATATCTGAATGATTTTAACAGGCTACTTGTAAAAAGTTATTAGTTTCATTAGCAGTCGCTCCACCAACCAATGTCTCTCGGCCCTGCCCTGCCCGTCACATTTATTATTTAGAAAAACATATGATTTTGCTATATTTTGCAAATAGTTACTTTATCGAATTTTAATCTTGACAAACTGTTTTGGATGTTTCAGTGTTTCTCTGTTCAAGCTGTAGAAGCTGTACTGTTGCCTCTAGATGCCCCAGGGCCAAGTTGGCCACAGAGTGAACTGACTTGCCTTAAAGTAAATTTGTTGCCAGCCTTCATTACAGTTTCCATAGTTTGACCTTACATGGGTCTTACCATTATCTTCAAGCACGCTAGACTTCTCCCACTGACACAGAGTTCGGGACAATGGCTCTCATGTGAATAATAAGCCTTGTATATTGCGAGACCTGACACATCTAGGTTATGACACACTTTTTGTTTAGTTTGGATAACTGAGTTTCGTTGTATTTCTTCCTGAGTATTTTTACAAGGAGTTCTGTGGGGATGCATAAAGGTCTTTGCCTTTCCCAGCTACGAGATATGTGGGCCATGGTTTTGGAAGCGGCACACCACTTCTGGGACTTCTCATTCGAGAGACTGTCTTGCTGCACACTGACCTGGCCTTTGTGCACATCCTGTGCTTTGCTTCTCTTTCTTCCACTTCTACAACCTTTGAAAGTCTTGAAGTTCTAAAATATGAGGAAATATCAAGGTGTGGCAGAGGAGCAGGTGTAATTCCCTAATCAGGAAGTCTTCAGTTTATAAAGTTTCCAAGCCATGTGTGAATGTAAGCCTTTTCTAGTAAAGCAGTGCTACGAGCAAATCTGACACGTTAACAAAACAAATGCATAAACTAGCAGAGGTTATTCTCATAAGAATCACAGTATTATGACTTAAGCTTCTCTATCTCAAAAGAAAACCATTTTTAAGAAACAGAAGTGTTTGTGGAAACAAGTAAAACGATGACCAGGAATGCTTGTCAAAGCATAAGGCACACAAATATTAATTTATTTGAAACTCGACAATTTGGAGGCCCGTTCCACTGTAGATCTACTGTACCCAATTGCTCTGCTTCTCTTTTAGCGAGTCATCATGTTTCTTTTTTTTTTTTTTTTTTTTTTTTTCTGGCAAACATTCCGTTTTAAGTCTACATCTGAATAATTAATGTCAATCTCTTCTTAAGAGTATACCTTTGAGTAAGAGAGCACCGCAGCTCAGCAATTTGTCACCAGTTAATTCAGCGGCAACTGCTAAGTGCAGTTATTTTTCTGCTAGAATCATGCAGCTACAGTCAAAACACAAATGCGCATCTTGCCTCAGAAGCTCTCTGCAGGGCTTCAGCATGGTGTTTAGTATTCTAGCTGCATAGGTACGCATGATTACATGATCATGTGGGTTGAGCTTCGGCTGGAGGATGGGAGTGGGGTGAAAGAGAGAGCGAGGTAATGTTGAGTTCTGTGGAGAGGGGGTAAATAGGCCTGGCTAATCCACAACATTAGAGCCAAGAGTATGATTAGGGGTGCGGGAGAAAAGGAAGCAATAAATAACAAAGGGAATGCAATGAGGGCCACCAATAATGGGACTTTTTCTGCAGCCTTTGTTAATTGAGAGATATGCATTGGGCAGATTTAAAAGCTGCTCGGAACTCTACGTACAAAGAGCGAGAAAGAGAGTACACTTTGTGTACCCTCTTTTTGTGGGTAGTTTGAGGAGTCTATTACTGAGGTAAAGCGTTTTTTATTCAGAATTGTCCGAATTGCACTATGGGATGTGTGAATGTCAATACATTTTGTATCAAGTGTGTGAATGGTTATGTTTGGAAGGGAATACTAGATTAACTGCAACAGATTGTGCAGTGAAGTTGGAATTCCAGCTTGTAAACACGTGTGGAAGTGTAAATCTCTAAAATGTGGGGGAGAATGACATCACACAAACATGAATAATTTTTTTTTTTTTTTTTTTTTTTTTTTAAAAAGGGTTGCACAATATATTGGTACAATATTGCTATGAGACAAGATTAGAGATTTTTTGGTTTCAGTCCACTAAATTTTGCATTGTGTATGCTAATTTTCTCTATTTTTACATTTGATTTTCTTTGCAATCATCTAACGCTCACTTGAAGTTAAACTTTAGACAAAAAAGTAAACCATTTTAATATTGGCTTATAACATATACAACATTTTTGGCAACAAGGACGTGAAGGAGACATGAGCACATGTTAGGAGTTCATTTTAGGTAGGAAATACATATAAATTCACTTTAAAAAATATATAGTTGTACATCCAAATGTGTTTTCTAAAGTTTTTGGTCATTTTTAATGCACAT